>NW_006399771.1:5221255-5222393 GCF_000299155.1 Elephantulus edwardii
ATCCTGTCACTCACAATATTATACTTCAAGATGGATCTAGCAATGGCTTTCTTAACTATGAAAGCAACTCCATTTTTCCTCACCTTTTCATCTCCAGAGTAATATATCATATGATGATCAGACTCAAAATGCCCCATGCCAGTCCATCTCATCTCCCCAATGCCTAGTATATCAATATTTATGCGTTCCATTTCCTCCTTAACAATTTCTAATTTTCCTACATTCATGGTTCTCACATTCCATGTCCCAATCATTAGTGTCTGCTTACAACCGTTCCTCTTCCTTCGTATTTCCATACCTGAAAGCTCAACCTCAGTTGCCCTTTCTTTTATCTACATGTGTTCTGTTGTACATAGGGTTTTCGGAGGCCTACTATTTCAGAAGTGGATGGACTATCCTTCTTCCTAGTCTGTCTTAATCTGAATGTTCAGATTTAGAGAAGTATCAGACAGATAAACATTTTGTAGAAAAGTGAAAGAAATATCCCTTATTGTGGGGTGAACCATTCATATCACTGTTGTCCCTCTCCTTGGCACATGTGTCTTTACCCACTTATTTCCCTACTCCACCATGCACCAGGCAAGATACCCATCAACTTCTACCCACTCCCTTCAACATCCATCTCCCACTGTCCCCCTCTTTGATCTGACATCTTGTATCTGAAGCTTCCTTGGCTTCTGTGATTCCAAATACGTTGGCTTCAGACAGTTTCCTATGATGTGATCATTGTCTCTTTAGTTCAGTGGGAATGCTTCTTAGCTAAGGTGATGTGTCCTGTAGAGCTGGTGTGTGATAGGGGATTTTTTTCCCCTTGGCCAAAGGGCCTCAGGCCCAAGGGCCCAAATGGATAGAGCGCTGCAGCCTTGGGAATCCATGTTTACCTGGAGCTGATTGTGGAATAGACCACCAACTACTCATACGCAAGTTCAAGCTGAAACTGAGGAAAATGAAACCTAGTCCACGGGAAATAAATATGACTTTAATTCTATCCCACCTGAATTTCATAACCATCTCAGGGACAGGTTTGAGGCCTTGAACACTAATGAGCAAAGAACAGATGAGTTGTGGGAGGATATCAACGGTATCATTCAAGAGGAGTGCAAACGTTCATTACAAAGACAGAAGAGGAAGAAAAGAC
>NW_006399771.1:5224378-5226067 GCF_000299155.1 Elephantulus edwardii
CAACAACAATGTTATGGATGGGAGCTTACAGTATTCTAAGATGTGGGAGATGAGACCTCCAAAATTCGAACAGACCAACAAATCCTGGGCGTCCTCCTTAGTCTTGGGAGTAAGTAGTGACAGTTCTTGTCCTTGTTTGCCTGTGGATTGTAGTGGATGGTTCCTGTCCAGGTAATTGCCGAGAATTTTACTGTTTGGGCTGTGACCTGGATTTATCCACCACCTCTGTTGGTCATTTGGGAAAACACTGTTTTCAAATAATCTCTAGCCTGTTCTTCTGTGTTTGATTTTAACAGGATACCATCAATATAATGTACACTGGGTATCAGGACCAGGTCCAAGTCTCTTCTAACCACATTACAGCAATAGCCTAGCAAATTCATATAATGCTGTGGTAAGACAGTAAAGAGAATATGAGATCCTTCTCATATGAAAGCAAAGTGTGGCCGGCTCTTTTCGGAGTTTGGAATTGAGAGTAAAAGCATTTCAAGATCTATCACTGAATCATTGGAGAAGGGCATGATGCTTGGATGGGTGGAATGACAGTCCAGGAGAGGAAGATGTCAGACGTGATGGATTGATACAGTAACTGGGGTCATAGGGTTAGGTGTGTTGGAATAAGTGAGACTGGCTCAGGACAGGGCAGGCTTCAGAACTGTTGTACATAGGGTCCCTATGGGTCACAGGCAACTCAATGGCAAATAACAACAACAATATTACTGAATATCAGTCTCCTTTCCTTTGCTATATTGATATTATGTCAGTGTCTGCTGATGCTGCAAGTGCCACAACTTTATTTAGGTCTTCTAGGTGTACAGACAACTTCCTTGAGCCATCTACACTTTTTTAAAAATAAAATTTTTGTTTTATACTGGTTTACTTACCAAATTTGTATATATTGTATTTCACACCGGATTTTTCCTATTTCCTTTGCCCCTCCCTCCCTCCACTCATCTAATTGTGTAACACTGTTATTAACCACCCCTTCCTCATCTCTCTTAATCCTATCATCTCTACCTTAGATCCTCGAATACTTTTTACTGGTTATCTATCTCTACAATAAGTAGAATTATTACAATAATAGTCTTTGACCTTATAGGACTGAGTTAGTTTAATTAACATAACACTCTCCAGTCCCTCCCAAGTTAGGTAGAATTTTCAAAATCATTGCTCCTGTGTGCTGAATAATATTCCATCTTGTGAATGTAGCATAAATTCTCAATCCATTCAACTGTGGTTGGACATTTGGGCTGTTTCCGTGTTTTTGCGTTGGTGAGTAATGCTCCTGTGAGCATTGGTGTACAAGTCTCCATTTGTGCCTCAGTTCTAATTTTCTCAAGGTATATTTTAAGCAGTGGAAGAGCTGGGTCATATGGAATTTACATTTTCAGCTTTTTGAGGAAATGACAAACTGTCATCCAGAGAACTATTTTATAATCACACCAACAGTGTATAAGAGTTCCTATCTCTCCACATCCTCTTCAATATTTAGTTCTTGCTGTCATGTTAAACTTTGCCACTGCTACTTAAGTAAAATTTTATCTCAGAGATAAACTGAGATCATGTCTAAATGGCCTATTCTGATATAAAGAGACTGCCAAATACAGCCAAAAACACACAATCTGTAGAGGATAAGATTGATGTATGGGACCTTCTTAAGATTAAATTCTTGAGAAAATAAAAAACAAT
>NW_006399771.1:5229707-5230431 GCF_000299155.1 Elephantulus edwardii
AATAATGACTAAGGATGATAGAAGGAGAACTGATGCCTTTGAGCTGTGATGCTAGAGAAGAGTACTGATTGTACCATGAATGGCTAGGAGAACAGATTCATCCTAGAGAGGTTGAAACCAGGCTGCTCCTTGGAGGCAAGGATTCTGAAACTTCATCTGACATATTTTGGACATGTTGCAAGGAGGGACCAGTCATTGGAAAGTGATGTCAGGCTTGGGAGGGTGGAGGGACAGTGCAAGATAGGAAAACCCATAATGAGATGGATTGAATCACTGACTAGGGAAAGGGAGTATTCTGAGTACTGCACAGGATAGGACCTTGTTGTCTGTATGATTGCTGTAGGTTATAATTAGATGGTACCTAACAACACCCACTTATGATAATATTCACAAGATGATAACAATAAGCACAAACATTTTATGCAGCTGCACTCTAGAAATAATTACACATTAAACTGTTCCAGTTATTTTTGGATAATCTTCAGCAGAATCTTGCCTGCATGTGATACTAATGCTATTGTTTGATAATTTCTGCACTCTGTTGGATCACCCTTCTTTGGAATGGGAACAAATATAGATCTCTTCCAACCAGTTGACCAAGTGGTTGTCCTCCAGATTTCTTGACACAACTTGGTGAGCACATCTAGTGCAGCATCTGTTAGTTGAAATATGTCAATTGTCTTTCATTCCTGGGGCCTTCTTTTTCTTTCTTTTTTTTTTTTTT
>NW_006399771.1:5232016-5253187 GCF_000299155.1 Elephantulus edwardii
TTTCTGAAACTGTTCTACTCTGCACACATGGAGTCACCCTGAGTAGATGAACTTGACAGCAACTTCACACACACACACACACACACAGAGTTTAAGTGGTTTATGATTTATCTAGTGGTAAGAAGTTAAGCTGCCAACCCAAGGACACAGGTTCAAATCTAACAGTTGTGCTGAGGGTAATCTTCTCTTATGCAATTTAGAGTCTCTGAAAACTCACTGGAAGGTCAGCTTTGATTTCACAGCACATAGCATCAAAAGTGCTTTAAAGAGCTTTCACGTCATGCTTTTCATTTTTCCTGTGAGTAAAAGAATTACATAACAGCACCTAACAACAACAACAGTAACAAAATTAAATGAAATAAAAAATACAGAGGAAAACATTTGTTTTCTACATTTTGCAGAAAAGCTATTGGCATCTTCAGCTATATTAAGTCCTGTTGAATATGCTCTTAATGCTGATTACTAAGGTGAAGTTCAAAGCTATAGCATTGATTTAGTTAGATTTTAATCTAGTTTTCAGCATTCTCTGAAAGTTTTTACTAGCATTAATGTAATTTCATGTTTTGTAATAACAGGAATCAACAATTGTTTATTAGAAAAGGTATCTCCAATTTTACTGCAGAATATTCCCTTAAGTAAGGACAAAGTGGTACCTTACAAATTTGAATTAGAGGGAGAGCTCTGGTGGCCTAGTGGCAAGAAGCTCCTCTGCAATCCCAGAGACGTGTGGTTCGAATCCACCAGATGCTCGGCTGGAGAAGGAGGGACAATCTCTTCCTATACCAGTCAGATCTTATTCGATGGTACACACACACACACACACACACACACACACACTAAAAACAAACACCAAACAAACAAACCAACAAACCACAGACAAATTTGAATTAGAAGACATGTTATTGTTGCTATGTGCTATCAAGTCAGAACCAAGTCATGGATGACCCTCTAGTGGGTTTTCAGCGGCTGTAAATTGCATTGCAGGAGATTGCTATCTTTTCCCCAAAGTGCAACTGGTGGGTTTGAACCAGGTGCCCTAGAGTTCGTAGCATAATTCCTTAACACTAGGCCAGCAAGAGCTCTCATACAAAATATATAGACTGTAAATAAATACATAACTGTTGTTGAGTGAGAAAAGACCCATAGCTAACCCTCCAGAGGGTTTTCAGAGGGGACAATTTGCATAAGAGGAAATTTCTCAGCCTTCTCCCAAGGAGATTTGAGCCAATGGTGCATTAGAACTCTTTGCCTTTGGGATTGCAGCAAAACTTCTTACAACTAGGCCACCAGGCTCCCTAAAAGAGATATAAAATAAGAGATATATACATACCATAAAATAGAGGGACTAGAGAGAGAAAAGTTATTATAAATGTATTGCCAAGAGTTGAGATAGAAAAAAAATATTTGAGTGGCAAGAAACATTTGTTGTTATTGTTATGTACCGTCGAGTCGTTTGCGACTATAGCAACACTACGTACAACAGCTCTAAACTCTGCTCTGTCCTGTGCCAATTTCATTGTCTCCGACACACTCTTTCTGATTGCCCCAGTCACTGAATCAATCCATCTCCCAGAGGGCCTTCGCCTCCTGTGCCTGCCCTCCACCCCACCCCAAGCATGATGTCCCTCTCCAAGGACAAGTCCCTCCTTACAACATGACCAAAGTATGTCAGATGAAGCCTCAGAATCCTTGCCTCCAAGGAACAGCCCGGTTTAACCCTCTCCAGGTTGAATCTGTTTGTTTTCTTAGCAGTCCATGGCACTCTCAGCACTCTTCTCCAACACCAAAGATCAAACGCATCAATTCTCCTTCTATCCTCCCTGGTCTTTGTCCAGCTCTCTGATGCATAACAAGTGATTGCAAAGACCATGGCCTGTACCAGACGCACCTTTGTCTCTAGAGACACACCGTTGCTCTTGAGTATTTTAGAGAGGTCCCTAACAGCAGACTTTCCCATGGCAATACATCTTTTAATTTCCTGGCTGCTGGTGCCAAGAGGGTTGATTGTGGAGCCAAGCAGACTAAAGCTGTGAAAAATATCAATCTCTTCACCATCCATCCTGATGTTACTAATTGGTCCTGTGATGAGAATCTTTGTCTTCTTGATATTGAGCCTCAATCCATATTGAAGGCTGCAGTCCCTGACCCTCAGCAGCAAGCGCCTCAGGTCCTCCTCAGTTTCAGCAAGCAGGGTTGTGTCATCTGCATAACGCAGATTGTTGATAGATTTTCCACCAATCCTCATGCCACATTAATCCTCATAGATCCCAGCCTCCCGGAGTAGCTGTTCTTCATATAGGTTGAAAAGGTATGGAGATAGGACACATCCCTGGCATTCACCCTTTCCGATTTTGAACCATGCAGTGTTTCCTTGCTCTGTTCTGATGACTGCCTCTTGGTTCAAGTATAATTTTCACATTAACAAGATCAAGTATCTTGGATTCTAATTCTTCTCAGAGTCAGCCACAGTTTGTTATGATCCACACAGTCAAACGCCTTTGCATAATCAACGAAACACAGATAGACATTCTTCTGGTATTCCCTGCTTTCAGCCAATATCCATATAGCATCAGCTACAATACCCCTAGTACCACAACCCCTTCTGTTCCAGTCGTTTTTGGATAATCTTCAGCAGAATCTTGCTTGCATGTGAAATCAACGATGTTGTTGTTTAGTTGACTGAAAATTGTAATGACCCAATGGACAATATATATGAACCTTGCCCTGTTCTGCATCATCCATAACTTCTGTTGTGTTTAAACTCATTGAAGTAGTCACTGTGTCCATCGAGCTCATGGAGGATCTTCCTTGCTCTCACTGTCCTACACTTCCCCAACCTCATGTCTCTTTCCAAAGACTGGTTTCTCCTGAAAATATGCACAAAGTGAGACCAAGTGTCATCATTCTTGCCTCTAAAGAGTATGGTGGTTGTATTTCCTTCAAGACAGATGTTTGTTCTTTCTGTAGTCCATGAGATATCCATTACTCTTCAATACACCACAATTCAAAGGCATTGATTTTTCTGTCAAACTGCCAAATGCATAGAAAGCAACTGAAAATACTAGGGCTTGGATCAGATGCACTTAGTCTTTAAATGGATATCCTTGCTCTTTTGCACTTTGAAGAGGATCTTTAGAGCTTATTTCTCTAATACAACATGTCTTTTGATTTCTTGACTGCTACTGGAGCTTCCCGACTGAATCAAGCCTGGAAGCAGGAGTGGCATCCACTTCCAAAATGGCTTGCCTCCGGAAACTCTATGTAAGAACTGTGATCAGGCTGTTAGTTCATAGGGTCACTATGAGTCGTCTACGACTCAACAGCATTAAACAACAACAACAACAACTCCCATGAGTATGGATTGTGTATCCATGAAAAAGGAAATTACTGATCACTTCAATTTTTTGTTCATCTGTCACAATGTTCCCAATTGGACCAATTGTGGGAACTTTTGTTTTTTTCAATGTTGAGATGTAATCGATATTGAAGACTGTTGTTTTTGTTGTTATGTGCTGTCAAGTCACCTGCAACCTATAACAAATCTATGTACAGTAGCTTTGAATCCTGCCCTGTCCTGAGCAGTCTCACTAATTCTGAAGAAACCACCCTTATTTCCCAGTCATCATATCAATCCATCTCTTCTGGGATCTTCCTCTCCTGTGATATCCCTCCACCCTTCCAACTATGATGTCCTTCTCCAAGGATCAGTCCCTCCTGGCTATGTGCCCAAAGTATGTGAAATGAAGCTTCAAAACTGTAGCTTCCAAGAAGAAACTTGGTTTCACCTTCTCCACAACAGACCTATTTGTTTTCTTGGCAGTCCATGGTATGTTCAAGAGTCTTCTCCAGCATCATAGTCCAAAGGCATCTATTCTTCTTCTGTCATCCTTAATCATTATCCATCTATCTAATGCATAACAAATAATTGTGAAGACCTTAGCCTGGATTAGGCACATCTTAGTCTCTAGACTGATATAGTTGTTTTTCAACATGTTAGAGAGGTCCCTGACAGCAGAATTTCCCAATGTAATTAGTCTTTTGGTTTCCCAACTTCTGGTGCCAATAAAGTTGATTGTAAATACAAGAAAGCTGTAATTGTTAACAGCCTCAATCTCTTCTCTATCTATCATGGTGCTGCTAATTGTCCCAGTGTTGAGAATCTTTGTCTCCTTGATGTTAAGCTTCAATTCGTATTGACAACTACAGTCCTTGACCTTCTGCACTAAGTACTTCAGGTTGTCTTCAGTTTCACCAGGTAGAGTTGTGTTATCTGCATAACAGAGGTTGCTGACAAATCTATCTCCAATCCTGATGCCACATTCCTCCTCCTAAAGCCATGCTTCCTGAATGATCTTGAAGACTATAGGAACATTTAATAATACCAAAATTTTACTAACAAGTAGTCATCTAAAAAAGCTCAATTCTTGAACTTGGAAAAAAGCCAAAGTGTTTAGTGTTTAACCATGTCAAGTAAGCTGCAGAAGGGAGGTCTGATAAACTGTGCTCATACAAATAACAATGATCCTTACTCATGGTTTAGTATATTAAACCTTTTTTACAATACTTAGATTATCTGTGGTATATAGAGACTGTCAGAGGAATTTAGTAACTATAAGGAATTACTTATACATAAAACATGTATACAGACACTATTACTCATCCATATTCTTAGACTATACATTTAATCATGGAATGTTTTCAATCTAAAGAAGGAAATCTTCTAAACCTAAGGATTTGTGTTGTAGTAGACATATTCCTTAAATCCCATAATTCAGTTATTTGGATGAAGATTTTATTTGTATTATGCATTTTTTAATTAGGAAATGCTTTACAAGACTTATGCTTTTACATAGAATGCCATTTCACAGAATCCTGATACACAAAAATTTAAAAGTTTAGAACATTTGTTTTTTGAGACTAAAACTAATTAGGACCTAACATGATGCTAACAACTCTATTTAAGTATTAGTAACAGAAATTATTTGGGTTTCAAATCAAGTCTATTTTCTTGCATTTCTAAGCTCATTTCTTGAGGATAATGGCAAATAGCACTTAAATTATAAAAATTTAAAAACTATGGAAAAGATTGCTGTGGACATTTCTTTGATTGCTACTGCAGGGTAGTATGACTATAATCGACAAATGAATAATTATCTTAGTTATATCAGTATCTTCTTTATAGTTTGGTGAATTCTGCAGTTGAAGTATAAAATGTTAAATGGAAAATAAATATTATTAATTCAGAGTTTATGTTTTATTGTAGGAGAAATCTATTTATCTACTGTACACAGTGGATGAAAAGTGTGAATGGGTTGGTTTGACAAGATACTTGTGGCTGTTCCCGTTTTTGTTATTGTCATGTGCCATTGACTCACCTATGACTCATAGCGACCCTATGTAAAATAGCTCTGAAGCCTGCCCTGTCCTGAGCCAGTTTCATGAACTCTGACATACCTACCCCCATTGCCCTAGTTAGTGTGTAAATGTATCTCATCTGAGGTCTTCCTCCCCTGTACTGTCCCTCTACCCTTCTGAGCATGATGTCCTTCTCCAAGGCCTGGTCCTTCCTGGCCGTGTGCCCAAAGTATGTGAGACAGAATTTCAAAATCCTAGCATCCAAGGAGAAAGTCAGTTTCACCTTCTCCAAGACAGACCTATTTGTTTTCTTGGTGGTCTATGGTATGTTCAAGACGCTTCTCCTGCACCACAACTCAAAGGTTGATTCTTCTTATCCTTAGTCATTGTCCAACTCTCTGATATATAGCAAGTAATTGTGAAGACCATGGCCTGGATCAGGCACATCCTAGTCTCTCCTGACATTGTTGCTTCTCAGTACTTAAGAGAGGTCCCTGACAGCAGGTTTTCCCAGTGCAATTGGTCTGATTTCCTGACTGCTGATGTCAAGAATGTTGATTGCTGAGGCTAGCAAGCTGTAATTGTTAAACACCTCAATCTTTGCTCCAACTGTCATGGTGCAGCCAATTGGCCCAGTGGTGAGAATCTTTGCCTTCTTGATGTTGAGTTTCAATCCATATTGAAGGCTACAGTTTTTGACCTTCTGCAGCAAGTTCTTCAGTTCCTCCTCAGTTTCAGCAAGCAGAGTTGGGTAGACAGAATAAAAAGATGGTCCCCCTGTTGTACATCCCTCTGGTAGCTACACTTAATGTAGCTATTCTCCTTGAAAATATATTTTACTTCTGACCAATAAAATATGGCAAGAGATGAAGGAATTTTTAAGACATAGCTACAGTTTACTAATTACATCCTTATGTAATTAAATAGCTTGCATCTGGAAACCCTATGAACTTGGAGAAATGATGAAAGTTATACAAGTGTTCAGGTCTTTTGTTCATATGGTAGTTATGAGTTGTATATGACCTGACAGCACTTAATAACAACAACAACAACAGCAAGAGAGCTCAGTTGGCTTAGTGGACAGAAAACAATGTTACCAAGCCAAAGGTGGGAGATTTTAATTTGCTGCCACAGACCTGGTTTTAATTGTTTTTGGTCAAACATTCTTCTAAGTGGTATAGCACTGGTATGTCCATTTGCTGTACAGAGGTAACTTGTGGTTGTTATGATGCTAAACGCTGTGACACTGATGTGTCAAATACCATAATGGTTACCTATGGTGAACAGTGTTTGATTGAGCTCCCTGAGTAAAACAAGCTTGGAAGCAGGAGTGGCATGCACTTCTGAAATAGCCTGTATCTGGAAACCCTATGAACTTGGACAAACAATGAAAGTTACACAAGTGTTCAGATCTTTCGTCCATAAGGTCACTATGAGTCGTCCACTACTCGATGGCACTTAACAACAACAACATGCCTACTTCCATGGAGTGGGTGGCTTATGAGAAAAGAAACATACTCTCACAGATCTAAAATCTTACTGTCTGAATTCAGGTTGTTGAGAGGGCTGTTTTGTATTTTTTAATCCAAAGTTTCTAGGAGAAGATGCACTTTTATCTCTTCTGGATTCTGACTGCTCCAGGCATTCCTTGGCTTGTATCTATAGTTTTATTCTACCTCCAATTGGCCACCTTCCTTTTCTCCTCTCCTCTCCTCTCCCCTCCTCTCCTCTCCTCTCCTTGCCTCTCCTCTTTCTCCTCTGGTACTCAGAAGGAATTCAAAGTCCTGCTACTCCTGCATTTACATCTAACACAACAATGACTGCTACTTCTTCTGCCTAATTTGATATAACTTCACAGATAACATGTTCATGTATCTTATTTTTAAAATAGATTTACTTAACGGATAAAAGGATTCCAATGATGTTTCTTGAGGAGGAGACATAATTAAATCCATAGTTCCCCCCTCAATTTTTTTTAAAAATTATATTGATTTGTATACAAAATTTATATACATTGTATTTCACACATTCTTTCAGTCACATTATATTTTATATGATCATTCTTATACATTGTGTTTTATAAACTGAATCACAAAAGTTTAAAAGAACAACAACCAATCATTGATGAAGAGGATGTGAAGAGATTGGAACATGTACCCATTGCTCCTGGAGTTGTAAAGTGTTGCAATCATTCTAAATGGCAGTTAGATGTTTCTTCCAAAAATTGAACAGATAAATTCTGTATGACCCAGTTATTCCACTGCTAGGAATATATATCCCAAGGAAATTAAAATTGAGACACAAAATCATATTTGTATACCAACGTTTGTAGCAGCATTATTCACAATTAAAAAAACATGAAAACAGCCCAAATGTCCATCAACAAATGAATTGATAGAGAAATTGTGGCACATTGGCATAATAGAATACTTTGCAGCACTCAGCAGCAACAATTTCAAAAAAATACCACCTAACATGGCAGAGACTAGAAAGCATTATGCTGAGTGAACTAACTCTGTCTCATAAGGACAAATACTGCATAAGACTATTATTGTAAAAACAGAAGGATAACTAGTAAGATGTGTATGAAAGTCCAAAGAAGGAAAAGGTGTGAGCTGGGGGGGGAGGGTGCTGAGGGTTGGGAGTGGAAGAAATAACAGGACTGTAGAGTTTGCTGGGCAAGGAGAGGGGGTGAAGGAACTAGGAATGCTCTAGTGAGGGCTCGAAAAGACTGGCTAACAGTGGACATAGACCATAAATATCTTTTTTTTTCAGGTGTATTTTAATTAATCAGAATAAGACTATTTTGGCAGGCATAACCTAACCAAGCAACACATTTAAAAGAGGCTTCTGACATTATCTGGAAGATAAGACTGATGACCTTGAAGGAGAAGTAGTCATTTTGTGAATGTCTATGGGAAGTGAATTATGTGGCATATGTATTGAATAGATATGGAGAAAGAATACATCCCAGATGCACACTTTTCTTAATTTTAAACCACATAGTTAGAGTTCTCTTGCTCTGTTCAGACAATCACCTTTTAGTCTAGATATATGTTTTGAATGTGCACAATCAAGTGTTATGGGATTTCAGTATTTTCAATTTATTCATCGTCAAGTGTCTTTACATAGTTACTATGACATGGATGGAAATCCTCTAGTATTTTCTCCTTTCCACTGAGTTCCGTCTGACATCATCAATGATATCCCTGGTGTCAAGTACTCTTGTAAATCCGGCTAGAATTTCTGCAGTTCTCTGTCGATTCCCATACCTAGTCAATCTGTATGATAAACCAATCATACAAGAAATTGGACTTTATGAAGAAGAATGTAGTACCTGAATTAGAAGAATAAACACTCATCAATAACCTACATTATGCAGATGACACAACCTTGCTTGCTTAAAGTGATAACTCTGAAGTGATTGCAGCAGATCAAAGTCTATATTCAGTATAGAATACATCCCACATCAAGAAAACAAATTTCTCACCACTGAACCAATAGTCAATATCAGGATAGATGGAGAAAATATTGAAATTTTCAATAATTTTATCTTATTTGGATATATAATCAGCAACTTTTGTGCCATCAATCAAGAAATTAAAAGATGGATTACAGTTTTCAAATAAATCTGCTGTCAGGAAACTTTCTAAGATGTTAAAGAGTAAGAAGGTCAGTTTAAAGACTCAGGTGCACCTCATGTAAGCCATGGTTTTTTTATTCCATGTCATGCATCTGAAAGTTGGACAATGACTAAGGGTGACAGAAAAATAACAGATGTCTTTGAGTTGTGATGTTGGAGAAGTGTACAAAATAATTCATTGACTTCCGGAAGAAGAAGAAGCCTGCCCTGGAGAAAGCATGACCAGGATGTTCCTTGGAGGCAAAGATGGTGAAGTTCATCTCACATACTATGGATATGTTTTCAGAAGGGCTCAGTCCTTGAAGAAGGAAGTCATGTTTGGAAAGTTACAGGGTCAGTACAGGACAGGAAGACTAATATGGGTTGAAACAGTGGTTATAACAATGGGCCCAAGTATATCAGAGATTGTGAGGTTTGGTACAAGATAGGGCCAGGTTCAGATTTGTTGCTCATAGTATCATTATGAGTCACAGTCAAATTGATGGCACAGAACAGCAATGGGAAATTGCTGGCTGATAGCAGCTGAGGTCACACTATTACAAAGAAATAAATTCTACCAATGAATTTGTCTTGAAGAAATTGATGAAAGTATATCAAAGTCCAGATGAGAAAGTAATCCTGGATGACATTGAAGCTCTGTGGGGCAGAGCGCTCCGCTAAGGCATAATCACAACCCTAACTCATGGAATCTAAGAGATTATAAAGGTGTATTGTTTTAATCCTCTCAAGTTGAGGTAATTTTTATACAGCAGTGGTAAGCTAAAAGTTATGAAACATATAAAATCATAGTTAAAATATGATCGTTATAGAAGTGTTAACTCCTATCCCTTTTACATAACATTTTCAGTCTAAAGGTTTGAATATTTACTTACAGTCAGTGCAAAAGAGGAAGACTTTTGCAAAATATACTGACACAGTAACTAAAACAATAGACACAGACATGGCAGAGAGTATGAGGATGGCACTGAACACGGCAAGGTTTGGATCTATTGTTCATAGAGTCATTGAGAGTTGGAATCTATTTGAAAGCACCTAACAACACCACTAATGGATAGTACAACTCTTAGAGTCTTACTGGTCTCCAAGAGCATTATCTTAAAAGTAACACCATTGAATATGTCCTGATGTTTGCACGAATGTAAACTCACACTTAGGTATAGTTATTACTGTCCTTCCAACATAATGGATGAACCGCACTTGCCTCATTCTGTTTGTTTGTTTTGCTTTGTTTATGTACTGTTACAAAAAGTACTGCAGTGCATAGTTGGCTGATATTATCATTCTCAGATGTTCATGCACAGATGTTTCCAACCGCCAAAGACAAATAAAGATTAGATTTACAAAGATAACTGATAATAGCTAGCGTTGGTGGTATAGTGGTGAGTATAAATGCATTCAAAAAAGGCAATGATATGGGAACTTTGTTTTAGATATTATCTCCCTTAAATCAGGAGAAACTTCCAATGGAGTCCTCATAATAGAGCACTGTGGTAAGTAAGGGATTCCCTGTGTAGATATTTGTATATTTGAGGATTCTTAAGGTGAAAATTCAACAGTTGTTGAGTTCCAAAATCCAGTAATCTGGCTTCAAGTCAAGTTTATCCCATAAATTTCAGGCATCACAACTTGTAGGCACTTGCCTATTTTGAAACCCTGACTGTATCAGCATGACTGTATTCTATCCCAAGTCACATGGCATGGTTTCAAGAAGAGTTGTAACCTTACTATTCTGAGTAAACAGCAGGTGAGTTGTTGACAGAATATTTTTGAGCTTTGAATGGATTAAAACTTTAAAACTCAAGAATAATTTAATGAAATTTATACCAATTCAGAATATTTTTTCAAGGCAATAATAATTCTCAGAGATAAAAAAATCATAAAATGTAGCTTTATACTAAGTTTTAAATAAACCATAAACACGAATATGTTGATGTAAATATGAACAGACAGTTGTTCAAACAGAACAAGTGGCAACTGTATGGTTTAAAATTAGAAAACAAAAAGTGTGTAAAGGGTATATTCTTTTCTAACCCTATATCCACATTCTGAGTAAATAATTCAAGAAGGTAGATTATACAAAGAATGCTGCATCAAAATTGGATGAAGACTCATGAACAATGTGTAATATGCAAATGAGACATTCTTGCTTGCTGAAGGGTAAAAACACTTGAAACACTTACTGATGAAGATTGTACAGTGTTCACTATGAATCACACATCATAGCTGGCCTAATAAGCAAAATCTTGATTAACAGGAAAAATTCAAAGTTGTTATGTGTTTCCCTTTAACTAGATCCACAACCTATGCCCTTTGAAATAATGGTAAAAAAATCAAACGGTCAAGTTATTCACTCAACATAATGCTCTCCAGTCTCTCCAAAGTTTTGTATTATCTTTCAAAATCATTGCTCCTGAATGCTATGTAGTGTCAGTCTCATAAGGACAAATACTACATAACACCACTGTTATAAAAATAGAAGACTAATTAGTTAAATGTGTATGGACGTGTAGAGGTGAGGATGAGCAGTGGGGAAATCACAGGGTCTTATAAATTGGTGAGTGGAGGAAGGCGGAAAGGAAATGAGAAATATCTGTGGGAACATGAAAAGATGGGGCAATGGTGAGCATAGTTCAATGGTGATTACTTTTATAAAACATAACATATGGGGATGATTGTATGAAACAGAATGTCAATAAAGGAAAGTTTGAGACAAAAAAATAATAGAAAGGGGTGGGGGGAGAAGGGAAAAAAAAGCGAATAGCACTGGGCAAATCTCCTGAAAAAGGATGCCACTTTCATTACTGAGTTGCACCTGCTCATTAGAAGGAAGAATGAGGTGACTGTATCACATGCTTTGAAGATGTTCTTGGAGCAATACATCATGCTTGGTGAAGCAGAGGATTACTGAAAATAAAGAAGACCTTTAATACGCATTCAATCAATTTCTCTTCTTTGATGCTGTTGTAGGGGCCTTCTGAATCAAGAGACCTCATATGGCGGATTTGCTTCTTGTAGCAGGTCCTTTGGTTCAACAGTGGGCTGATGGATAATTTTTCTTCTTGATCAAAAGACATCATATGGTGGATTTGCTTTTTGTAGCAAGGTCCTTTTGCTCACCTGTGGGCTGATGTTCCCTGCTTGGAAAGGTCCAGCTCTGAGTCATGAAGAATGTTTTCACACATACCCTAGCAACTCATTTTAACAAGTTTTCATTCGGACCAGGCTTTCAAGAAGTTAAACTATCAAGAAGGATTTCGTATCACAAAGAAGAGTTAAAAGTCACCAGATATTAATAGGTAGCAGAGTTTAAGGCAATTATGTCACATCAGAAGAGTGGGGATGGGGTGAAGTCCCAAGGTGAACCTTACTGTATGTTTTCAACTCCTTTCTCATACAACCCAAATTGACATTGTAGATTCAACACAACAAAGATTGTGAAGGTGGCATAAGACCAGGTGGTGCTTCATTCTGATGTGTATAGTTTTACTATGTGCACAGTGTTTGGTGGAGCTCCCAGCTGTAAAACGGGTTTGGAAGCAGGAGTGTCATCCACTTCCTAAAGCACATGCCTCTGAGAAACTTTGAGAAACGATCATAATTATGGAGAGGCATTAGGTCTTTTGTTCATATAATTGCTACAAGTCGCGCTCTACTTGACCACAATCAACAACAACAACAGCAGTTTTACTATGCATTGGAAACAACCTGACAACATTTAACAATAACAAAAATAAACTATAAAGGACATGTCAATTAAGTAATTGACCTGCTTTGACCTGAGTAAGAGTTAGAGTGACTTAACCTAGACTCAAAGTAACTTAACTAAGAGAGTCAGTGAATTGGAGCATCAGAAGTCACTCTTAGTGAAATGCACTCAAGAAGGAGGTCTGAGAAAAGAAATCACTCCTGACTTTCTAGATATGAGAGCTCTGACAGTCTGGTGGAGAAAGTTGTGCTGTGAACCCAAATGCAGACAGTTTTAATCCCTCAGCTGCTCTTTGGTAGAAAGATGGGAAATTTCCTTCAGTACTGTTTGCTTAGACTGCTGTTTATTTAGGCTGAAAATCTGCCTAAGTTCAGCTATGAGTTGTTTTCTACTTGACAGCAATCACTACCACTAGACTTATATACAAACGTATACCCATTGTGCTTTTGTCTTTTTTCATTGTTACACATTTTCTTCTACCATCTCCTATCCCTTTCCCCAACACTCCCTGCAATGCACACTTGTTCCAGATTGTTGTAATATATATATGTCTAATCATATAATCCTTTCTGACAGTTTTTCCCCTCATCTGATCTTATGTCATGATTGTGCTTTTGAATAACCCAAAAATTCATTTTAAGCAAAAATATATTAAAACTATAATTTGTAATTGAAGTATTTGTTATTTTCAAAACAAAAAAGTTGTCAAATAATATAGATTAATAGGAAAACAGATATCAAAAAACAAAAAAGAAAAAAATAACATTTTATATGTAAAGTTTCAATTATGATTATGATTAAAAAATAAGAGTAGAAACTTACTGCCTCATTAAGATCTACAGCTTTGGAAACACAGTGAATGGTTGCTTTGAGTCAGAATTGGTTTGAGAACAGTGAGTCTGAGTATAAATTGATGCCATGAATTTGAATCAAATCAATAGCCACTGGTTACCACTGTACTTGATCCTGTGCTATCTCCATTCAACAAAGGCCACTTCAGATAAAAATATGAATTATTTCCAACTTGGCAGTAACTCAGGCCAAAAGATATTAAATCTATTGCCTAAGTCATTTAAGTCACTAAATGCTTATCTTGGGATCCAAATGTCACTACTCCCTGTCTTCTTGGTGCCTTTTCAAGAATATATCTGAATGTGATCTATTATGTCCAATTATGTCCAGTAATAGAATATCTAATATATCTGACTTCCAACACATCTATAAAACTGCCTTTCACTTTAAAGTGAACTTTTTATTTTGTAGTATCTTCAATGTATCAAAAAGTTCTACAGTACAGAGTTTTCTGATGAGTCTCACCTGGTTTCTCCAATGTTTCATTCTCCTGTGGCTAACTCTAGGAAGAATAGGAATCCCAGAAACTTGATTGTGGTAATGTGAAATCTATACTTAGACCAGGAGACAGTTGTCAGAGCAGAGCAAGGAAACAATGAATGGTTCAAGATTAGGAAAGGTGTACTCCAGGGATGACTCCTATCTCCTTATCTTTTCACCTGGGAGGCTGGGATCTATGAGGAGGAATGTGGCATCAAGATTGTAATGAGACTCATCAATAACCTGCGTTATGCATATGACACAAACTTATTTATAGAAACTGAGGAGAACCTGAGACATTTGTTGCAGAAGTTTAAGGACTGCAGCCTTCAATATGGATTGAAGCTCATCATCACGAAAACCAAGATTCTCACCACTGGGCCACTTGGCAGCATCATGATAGATGGTGAGGAGATTGAGATTGTTAACATTTCCACTTTGCATGGCTCTTCAATCAACACTCTTGGTACCAGCATCCAGGAAAATAAAAGACAAATTGTATTGGGAAAGTCTGCTGTCCTAGACCTCTCTAGAGTACTGAAGTGCAATGATGCCAGTCTGGAGACTTAGGAGCATATGATCCAGGTCATGGTCTTCACAATTATGTGCTATGCGTCAGAAAGCTGGACAATGACTATGGATGATAGAAGGAGGATGATGCCTTGAAACCATGGTACTGTATAAGAGTATTGAATATACAGTGGATACTAGGAGAACAAACAGGTTCATCCAGGAGAGAGTGAAACCAGAATGCTCCTTGGGGGCAAAGATTCTGAAGATCAGCCTTACATACTTTGGGCATGTTGCAATGAGGGACCAGTCCTTGGAGATGGATATCATGCTTGGGAGGAGGATTGGAGCAACAGAGCAAGAGAGGAAGACCCTTGATTAGATGGATTGACTCAGTGACTGGGCTAATGGGGATAGTTGTGTCAGAGACAATAAGGTTGGCTCAGGATAGAGCAGGGCTCAGAGCTATTGTCCATAGGCTTGCTATGAGGCTCAGGAGACTTAATGGCACATAACAACAACAACTAGTCTTTAAAAGTGAGTCACTAAGTTCAGCCCACCCTTGGGAAAAGGTGGAGGATTAAGCTCCACCTCTTGTAGAGAGGGAATGGGAAGTATAACAGCTATCATTGAGATTCTTCTTTACTTATGAGTCAGTCATGCTATTTGTTGTTATTAGGTACCATTGAGTTAATTATGACTCACAGCAACCCTATGAACAAAATATCTGAACCCTGCTCTATGCTGTGCTGTATTCACACTTCCTAACATGCAAGATCCCATTGTGACAGTCACCATGTCAATCCACCTGGATTTATGAATACAGATGACATCATGTACACATCCCAATATGAGATTGTATACAGAAGCTGTGCTTCAATCCCGAAGACACATGGTTCAAATCTACCAGCTGCTCCACAGAAGGATTGGCAATTTTCTCCTGTGTGATTACTCGCCTCTGAAAACTTGCCAGATAGTTAGCTGTGGTTTGGTTCCAACTTGACGGTACAAAACAAACAACCACTTTAAAATTTAGGGTGCAATTTAAAACTAATTTCTTCATTTTTCTGCTTAAATTATTTAAATCTTGGCCAATAGTAGTTTCAGAAACCTGAAATTATTAACAAATTCAATCTTTTCTCCACATTTTAGGTGCTGACAAGTGGCTGGTGAGAATCTTTGTTTTTGTTGATGTTGAGTTTCAATCTTACTGAAGAGTACAGTCCTTGGCCTTCCGTAGCAAATGCCTCAGGTTTTCCTCAGTTTCAGCAAGCAAGGTGGTGTCATATGTAAACTGCAGTTTGTTGATAAGTCTTTTCCAATCCTGATGCCAAATTCTTCCTCATAAAATCCAGGCTCTCAAATGCTCTGTTCTACATACAGATAGAAAAGGTATGGAGACAGGATGCATCCTTGATGCACTCCTTTCTTGATTTTGAATCATGCAGTGTTTCCTTTCTCTGCTCTGAGACGTGCTTGCTGGTCCAAGTATAGGTTTTCCATGAGTAAGGTCAAAAGTCCTGGGATTCTCATTTTTCTTAAGGTTAGCTACAATTTGTTGTGATCCATTCAGTCAAATGCCTTTGCATAGTCAATGAAACTCAGGCATTCCTACAATACTTAGCCAAGATCCGTCTGACATTGACAATAACGTCTCTAATACCAAAACGTCTTCTAACACCAGCTTGTATTTCTGGTAGTTCTCTGTCAATGTACTGTTTCAGTCATTTTTTGAAAATCATCAGCAGGATTTTGCTTACGTGTGATATTAGTGCTATTGTTTGATAATATTTATATTCTGTTAGATAACCATTTTTTTTTTTTTTTTGGAATGGGAATGGATAAGGACCGCTGAGTCAGTTGGCCAGGTAGTTGTCCTCCCGTCTTTGCACAACCTGGAGAGCACGTCCAGGGCAGAATCTGTTGAAATATGTCATCGGCTATTCCATCAATTCCTGGAGTCTTATTTTTTGCAAAGTCTTTCAGAGCAGCTTGAACTTCCTCCATCACTATTGCCTCTTGATCATATGTTGTTTCATTAAATTCTTCTATGTCAGTCAATTCTTTTTTGTGCCATGACTTTGTATACTCCTTCAATATTCTTTTAATAATTCCTGGATCATTCAATATTCTATCCATACTATCCTTAAGTTTTGCAACTTGAGGCATCAATTTCTTCTTCATTTCCTTATGCTTAAGAAATACTGAGTGAGGTCTAAACTTTTGATTTTCCAACTCAAGCTCTTTGCACATTTTGTTAAAATACTTTGCTTTGTCTTCCAGAGCTTTCCTTTGAAATCTACTGTTCAGTTCCTTAACTTTCTGCTTTATTCCTTTTGCTTTGGCTCCTCTGTGCTCTAGTGCAATATTTAGAGTTTCTTTTTACATCCATCCCTGATTTTTTGCATTCTTCCTGGATGATATTCTTGACAACCTCCCACAGCTCATCTGGTCATCACTCATTAGTATTCAAGGTCTCTAACATGTTCCTGAGATGGTTTTTAAATTCAAGTAGGATAGATCACAGGTCAAATTTTGGTTCCTGTGGATTGAACTTTCTTTAACTTTATAGTTGGAACTTGCATATGAGTAGTTGGTGGTCTGTTCTACAATCAGCTCCTGGCCCAGTTTTCACAGCTGATACTGACCTTCTCTAATGATTCTTTCCACAGATGTAATCAATCTGATTCCTGGTGATACCATCAGATGAAATCCATGTGTATAGTTACCATTTATATTTCTTATAAAAGGTATTTGCAATGATAAATCAATGATTGTTTCCATAACCAAGTCCATGTTTTCTGACTATTGATCTTTCTTCCTTGTTCCCAACTTTTGTATTCCAGTCACCCAGTATTGTTAATGCATCTTGGTTTCATGTTCAATACATTTCTAACTGTAAAACTTGGTAGAAATGGTCTATTTTCTCTTCTTTGGCTCTGGTTGCTTGTGCATGTATTTAAATGATAGCGGTATTAACTGGTCTTGTTTGTACGTGTGTGAATATATTAACCTGTTGATCACAACATTGTATTTCAAAGTGGACGAGCATAATAAAGTGCATTAGTGGAGAGTAGGGAAGAAAATGTACATAAATGAATGAAATCCAATTTCTTTGTTAATTATCATTACAATAAAAAATGAATGTAATATATTTTTCCAATTTTTTAAAAAAAATACTGAATAGGAGAGGGAAACATTTTGTACACAACTAAAATGCACTTATAAAGACTCAAAAGGGCAGAGTTAAACATTACAAGTTTATAGTGTAGTGAAACTTCTCTGGAAAGGATTTCTTCAGCTTGCTGAGGCCAAAGTAAAGTTACAGTCACATTTATCTATAAATCTTAGTATGCTTTAAGAAACATTTCTTAATTGCCTTAAATTCAAATGCCAAATTCTTCTAATTACTAACTCTAAGATGCCACTTAATTTATGTAATTGTAATTCTTTTCATTTCCTTAATCATGGCATTGTTTTCCCTGTTAATCATATAATTTGTGAATTTTTTATAAGACCATGTATAAAAACACTGTATCTTGTAATTATAATTCGAGTACATGCTAGTAAAATAGTTAGCTATTAATTACTTATTAATCCTATCTTATCTCTTCTTTTATGCATGTTCCATCATTTAAATAGGGAAATAAAAATAACATAAAAAGGTAAAGTGAAAATAATGGAATGTTTTATTAGAGTGAAAGTAATTGGTGTTTCTGTCTCATTTGTGTTTTATTGGTTCACAGAGTACCGTCTGTCAATTACCAACTCAACAGTGCAGCAAGTTACACAGTGCCTGCACAACTGTACTCTCATAAAGAATATGAAATAATTTTCCAATTAAAAAAAAATCGCAGGTGCACTAAAACCATCTCAAAAAAAATTCAGGAACATGGTAAAAGTATATTTGACATGAGCATGCTTTTAGTAAATAACTCAATATCTCCTATATTCCCTGCATTTTGTTCCTTAAGGAAGCTATGGTGGCCTAGTGAGTGGGGAGTCTTGCTGTCAACCAAAATGCAGGTGGTTCGAACGCATAGCCCTAACAACCTGGTGGAGGGTTAGCTATGAATTGCTTCCATTTTGATGGCAATGAGTAAGTTCCCTGAAAGGGAGAAACTTTCATTTGAAAACTTAAAACTGTGGATGGGCCTTAACTTTACTTTATTCTGTTAAAAAAATCATTTCCCATTTCAAATACTTTTTTTCCTCCTCATCTAAAAGGGGGAAAACATTTCATAGTTTCTGTTACAGGCAAATAGTTTGGCAGAGTGTTTTTAACATTAATGAATTATGATGGTTATTTTCTTTTATCTTAGTTACAATTCCCCTACATGTCAAGGATTCAAAATGCTCCGCTAGATCTCAGAACTTTGTTCTCAGATCCAATGAAGAAGAAGCAACTTCTGTGCTACAAAACACCTATTTTTCCATATGTGCTCAAACTCACTGCTGCTGATTTGATTCTGACACAGCAATCTTCCATCAAGTTTCTCTGAGACTGTAAACAGTAATGGGAGGAGATTGCCCATCTTTCTCACATAGAAGCCGAGTGACTTATTTAAGAATAACTTCCCTCCAAGGAGCAGCCTGATTTCACCCTCTCTAGGATTAACCTGTTTGTTCTCCTAGCTGTCTATGGTATAATATTAAATATTCTTCTCCATAACCACAGCTCAAAGGCATCAATTCTCTTTCTATAATCCCTAGTCATCGTCCAGCTTTCTGATGCATAGAAGTAATTACAATGACCGTGGCCTGAATCAGATACACCTGAGTCTCCAGACTGACATCATTGCTCTTTAGTACTTTGGAGAGGTCTCTGACAGCAGACTTTCCCTGGCTGCTTATACCAAGAGTGTTGACTGTAGAGCCGACCAAACTGAAGCTGTTAACAATCTCAGTCTCTTCACCATCTATCATGATGCTGCCGGTGAGAATCTTTGTTTCTTGATGTTGAGCTTCAATCCATATTTAAGGCTGCAGTCCTTGATCTTCTGCAGCAAGTGCTTCAGGTACTCCTCAGTTACAGCAATCCAAAGAGGGAGAAATAAAAGATTTCTGCCAACTTTTGCTGTCAGAGATTGATCAAACATGCAATCAAGATGCATTAATAATAATGGGTGACTGGAATGCAAGAGTTGGACAGAGAAGAAGGATCAGTAGTTGGAAAACATGGACTTGGAGACATATGAAGCTGGGTATAGAATGATGGAATTTTGTACAATCAGTGATTTGTTCATTGTAAATACTTTTTATAAGAAACATAAAATAAGCTATACACATGGATTTCCCCGATGGTATGCACAGGAATCAGTTGGGTTATGGTAACTTACTCTTATTTAATAGGAGCTGTGGTGGCCTAGCGGGTTAGGAAATGGCACCGTCGATTCACAAGCAAGTGGTTCAAACCCACTAGCTGCTCAGCAGGAGAAAGATAAGAAATGTCCTCCCTTGTGATATAAAAGCCCTGAAAACTCTGAATCATCAGCTATGAGTTGTTCCGACTGCAAGGCAAGAGAGCAGAGAGAGACCACAGAGAGGGAGCCAAGACAGAGCCTGACGTACAGTGGCAGTGTTTCCTTAGGACTTGCTCCCTGACAATTCAAACTCCATCTGCTCTGCAAGATAAAGATGGGCAGGCTCCTCCTAAGTAATTTACAGCCTCAGAAATCCAAGAGAAGGCTAGCTATAAGGTCTAACTACACAGCAATGAATGAGTGAGTCACAATTGAGTGGCAGTTGTTAGCCTCCAAGAGAAAAGTCAAAATCCGGGGTCTTTTTTTTTTTTTTTGCTATGCCTGGGAAGATGCTATTGCAATATGTGAATAGTCAGGGCTTGCTGCAAAACACTCCATAGTGCACAGAACAATATTTTACCAAAAAGTATTATTCCATCAAAAATATTCATAGGATTAATTGCAGAAAATTTTACATTAAGGAAATTTATCATTGCTTCACTTTGTTGAGTTATGATTCCTTTTTTCATGATGGAGAAGTAGTCACACTTCTTACATTTAGCTCCAGTAGTTTTCATATGCATTAGTCCAAATTGAGATGAGCAGGACTCCTCTTAGTCACCTCAGTCACTTTATGTAATATATGTGACGAGAAAGCTGCCTATTACCTTACAGCATGGAGATCTAGAAAGTGTCGGCAGAGCGAAAAGAATGTAAAATGTTCACCTGGATCACATCTCTAATGAATGATGCTGTTACCGAGTTATAAATCACATTGTTCGTGGAGAGGAAGAGACATTGAATGTATTCTGCATAATTTACACATTAATGTGCTACTTAGCATCCATCACATTCCGCTAGAGTTTGAAGATCAGAAAAGGAAGAATGGTTATTATTTTTTCTGTCTTTGAAGTAGTTTTTCCTATTTTTCTGAGAAAAAGCATGATCTAAACAGATCTGCTGGCATAAAAGAATAAAATCTTTATGACTACTGTACCCACATAATGTCGTATACACACTACACTAACTGTATTAACACGGCTCTTGGATTAAAGTTGCCCCAAAATGTAAAAACTTAACTCTTGTGATTTAAAATGCTTTTTTCATATTTTATTGATTTGCATATAATCATTCATATACATTCTGTTTAATGAATATACATT
>NW_006399771.1:5253327-5256233 GCF_000299155.1 Elephantulus edwardii
ACCCCCTCTACCCATTAAACTTTTCTAGTGATCTTCCTCCTTCCTGTTTTTCAGCCTCCTCCTCTCTTTTCCCTTCCCCTATAGAATATTTATATGTATCTTGCTCAGGTATCGACTCCTATTTACAATAATAGTCTACTGCAGTATTTGTCCATATGAGACTGAGTTAGTTCACTGTGCATAATGCTCTGTAGATTCTCCCATATTATAGTACTCTCTGAAATCAGTGTTCCTTAGTGCAACATGTATCACAATTTCTCAATCCATGTTTTTGTTGAAGAGTATTTGGGCTGTTTCCATAATGTTGTTGTTGTTGTTGTTATGTGCCATCGAGCTGCTTGCAACACATAGCGACCCTATGTACAAGGGCCCTAAATGCTGCTCTATCCTGTGCCAACCTTGTTTCCTTAATACATCTTTGTAAATGAAATGCCTTTGAACATCAGTGTACAGATCTCCATGTGTGTCTCAGTTTTGATTACTATGAGGTATATTCCTAGCTGTAGAATAGCTGGATTTTATATTATTTCCATGTTCAGCTTATTGAATACTACACTGCCTTCCAGAATGGTTATATCATTTTACAATCCTACCAGCACTGTGTGAGAGATCCAATCTCTCTGCATCTTCTCCTCTGCATTACTTGTCATCTTGTTAAGCAACACTACTGCTACTGGGACGTGATAGAATCTCATTGGTTTGATTTGTACCTCTCCAGTTGTAAGTGATTTGAGAACTTTCTTCATATTTCTTTTGGTCATCTAAATGTCTTCCTTTATGAAAGATATTTTCATGGGTTTTTTTGCCCATTTTCTTTCTCTTGTGGAGCCTCAGAAATATTCTGTAAAATTTTATTATGAGCCTGAAATATCATTGCCAAATGTTTTCCCCCAAGTCTGTAGGCTTGCTTTTGATTGTGGATCCAAGAAAAATGAAGTCATTCACAACTTCAATCTTTTCTCTATCTATCAAAGTTTTTGAAGCACGCAAGAACTTAATTTTTAGGTCTCACTCATCAATTATGTTCTCTCCTGGTTGTGCATTTCTGGATATATTTGAAAGCTTATTTATACCATATCCATAACCTAGGACTTCACAATTTGCCCCTGGCTTGGTTTTGAATGCTGATATTAAATTTCTCAGTGATTCCTTCCACAGATGTAGTCAATCTGACGCCAGTGCAATCCTTCAGGTGAGGTCTGTAGGGAAACTCATGATTTGTGTTTGGTTGTTTGCTTTTATTTTTATTTTATATTGGTTTGTTTACAAAGTTCATGTACATTGTATTTTATCCTCTTCTTCAGTCACATTGTGTTTCAAACAATTATTCCCATTCATTATGTTTTATAAAATTAATCACTATTGGACTATGCCCACTATTACCCTCTCTTTTTAGGTCCTTGACAGATCTTTCTAATTTCCTTTACCCTCTCCCTCCACCCACCAAATTGTACAACCCTGTGATTTTACACCTACCTATCCTCACCTCGCTGTTCCCACCGCTTTTCCCTTGGATCTCCAAATATGTTTTATTATTGTTGTTGTTTAGTGTTGTTGAGTCATAGGGAACTCACAGCAACCCTATAAATGAAAGGCCTGAGCACTTGTATAACTTTCATCCTTTCTCCAGGTTCCTAGAGTTTCTGGAGGCAATCTATATTGGAATTGCATGCCACTCCTGCTTCTAAGCTTGTTTTAATAGGGAAACTCCACCAAACTGTGTTTACCAAGGGTGTCACAGTGTTCAGCTTCAAAACAACCATGAGTTACTTCTGTATAGCAAGTGAACACACCAGGGCTATATGACCTGGAAGAATGTTTAACCAAAAACAATTAAAAACAGACCTGAGGCCTGCAGATTAAAGTCACCCACCTTGGCTTGGTAACATCACTTTCTGTCCACCTGGTTAACTGATCACATGTTTTACTAGTTATTCTTTTATTTTTACAATAATAGTCTTATACAGTAGTTGTCCTTAAGAGGCTGAGGTCACGCAACATAATGCTCTCCAGTTTCTCCTAAGTTATGTTTGAAATCATTCATCCTGAGTACTGCAGAGTATTTCATTGTGTGAATGTACCACAGTTTCTCAATCCATTTGTTTGTGTTTTTACAAAAAGAAGTTTTCGGGGGGTTTTTTCCACAATATTTACATCTGCCTGCTGCTTCCTTAACATTATGGGAAGTGCTTTGTATGCATGAGGCAGTCTCTGTGTAGGCTGTTCCTTATCTTTATGTTATTGGAGGAATTGCAGACTTTAAATACTGCCTCAAATTCTCTTTCCCAGTGACAATGTTCCCCACTCTTGAATTATGAGAAACTCTGTTTTCCATTTCCTGTGACAAGATTCTCATCCAGCAGGGAGCTGAAGTCTTTCCCTTTGCCCAGCTATGGTAAGCCCACTTCTCTGTCCTTTCCTGTAGTTTGATGGAATGTAGTGATTTCTCCTCAGGACAGGAAAAGTCTCAGGCGTGCTGCTTAGGATATTTTGGTCAGGGAAATAGCAAGGTGTACAGCTCCCAACAGTAAATAAATGCTAGTGGTTGATCCTTTCCTGTCTCCTTTCCTGTGGCTGTTTAAGAGGGAGATGTTCCTGTCTGAGTAAATGAAGGTCTGAGAAAGTTTCAAGGTCTCTACAGTTCAGGCCCCGAGTCTCAGTTGGTGCTAATGGCCAACCTGTGTACTTGTCTTCTCTCCTGCAGCTCCTAAGACCCTTCATAGAAGTTATTAAGACGACATTCAGATGGCTTACAAGCACATGAAGAAATGCTCAAAATCTCTAGCCCTAAGAGAGATGCAAATTAAAACAACTATGAGATATCATCTCACCACAGTCAAAATAGCAAAATTTAACAGAACAGCAAGCAACAAATGCTGGCGAGGTTGTGGAGAAACTGGAACCCT
>NW_006399771.1:5257202-5267466 GCF_000299155.1 Elephantulus edwardii
TGGACAATTAAAACAGACATTCGGATGGCGGGGAAGAAGAACAAACTGGGGAGGAGGGTGGAGAGAATGGTGCAGCAATGAAGGAGTGAAAGCCCAGAATCCCTGTGAATGTTCATTGAAACTAATAAAATTTAATAATAAAAAAAATTTAAAAAAAGAATGCTAAAGAGCTCTAGTGGCATCGTCTATAGAGAGTTAAACGGCCAACCCAGATGCTGCATTGTTTTGATGGTCCAAATCCACCAATAGATGCCCCAGGAGAATGATTAAACAGATAAATAATCTCCTCTCATGTCATTTATATCCTTGCTTTCATTTTCTCAGGGCGTATTCTAAGCAGTGGAATAATTAGGTCGTATGGAATTTGTAGTTGGCAATTGTAAATGGTATTGCTTTCTTGGTTTCCTTCTCTGTGTTTTCTTCGTTACTGTAGAAGAATCCCACTGATTTTTGAATAAAGGTCTTATATCCTGCCACTCTATTAAATTGGCCTACTAACGCTAACATTTGTTTTGTTTTTTCTTCTGTTTGTATTTTTTTGTTGTTGTTGTTGAGTCTTTGGGTTTTTTTGTGTATACTATCATATCATCTGCATATAGCCATAATTTAACCATCTCTTTGCCAATCTGGATGCCTTTTATTTCTTTCTCTTGATGTACTAGCAAGCATTTTCAATAGAATATAGAATAGAAGTGGTAACTGTGGGCCCCCTTTTCTAGTCTCTGTTCTTCTCGTATCATCCTTCCTCCTTGTTCAAATATCAGATGCAAAGTAGATTATTAGAAAGACTGTGGCTTAAATCAGGCACACTTTAGTCTTCAAACTGACAACACTGCTCTTAAAGAATTTTGAAACGTTCTTGACAATAGGTTTCCACAGTGTTGTATGCCTCACCTATACAATTGCATTGCACTGGGAAAATCTGCAGTTAGGGACCTCTCCAAATTAATGAGGAGTAATGATGTCAGTTTGAGGACTAAGGTGCATCTGATTTAGGCTATAATCTTTCTTATAGCATTTGAGAGCTGGACAATGAATAAGAATGGCAGAAAAAAATTAACGCCTTTGAGCTGTGGTTCTGGGGAAGAGCACTGACTGTCCCTCAGATGACCAAGGGCACAAACGGCTACTTTGGAAAGGGTGCAGCCAGAGTGCTCTTTGGAGGTAAGAATAATGAGGCTTCACCTCACATACTTCTTTGAGCATGTTGATAGGAGGGGCTATTTCTTGGAAAAAGACATGATGCTGGGCAGGGAAGGGATGACAAAGGAGAGGAAGAACCTGAACCAGGTGGATTGAAACAGTAACTGCTACAATGAGCTCTTGTGTATCATGAAGTGTAAGGATGGCACAGGATAGAAAAGGGTTCAGATCATCTGTTCATAGGTTTGCTATGAGTCATACTTGACTCAAAAGCAACTAACAACAACAAAAACAATATATCTCTAATCTTCTGACTACTGACGCCAAGGAAATTGACTGTGAACCCAAGTTTTTGTTGTTTATTGTTACGTGCCATTGAGTCGCTTGCAACACATAGCAACCCTATGTACAACAGCACTAAATCCTGTTCTATCCTGTGCCAAACATTATCTCTGACACAACTACCTTCATTAGCCCAGTCACTGAATTAATTCCTCTCATCGAGGGTCTTCCCCTCTTGCATTGTACCTCTACCCTTATAAGCATGATGTCCCTCTCCAAGGACTGGTCCTTCCTTGAAACATGCCCAAAGTATGTCAGAAGAAGCCTCAGAACCCTTTCCTCCAAGGAGCAGCCTGGTTTCACCCTCTCCAAGATGATCATGGTTGTTCTCCTGGAATTCCATCGTACATTCAACACTCTTCTTCAGCACTATAGCTCAAATACATCAATTCTCTTTCTGTCATTCCTAGTCATTGTCCAGTTTTCTGATAAATAACAAGTAATTGTGAACATTTTTAATTGAATAACACACACCTTGGTCCCCAGACTGATGACATTGCTTTTTAGTGCTCTGGAGAGGTCCCTGACGGCAGGCCAGATGCTGACTGTAGAACAGACCACCAACTACTCATATGCAAGTTCAAGCTAAAGTTGAAGAAAATAAAATCAAATCTACAGCAACCAAAATTTGTCTTTGAGTCTGCCCCATTCAAATTTCAAACCCATCTCAGGAACATGTTTGAACCCTTGAATACCAATGAGCAAACATCTGATGTTCAAGAATATAACCCATGAAGAACTGATTAAGAGTAAGGCCCCAGGAATTGATAGTATACCAATTGTCGTATTTCAACTAACAGATGCTGCCCTTGATGTGCTCACCAAGCTGTTCCAAGAAATCTGGAGGACACCTGGCCAACTGACCAAAAGAGATCTCTATTTGTTCCCATTCCAAAGAAAAGTTGATCCAAGTTAGATGAAATTGTTTACAATTTCAATCTTTAGTCCACCTATCTTGCTGTTACGTATTGTCCCAGAGGTGAGGATTTTTGTTTTCTTGGTGTTGAGATCAATCCATACTGAAGGCTGTAGTCTTTGATCCTCTGCAGCAAGCATTTTAATCTCTCCTTACTTTATAAGCAAGGTTGTGTCATTTGCACAGCTCAGATTGTTGATAAGTTTTCTTTCAATGCTGATCCCACACCGTTCTTCATAAAGTCCATTTTCTCTAATCCTTTGCTTACCATAGAGATCAAATAGGTATGGAGAGATCCTAGAACACTGATAGGCACCTTTTCTGATTTTAAGATTCCCTTCTTCTGTGCTGACAACAGCTTCTCAGTCTAGGTATAGATTTTGTGTAAGCATAATTAAGTGTTCTAAGGAAACTCTGTGAACTGTGCTCAGGCCTTTCATTCATAGGGTCGCTATGAGTCATTTATGACTCAGCACCTAACAATAACAACGACGACATAGAGAGCGCTACGTTGTCCTGGTGGACAGAAAGTTATGTTACCACGCCCAAGGTGGGTGATTTTAATCTGCAGCCCTCAGACCTGGTTCAAATTGTTTTTCTGTCAAACATTCTTCTAGGTGGTATAGCACTGGTCTGCGCATTGCTGTACAGAGGTAACTCAAGGTTGCTGTGATGCTAAGCATGGTGACATTGATGTGCCAATTGTGATAATGGTCACCCATGGTGGACAGTGTTTGCTGGAGCTTCCTGATTAAAACAAGCCTGGAAGCAGGAGTGGCATCCACTTCTGAAATAGCTTGCCTAGAAAACTCTATGAGTAGTGCTCAGGCCTTTGGTTCATAGCGTCGCTATGAGTAGTCTATGACTCGACAGCACCTAACAACAACAACAAGATTCCAATTGCACTCACGAATAATCATAGTTTGTTATAATCCACACAGGAAATAGAATACCTTTTCATAGTCAATAAAACGCCAATGGACATTGATAGTCTCTGCTTTCAACAAGATCCATTTGATAACAGAAATAATCACCCTTGTGCCACAGCCTCTTCTAAACCCAACTTGAACTTCTTGCAGTCCTGTGTTTGCAGTGTTCTGGTTTTGGAGGATCTTCAACAATACTTTGCTTGCGTGTGATATTATTGATATTGTTTGATAGTATCTACATTCTGATGTATCAACTTTTTGGAGAATGGAAACAAATCTAGATATCTTCCAGTCAGTTGGATAGGTACTTTTCTTCCAGATATCCTGGCACAGACTTGTAAGCTCCACCAAGGCTGTTATTTGGAATATGTCAATTAGTATCCCATCCATTTTTGCAGCCTTATTATTATTTTTTTGTCAAAGCCTGCATTGCAGCTTGAACTTCTTCCTTGATAAAGACAGGCTAAGAAGACAGACTGACCATCCACGTCTAAAATAATCAGTCTTTGATAACCCTATGACCAATTCAGAAGAGTAAGGATAAATATCATTTTATAATATAGTAAATCAACTTGTCTTTCTAAGATATTCTATTTTTACCTCATGTTGACTGAGATATAGTACTCTTAAGCTGACAAAAGATAAAAGTAGGTAATTTCCTTTCTCAGTCACTGATTTATACAGATTAACTTCAATTTCTACTTCTTCATTTTTTAATCTAATTAAGCCTAACACTATCCAATTAATTTATAATGTGGATTAGATAAATAACTGAATATTTAAGTACTGAATACTTAAAGCAAAATTAAATTATTAATTGGGAAGAATTTCATTTTGATCTTTATACAGATTGTGACATCTTCTAGACCACACTCTACAAAACTGTGCTATGTCTAGTATGTTGACTTTACCTCGCTTTTGATGTTGACTTTTCTGGCCGTTTGTTTTCATTAGATCTGCCAGTGAAGGAGCTGTGACGCAACCCATTTTTGTTTTTAGTTATTAGTATGCAAAACAATATTATAAGACTAATTATAAACATGATACACTTCTAAAAATATTCTGGTTTTCTTTATTGAATTAAGTATAATTACAGTTTGATGCAATAGTTGCAGTTGATTTTTTTAAGGTATAGCAATATTTTATTTTGATAAGAGGTTTTCTTCCAGTGTTATGTTAGGGTAATTACTTTATTTCATGACTTTAAACACCAGATGGGGCTTACACATTAACTTTTAATGTGTCTTGATATTGAACATTTTCTTGATATTTTTATAGGACCTCAATATAATATGTGCCTTTAACAAGTAAAAGCGAAGGAGACTATCATGACTTTCTCATAAATATTTTCTACAATGCTAAAGTAGTAGACACAATTATGTATTTTATGTTGTTGTTGTTGTTATGTCATGTTTACTTGATGTTAAGATATACTTTATTGTGTTGTTGTCGTTGTTGATTGCTTTCAAGTCTAGCACAAATCATAGTGACCCTATGAACTAAAGGCCTGAAGTCCCTCTACAACTACTGGAATTTCATAGAGTTTCCAGAGACATGTTCTTTAGGAAGTGGATGCCACTCTTGCTTCCAAACCTGTCACAGTATATTATTGTTGTTTTGTGCCGTTGAGTCACCTGCTATGTATAGCAACTCTATGTAAAGCAGCTCTGAACCCTTCCCTGTCCTGAGCCAGGCTCAGTAACTCTGACACACCAGCCCTCATTGTCCCAGTCACTGCATCAATCCATCTCATTTGAGTCTCTCTCTCCTAATCTGTCCATCCGCCCTTCTGAGGACCTATCTCTCCTGGTCATGTGCCCAAAGTAAGTGAGGAGGCGCTTCAAAATCCTAGCCTCCAAAGAAAGACTTGGTTTCACCCTTTCCAAGACAGACCTATTTGTTTTCTTAGCAGTCCAGCTTTGTTCAAAACTCTTCTCCAGCAACACAACTTGAAGGCGTCTATTCTTCTGTCATCCTTAGTCATTGTCCAACTCTCTGAAGCATAACAAGTAATTGAGAAAACCATGGCCTGGATTAGACCCACCTGCACTATTGTTTACTTGAGACCTTTCCTGAGTAGTTTAAATTTCACAGCCACAATACATACATTAAAAAGTGCATGTTTATTAAATTCTATAATGAGTGATTTAGAATTATACTTTACTTTGGTAAATAAAAATGGATTTTCAAAAGTTAAGGAAAAAAATCACTAAAGCAAAATTCAACAAAGTAAGTTGTATTTATTTTATTTGTTGTCTATGCTTTCACATTTAAAAAAATAACTGTAATAATCTACTGTTTGGTGATACATATTGGTAATGTTTGCTAGAACAGAATAGTATCTGCTTTTATATATTTTAAGAATAACCTCTCTAAATATCTATATTAATATTTAAATCTTAAATTATTTTAATCTTATTAGAAAACATGTTTTTATTTTAACTTTTGTAAATATTTGTTGTAATTATGTACCATGGAGTCACCTGTGACTCATAGTGACCCTATGTACAATAGTTCTGAACTATGCTCTATCTTGAGCCAGTCTTATAATACACATACCCCTATTGTCACAATTACTGTGTCAAGCCATCTCATCTAGGGTCTTCCTCTCCTTCACTTTCTCTTTACCCTTCCTCCGTGGATTGGCCCCTCCTGGCCCATGCCCAAAATATGTGAAATTGAGCTTTAAAATCCATGCCTTAAAGGAGCAGTCTGATTTTTTTAACCTTTCCATGATGAAACTGGTGGTTCTCTTGGCAATCAATGGTATGTTCAATACTATACTCCAGAACCACAACTCAAAGGCATCAATTCTTCTGTTATCTTTGGTCATTGTCCAGATCTGATGAATAGCAAGTAATTGCAATGGCCATGGCCAGTTACCAGGTATACCTTAGTCTCGAGACTGATATGGTTGCTCTTCAGCATTTTTGAGAGATCCCTGGAAGCAGCCTTACTAAGAGCAATTTGTCTTTTATCTCCTGATTCAGCACTGTCAGAAGTGTTGATTTTGGGGCCGAGCAAGCTGAAATTGTTAACTATCCCAATCTATTCTCCATATATCATGGTACTGCCAACTGCTTGTAGTGAGAATCTTTATCTTCTTGATATTGAGCTTCAATATATATTGAACACTACATCCTAGACCTTTTTTCAGTAAACACTTCAGGTCTTCCCATTTCTGCAAGTAGGTCATGTCATCTACATAACATAGGTTGTTGATAAGTCTTCCTCCAATTCTGATGCCACATACTTCCTCATAAAGTCAAGCTTCCTGAATGATCTGTTCTATATATATAGATTTAAAACATACAGACAGGATGCATCCCTGACACACTCTTTTCCAGATTTTGAACTATGCAGTGTTTCCTTCTCTGTTCTGTGTAGACTGCCTCCTGATCCAAGTATAGGTTTCACATGAGCACAACTAAGGTTCTAGGATTCTGATTCTTCTCGAAGTTAGGCATAATTTATTTGCATAGCCAATGAATTTACAGGTAGACATTCCTCTGATATGCTTTGCTTTCAGCCAAGAACCATCTGACTTTGGCAACAATGTTTCTGATGCCACAGCCACTTTTACACCTAATCTGTATTTCTGATAGTTCTCTGTCAATGTACGGTTCCAGTTGTTTTTAGATAATCTTCAGGGGATTTTTCTTGCATATGATATCAATGATTTTATAATTTCCATGCTCTGTAGGGACACCCTTTTTTGGAATGGGGACAGAAATGGATCTTTTCCAGTCAGTTAGCCAAGTAGTTGCCCTCCAAATTTTTTGGCACAAATTAGTGAGCACATCCAGGGCATAATCTGTTTGTTGAAATATGTCAATTAGTATTCCATAAATTCCTGGGGTCTTTTTCTGTGGCAACTTCTTCAGAGAAGCTGAATTTCCTCCTTCATCACGACTGCCTCTTCATCATCCACTTTTCCACGAAATTCTTCTGTGTCAGTCAATTCCTTTTGGTAGTGACTTCATGTACTTCTTTCATCTTCTTTTAATGCTTCTTGGATCATTCAATATTCTGCCGATGGCATCGTCAAGTATGCAACTTGAGGCTTAAAGTTGTTCTTCAGGTTTTTTTTAAGGTTAAAAATGCAGAGTGAGTTTGGCTCTTTTGATTTTCTAGCCCTTTACATATTTCATTATAATACTTTGCTTTACCACCCTTTAAAATCTCCTGGTTAGCATTTTGGTTTTTTCCCATTTTAAATTTTTTCTTTTAAAACTTCATGATTCCTTCCCTTTGCTTTGGCTTATTGGTGTTCTAGTTCAATATTCAAAATCTCCATTGACATTTACCTTGGGCTTTTCTTTCTCCTCTATTTCTGCAATGACCTCTTGCTTTCTTAAGAAATGATATTCTTAATATCCTCCCAAAGCTCACCTAGTCTTTGCTCATTAAGGTTCAAAGCCTCAAATGTGTTCTTGAGATGAATTTTAAATTCAGATGGAATACACTCAAGGTCAAATTTTGTTTCTTGTGGGATTTATTTAATTTTATTTTGCTTTAGTTTGGTCTTGCATATGAGCAGTTGATGGTCTGTTCCACAATCTAACACTTGGTCTAGTTTTCACAGCTGATACTGAACTTCTCCCATGATTTTTTACCCTGTATTGAATAATAATAATATATGTCATCTTTATTTATGTTGTTGTTCTTGGTAGATTCTGTAGAGTCAAGTACTCTACTAGCGACTCTCTGAACAAAAGATCTCAACCTTGTCCTGTCCTGTACCATCCTCACACTTCCTGACACACAAAAGCCCATTGCAGCAATCACCGTGTCAGTCCACCTGGTTGAGGGTCTTCCTCTCCCTAACCGACCCTCCACCCATTCCAACATCATATCCCTGTCCAAGGAATAGGACTTTCTAGCAATATATCTAAAGTATGTGAGGTGAAGTGTTATCATTCCTGCCTCCAAACAGCACTGCACCTGCACCCTCTCCAAGACATATCTATGTCTTCTCTTTGCTGTCCATGGGATGTTCAGTGCTCTTCTCTAGCACCACAGCTCAAAGGTGTAAACTCTTTTTCTGTCATTCTTATTTACCATCCAGGTATCGAATGCACAGCTAGTAATCAGAAAGATTTTTGGCCTGAATCAGATGCTCCTTAGTCCTCAAACTGACATCACTACTCGTCAGGAATTTGGAAAGGTCCCTAACAGAAAATTTTTCCAGGGCAATAAGTCAATATGTCTCCTTATTATTTCCTTACTGAATGTGCCAAGAGTGCTAATTGTGAATCCAAGTGAGATGAAGCTGTTGACAGTTTCAATACCCTCTCCATCCCTCATGACACTGCCTCTTGCTCCAGTGATAAGAATCTTCGTTGTCTTGATATCGAGAGGCAATCCATACTGAAGGCTGAATTCCTTGATCATCTGCAACAAGTACCAAGCAAGGCTATGTCATCTGTGGGTGGGCCTTTGTATTTAAAAGTTGGTCTGGTACAACCTGTGAGTGAGCCTTTAGCTTGGTGAAGTCGGATCCTGGTGGGTAAGTGTTTTTAATTTACTTAAAAGTTGGGATGAAACTGGGTATTTCTAATTTTGTTAGCAATCTCTAGGTATACATTTGTTAAATAAAATTACATCAAATAATTACAAATCATCTTTGAAATACCTGATCTAAATATATTGTTGTTGCAATTGTTGTAAAGTACTGTTGAATCTAATATGACTCATAAATAGAAGACCTGAATCCTGTTCTATAACTATCATAATTTCTCTAAGTTCATAGAGTTCCTGGAGGCTTGTTGTTTAGGAACTTGATGCCACTCCTACTTCCAGGCCTGTCTTAATCTGGGAGATCCACCAAACACTGTCCATCATGGGTAAACATTATGGCATTCAATACATCAATGTCACAGTGTTCAGGATCACAGCAGCCACAAGTTATCTGAGTACTGCAAATTAATAGACCAGTGCTTTACTACGTAAAAAAAATGTTTGTCCCAAACTCAATTAAAAACAGGCCTGAGGGCCATAGGCCTGAGGGCCAATCAGCTTTTAAAAATAGAGGCCCTCCACCAGGTCCTGATTCAGTCTAAACATGAGGCTTTCATCTCACAGTTCATGGGTAGCTGAATCTAGCAAATCCAACAGCTCACACACAATTGCGGACAAAATCTAAATATAGATTGTTATATATAGAAATAATACTTAATTTCCATAACATCCAGTCTGTTTTCTGAGTAAATAATTTGAGAAGCTGAAGAATGTGGCATAAAGATTGAAAGAAAAATCATTAAAAATATTCATTTTTCAGATCACATGACCTTATTTACACAGGAAGTAAAGAAGACTTGAAACACTAACTGAACAAGAGAAAAGACTATTTTTTTAAAGTGTGTGCTCTTGCCTGTTTGCAAAGAATATTGGATATCCCATGGTCTGCCAAAAGAAAAAACACGTGTATCTTGAAGAAAGTGTAGTTACAGTGCTCCTTAAAGTCGAGGGTGAAACTTCATCTTACTTACTTTGGGCCAATGTTCAAGAGGGACAATTCTTTAAGAAAGACATCATGCTGAGAAAAATGGATGGTCAGGGAGAGAGAGGAAAATCCTTAAGGAGATATAAGATGTATGACAGTAACTAACACAATGGGCTTGAGTTGATAGAGATCATGAAAATGGTACAGGATAGGACAAAGTTCAGATCTATCGTTCATAGGATTGTTATGAACTATAATTGACTTGACAGCACATCACAATGACACAAACCTTAAATATAGAATAGATCTCAACATCAAGAAAACAAAAATCCTTGTTATTGGACGAAAAGCATCATTATAGAGAAAAATTGATATTGTCAACAATTTCATTTTACTTGGATACACAAAAAACCCACATGTTAGCAGCAGTCAAGACTATAGGGGAGAGAATAGTCTAAAAGTATTATATTTTGGGGCATTATTTTTATC
>NW_006399771.1:5267566-5277559 GCF_000299155.1 Elephantulus edwardii
GTAGGGAGAAGGGTGCAACAATGAATGAATGGAATCCCAAAATCTCTGTAGATGTTCATTGAAATGAAAAATAAACAACCTAAATTTAAAAAAAAGATGTGATTTACTAGGTAAATCTGTTCTCTTTAAATTGCTAAAGAGCAAAGATATAAGTTTAAAGACTAAGGTGTGCCTATATTCAAGACATGGTATTTTTCAATTGCTTATTAGTTGGAAAGTTGGACATTAAATAAAAATGCTTAAGAAGATTCAGTGTCTTTGAATTGTAGTGTTGGTGAATAATTTTGAATATACCATAGGCCACCAAAAGAAAAAAAATAAATTCATTTTGGAAGAGGGACAACTAGGGTTTTCCTGAGAGGTAAGAACTGTGAAGCTTCATCTCACATATTGTCATGAGGAGAAAGTCACTGGAAAACAAAATCATGCTTGGAAAGTTAAAGAATCAGCCAACAAGAGGAAGACTGCTAGCAAGATGGATGAGGCACAATGGCTATATCAAAGAGCTTGTTCAAGTATGTGAGAGCTGTAAGGAGAGGGGAATGGTTCTGATCTATTGTTCTTAGGTTTAATATAAGTCCTAGTTGTAGTTGACTAGAGGACATTTAACAACAAAGAAAGCCTGATGTTAAATAAGTTATTGACCTCTCCATACTAATTTTACTTTTTCTTCCATGTTGTCTCCAGATCCTCTGTTTCTCCAGATTTGGAAGTAAACAACATAGAATTTTAAAAGTGAGTAATTATTTTATAGTTAAATTCTTTTTCTCTTTCTTTCTTTCTTTCTTTCTTTCTTTTCTTTTCTTTTTCTTTTGTCTTTCTTTTTCTTTCTTATTCCAACATTCACTTCCAGATTATATATTTAATTAACTCTGCTTACCTTTTGATCACAAAATATGCAATCAATAGTAGGCATCTATACTTTTCTTTTTAACTTAATAGAAGCACTTGTCATCTGTTTAGTTCATTTCCAAAATAAAAGTGTCTCTAAATTTGCACTATCATTAGCAACATTTTTATTTGTAAACATTAGAATTTTATCAAAATTGTGCTTAACTCTATCCCATTATATCCATGACAGAGAAAAAGATAATTTGAAAGTCATAAAATTAGACAACCTGTTTATTGCTGAAAATGTATTTGCTTGCTACCTCACTCATTGTCACCCACTCAGAACCAACACATAATTGGTTTCTGAGGCTGCAAATTGCCCATCTTTCTTTCTGGTGGTGATTGTCCATATTTCTTCAAAGGAGCCACTGGTGGATTCAAACTACTAGAGAGGTGTGGCCTTTGAGTTAGCAGCACAATTTGCTAGACTATGATACTATAGCTCCTATGTGTTTAGCTCAATCATTGCTCTCAAGTCAGAATAGACCCATATCTGGCCTTCCAATAGATTTTCAGAAGCTTTAAATTCTATGGGGGGGGGGGGATAGTTTTCATATTTATTGTGTAATAGCTGGTGAATTTGAACCAGCTTACTTTGGTTTTTCAGTGCAACTTCTTATCCTCTAGGCTACCAGAGTTCCCTTGTGATCAATTTCTTCTTCTTATGTCTTGTAAAGTTGGGACCATCTCATAGCTTTCACTCCAGTGGGTTTTCAGTGGTAGTAAATCACACTGGAAGAGATTGCTCATCCTTCTCCTGTGTAGAAGAGATTTGAACTGTGTGACTTTGGGATTTCAACATACCTTCTTACCACTAGGCCACTAGGAATCATTTATGTGGTATCATGAACATCTCATTATCTTTCACTCTGGATTTTCAGGAAAGGAATCTGATAGTGTTACTCATGGTCTCTGTGACTTCCTTATGTACGTATGATATAAGGTTAGGACTCACCTTCTTTTCATGGGAGTCAAGCTCAGTTCTAATCACTGTTCTATATGCATAGCCACCACTAGTCTATTAGCGAAGGATTGATTATGTTTTGTTCTTATGCTGAATAGATTTCAATCAAATGTCCAAACTAATGATCAACTTCTGAAAAGCAACTAATAAAAATCTGATGGAACACATTGTCTGATCTTCAACTGACTACCGGGATGACTCTGAAAAGATTTCATTTAGCTGTCCATGGAGCTTCTAGTTTCCATCTGTTAGGCTCTTACCGGACAGCATGTAACAATAAAAAATGCTTACACAGTCATAATGTGCTATTCAGAGTTTTAGATATGTTCACTCAAAACCATATGAATGAGCTATTATTACTGCTGTTTGTGTTTGTTGGATTACTGTTGTTACTTACTCAGTGTTACCAATGAGTTAACTAATGCAGAATAATTCATGTAACTTAGCCAAAATTGAAAATACAGGGAATTATGTTTCTGTGAAAACCACAAACTTGGAAATACTATGGAACAGCTCTATTTTTGTCTACTGACTATAAGTCAGGATTGATTTGATGTAACAGGTTTGGTACTTATTTTTTGCCTTTCAGTAATGGCCTTGAATGTTTTACAGACTTCAAGTGATTTACATTTAAAGTAAACTCTATGCGATAGTTTCTATCATTCTCCTCTTACATTTGAGGAAACTAAAGGATCAAAAGATTATATAACTAACTATTGCTCTGCTGCAGGACACCAAGGCCTGTGTAGCATGGTGGGCCCAGGAGCATCTTCCAGCCACTGCTTTCCCAGCATCTGCTAAATGCTGTGATCCAACCCAGGTTCACTCACACCCTGGCTGGCACATAGTCACCGCCTTCCTGGTTGAGAGATTAAGGCATCACTGCCCATCTGCCACTCCCAGCTGTCTAGCTCCAAGAGCACCATATCAGAGGTACTTTGAGGGAAACACTGCTGTCTAGTTACAATATGCAGGACCTGTCAAGCCCAATTAGGAGGAACTGGGACATCTCGAGGGTACATCTAGAAGGGTACAATAGGCTTCCTGGTTTGCCAGTCAGGAACTTTGGGGGAAACACTGCTGTCTAGCTACAAGAAAGGAGCACAAATAGACAGGTACTTCACAAAACGTTGCCATACTCTGGATCACTATATAGTTACAACGACCTAACATTTACTCAGAAAAGGCTCACATAATGTTAAGAAAACAACAGTCTACCCCAGTCATCATGAAAAACAAAATAAACTGTCTCCTAAAAAAATATAGACTCAATGAATATACCAGAAAGAGAGAACCAGAAGAAATATGTTGATGTAAAGTTATTTTAACAGCTCCAGAATAAGATGCAAATAATGGCAGAAACAATTAAGAGAGCAAATACTTCAGAGACAACAATTCAGAAAAAAAAAAATTGCTGAGGGACAACTTGAACACCAATGGAAAAAATTTAAAAGCTTGGAGAAATAATTAAAAATATAGATAAAGAGGTACAAGAAGTTAATGTATCATCACAAGACAGAGAGGGTACAGTTAACAGAGTACTGGAAAAAACAGAAAAGCATGAAAATGAAATCCAGAATATTAAGACTGAAATGGCAGAAGGGAAAGGTCCAACACACTGGTAGAACAAAAAAGTAGAACTGAAGAGATGGACTAGAGAGTCAGTGAGTTGGAAGACAAGACTCTGACTGGAAATTTACTAGAAGAAAAACCAGAGATGAGACATAAAAAAACAAAGGAAAACATTAGAATAATCTCAGAAGACATCAATAGGAACAACATATGTATAATTGGAATTCTAGAATAGGGGAGAGAGAGGGAAATCACTGGGAAAATTGTGGAAGAAGTATTAGAAGAAAACTTCCCAGGTACTTTGGAGAATGGAGAAATTCAAATTAAGGAATCATAGTGAACACCAAATAGACTAGACAGGTAAAAGAAAAGCATCAAGATATAATTAAATTCTTCAAATTAAAAGATATGGATAAAATTATTAAAGCATCATGAGAAAAACAAATAGTTACCTACAAAGTGGAAACAATTAGATTAAGTTCTGATTTATCAGCACAAACCAAGTGAGCTAGAAGCCAATGGGATGGCATATACAGAAAGTTGAAAGAAAACAATTGCCAGACAAGGGTCCTATACCCAGCATAGCTGTCCCTCAAATATGAAGGAGAAATTAGATACTTTGCAGAAAAGAAGGAACTTAAAGAATTATGAAAATAGGACCAAAACTACAAGAAATATTAAGTGAAGTCCTTCACATAGAGATACCAAAGGAAAGTGCATGGAGGGTGTTGATGGGGGATGGTAGGGTGTTAATCACAGGGTTGCACAATTTTATATGTGGCTGAGGGTAAAGGAAAGGAGACGGATCTTCTGTGAAAAACAATGTATTCAAACTTCATAAATTCAGAATTTAAAAAAAAAAATAGTAACAAGAAACAACAGAAAAAGAAGCACAACAAAATAGCAATGGTAAAACCTGGCCTGACAATAATTCCACTTAATGTGAATGGACTAAATGTACCAATTAGAGGAAAAGAGTAGCATATTGGATTAAAAAAAAGAGAAAGACCATCAAAACATTGCCGACAAGAGACACACATTTAAATAGAAGTGAAAGACAGGCTCAAAAATCAAAGGCTGGGGAAAAAATATACGAAACAAATGGCAATCTCAAAAAAGCAGGACTGGCAATAATGATCTCTGATATAATAGATTTAAGAATGAAAATCACCATAAAACATAAGGAAGGGCATTATATACTGAATAAAGGCTCAATAGATCAAGAAGACATAGCCTTGGACAACATTTATTCGCCAAATGTTGGACCTTCAAAATACATTTAAAAAACCAAACAAAACCTCCCCCAAAAAAACGCTTAACAGAATTAAAGCAAGAAATAGCACCACAATAGTGGTAGGAGAATTTAATACACAACGATCACCAAAGAATAGGTCAACCCAAAAGAAACTCAACAAAGATGCCAAAGATCTAAACTATGCAATCAGCCAACTCAAACTTGGGGATTTATTCAAGGTACTACACCCAACTAAAATTCAATTCACTTTCTTCTGAATTTTAAATGGTATACTCTCCAGAGTCTATCACATATTAGTACACAAAGCAAGCCTTGAACATTGAAATAATCAAAGTATCTTCCTAGACGACAATGCTAGAAATTAAATATAAGATGGTAAAGTTTAGAAAACTACAAGTGTGAAAACCAAATAATTCTCCGCTAGAACACAACTGGGTTATCAAAGAAATTTTTTTAAAAATGAAATAAAAATAGTTCCTTGAAACAAATGAAAATAAAAATACAACATACCAAAACTTCTAGGATACAGCTAAAGAAGCCCTCAGGCAGCACTTCATAGCAATAGACACACACACATAAAAAAGGAAGAAAGAAGAAAAATCTATGCTCTAACTCACAATGTTCATCAGATAGAAGAAGAAAAAAAAAAAACCCAATCCTACAGCCTGTAGAAGAAAAGAAGTTATCAGTACAAGAGCTGAAATAAAACAGATAGAGAAGAGAAAAACAACTGAAACAATCAATCAAGACCAGGAGCTGGTTTTTCACAAAAAATCAATAAAATTGTCAAAACCACTGGCAAACTTAACAAAATAAAACAAAGAAAAAACACAGAAAACTCAACTAAGGAATTATGGAGGTGACATCAAAACAGAAGCTGATGAAATTACATTGATCAAATCTGAATACTAAAAAAAGCTATACTCTGATAAATTTGAAAACCTAGAGGAAGTGGATAAATTCCTTGAAATTCATGCCCTACATAGACTGACAAGGATAGATATAGAACACTTGAACAAACACATCACAGAAGAAGAAATTGAACAGGTCATAAAAAGATTTCCCCATAAGAAAAATCCTGGACCAGATGGCTTCACAACTGAATTCTACCAAACATTCGGAGAAGATCTATCACCAATGCTACTTACTTAATTTTAATTTTTTTTTTTTTTAGATTTTAATGAAAGTTTACAAAGAACTTGGATTTCCATTCATTCATTGTGGCACACTTCTCTCCCTGCCCCCCTTTTGTTTTCGTTGTTATATAGTCCCCCCTCCCTTGGACCACTTTACTATGCAACTTTTATTCTTGACCCTTGTCATGTCAATATTGTTGTTAGGTGTCGTCGAGTCGATTGCGACTCATAGCGACCCTATGTACAACAGCCCTAAACCCTGCTCTATCCTATGCCAATCGCAGTGCCTCTGACACACCCATCCTGATTGCCCCAGTCACTGAATCAATCCACCTCATAGAGGGTCTTCCCCTCCTGCGCTGTCCCTCCACCCTACCAAGCATGATGTCCCTCTCCAAGGAGTTCTTTCCCTTGTCTGTTTCAGTGTCGTGCACATTATTTATACAATCTTATCTTAGTTTTCCCCCAACCCTCATATTAATCTTGTTCTATAGCAGTGGCATTATGCAGTACTTTTGTGACTGAAATATTTCAATCAGCATAAAGTCCTCCAGGGTCACCCATTTTGTACAATATTTTATGAGTTCTTTGTTTTTCAGTGCTGCAGAATATCCCATTGTGTGAATATACCACAGCTTCTCTATCCATTCATTTGTTGATGGGCATTTGGGTTGTTTCAAACTCTTTGCTATTGTGAATAAATAAACATGGGTGTGCATATATATACTTGGGTGGTAGTTATGGTTTCCTTCGGGTATATTCACAGTAGTAGAATTGCTGGGTCAAATGGCATGTCTATTTGCAACTTTTTGAGAAAACATCATACTACCTTCCATAGTGGTTGTAGCATTTTACATATCCACCAACAGTGAATAAGGGTTCCAGTTTCTCCACAATCTCACCAACACTTGTTGTTTACTGATCTGTTAAATTTTGCTATTCTTACTGGGTGATATGATATTTCATAGTTGTTTTGATTTGCATCTCTCTCAGAGCTAGGGATTTTGAACATTTCTTCATGTGTTTGTTCGTCATCTGAACGTCTTCTTTGATGAAGTGTATGTTCATATCCTGAGCTCATTTTGCAGTGGGGTTGTTTACTTTTATCTTGTTGTGGTATACTTAAATTATTTTAAAAAATTGAAAAAGTCTAGTAACAATATTGAAGGACTGAATAGGCACAATCTTGAATGATGCAGGAAGCATCAAAAGAAGTTGGAAATATACAGTGTCACTGCACCAGAAAGTACTGGTAGTCACTGAGTCATTTCAGCAAGTTGCAGGTAAGCAAAAACCAATGGTAACAAAGGAAGAAGTTCAAGTTGCATTCACTGGCAAAAGAATAAGACCCTAGAAATTGACATGATTTATTTCCATTCGATAAAAAAGCAATCCAACAAAGTGTGGGAAATATCAAACTATATAATTTCTTTTCTATTGGCATAAGTTAATTTGCAATTATCTCTAAATAGAAGATGAATTGAAAAATATTGGCAATATTGTTTTGATGAAGATATAAAGGAAATGGAATTCTCATTGCTGATGGGAATGTGAAAACATAGGTAGGGCCACTCTGAAAAAGAGTTTGTCAGTTTTTCAGAAAGTTAAACATATTTACCCAATAACTAGAAATCCAACTCTTGGTATTTACATTGAGAAATGAAAACTATGTTCACGCAAAAACCCGTATATAAACGTCCATAGCAATTTTGTCATAGACAAAGCCTGAAAGCCACCCAAATGTCCATTAACAGATGAATGGATAAATCAACTGTAAAAATTATCACAATGAGATTATTACTCAACAATAAAATAAAATAAGCTGTTAATACATAACAAATTATGTCAAAGACCTAATGTTAAATGAATAAAGTCAAACTTAAAAGTTTCTTAAACAATTGGAAAAGAAGGAACACTCTCAGAGTCATTCTATGAAGCAAGCATAACCCTAATACCAAAACTAGACAAAGATATTACCAAAACGGAAACTATAGACCAATATTTCTCATGAATATAGATGCAGAAATCCTTAACAAAATCCTAGGCAATTAAAATCCAAAAGCACATAAAAAAATAGTTTGTCATGACTAACTGGGATTAATAACAGTTACACAAGGATGGTTCAAGATAAGAAAAACAATCAGTGTATTTGACCGTATTTACAAAGCAAATGACAATAACTGTATTATCTTAGCGATTGATGCAGAAAAAGCATTTGACAAAATACAACACCCCTTCCTGATAATGACACTCAGCAAAATTGGAATAGAAGGGAATTTTCTCAACATAATGAAAAGTATATATGCAAAACCAAGAGCCAACATCCTTTTCAATGGAGAAAAACTAAAAGCATTTTCCTTGGATTCTTATTGTCATCACTTCTATTCAATATTGTATTGGAAGTGATTGCTAGGGCAATACTGCCAGAGATGGAAATAAATGGCATCAAGATCAGCAAAGACATGGTTAAACTATCACTACATGCAGATCACGTGAATATGTACACAGAAAACACCGGAGATTCAACAAAACAACTGCTAGGGCTGGTAAACCATTGTAGTAGATTGGCAGGTTGTAAGATAAGTATCCAAAAATGAGTGGGATTCATCTACAGTGTCAAGGAGAACCCAGAAAAGGAAAACAAGAAAGCAATACAATTTACAATAGCCAACTACAACTTGAGATACTTGGAAAAAACCTAACTAGAGATAAAAAGTCCTTTACAAAGAAAACTATGGAACATTTCTGCAGACACAATAAAATGGTACAACCACTTTTGAAGGCATCCCTTAAAAAGCTGAACATAGAAATTCCATGTGATGCAGCTATACCACTGCTTAGAATATACCCTGAGGGAATGAAAACTGAGGAACGAATGGAGAGACTTGTACACCAATGTTCTCAGCAGTGCTATTCACCATCGCAAGAAAATGGAAACAGCTCAAATGTCCAATCACAATAGAATGGATTGAGAAATTGTACATTCACAGGATGGAATAGTACACAGCACATAGGAAAAATGGTTTAGTTAATTAGTACCTAAATTTGGAGGGACTGGAGAGTATTATTCTAGTTGAACTAACTCAGGGCCATAAGGACAAATACTGTAGAAGACTATTATTTTTAAATGATTTTGAGGATCCAAGTGGGGGGAGAAGGGAATCAGAGTGGTGACAATGGCCAGGGTAGTGGTGGTGTAGTGGTATTTAATCATAGAGTCGCACAATTTGATGGGTGGGGGAAGGAGAAGGAAATGGGAAATATCTGGTGTGAAATACAATGTATTAGAACTTTCTAAACAAACCAGTATGATTTTTTTAAGGAGTATATAACTAGGTAGGTTATATTACTAGTCAGTAAGAGCCAGGATTTGAAACCTGGGAGATATGTCCCTACAACCATCCTTTTTATCTCCATACCATGTTGCCACTGCTAGGATTTGCTTCTAGTTATTCATTCACAATTATATTTTAAAATATGTTAAAGTAATTTATAAAGTTCAAGTCTTTAATTGACTGTCTAATTTGACCTAAGCATTTGCTAGTCAATTCTAGATTCACTGTTCAAATTGACATAATGATCATAAGTATAATTTTTGCAGTTCATTTTAATATGTATGTTTTACCTTGTCACATTTAACTAAAAAAGTTTAAAACTTTCATTCACAGTCAAGAAACATGAAAATTGTTTTAACATATATCATGATTTCTTACACCTTTTCTGAAATCATAAAGAAAATTCAAATGCAGTTGCAATTGTGTAATTAAACCCAAAGATCTGACAATTCAAAGGTTACTGATATGATAGGCTGAAGTACATGAATTGATTATATAATATGAAAGGTGTTTTCTCCGGAGCTCTATTTGATAGAGAACACTGTATGGCTTAATAATAAAGAGTGGTGCTATAAACATCGGTGTGCATATATATGCTTGGATGTCAGTTATGGTCTCTTAGGGGTATATTCCCGGTGGTGGAATTGCTGGGTCAAATGGTATCTCTATTTGCAACTTTTTAAAATTTTTTTTTTAATTTTTGTGTGAGTGTACCGTCAAATCAGATCTGACTGGTACAGGAGGAGATGGTCCCTCCTTCCCCGGCAGAGCATCTGGTGGATTCGAACTGTGTGCCTCTGGGATTGTAGTTGCAGCTCCTTACCACAAGGTCACCAGAGC
>NW_006399771.1:5278229-5279744 GCF_000299155.1 Elephantulus edwardii
ATACTGCATTGAAACAGATGAGGGAGAAAACTGTTTAAAAGGGATATGTGATTAGGTATTTTTGTCATGACAGGAGTCCAGAGCGAAGGCTGCATTGTGAAGTGGACCTGGGAGGGAGGGATTGTAAAACAATGAAAGAATTTTTCTTTAACTTTTCAAGAGGGTAGTGTACTGGGGCAGGGGGAGGATTTTGAAGGAGAAAAGTGCAACAATGAATGAGGGAAATTAAAAAAAAAAGTCGTGCAGCAAAATCAAAGGCATGTGATTCAAATATACTTATTAGCTGCTCTGATCAAGCATAACTGGTAATCTTTTTCCATGTGATTAATTGCCTTTGAAAATCCACCACAGTGCATGAAGGTTTGTGAAGGAAATACCAATACAGAATTAAAAGTGTGTTTTGACATTGTAGTAGCTTAATTACATCAGTCAATGGTAATTAATATACATGAATGATCATCTGAAAAATCCAGCAACATAAATATAAACTTTCATTCAAATGGGTTTAAAATCCTCTTAAAATAACATTTCTAAAATGAATAAAAAAAGAACAAGCTATTAGTTGATTCCGACTCAGAAGTACATACAACAATAACTTGGTAAATCTAAAGTAAAAATTATACCAACTTCACATCAACAATAGCTAATAAAAATATTATTCTTAGAGATATTACTCCCCCCTCACTGAGGAGAGAAGATAGAGTCACTGCATCAGAAGGAATTGGCTGATAGAGAGGAATTTCATGCAATAACATATGAACAAGAGCCTATTGTGATGAAGGAGGAAGTTCAAGTTGCTCTGAAGGAATTGGCAAAAACAAGGCTCCAGGAGTTGACAGCATACCAATCTATTTATTTCAACAGAGACTGCCCTGGTGTGTTCACTAAGTTGTGCCAGGAAATCTGGAGGACAGCCAGCTGGCCAACTGACTGGAAGAGATCATAATTTGTTCCCATTCCAAAGAAAGGTTACCCAACAGAGTGTGGAAATTATCGAACAATATCATTGATACAGCATGCAAGCAAGATTCTGCTGAAAATTATCCAAAAACGTCTGGAACAATATGTCAATAGAGAACTTCCAGAGGTGCAGGCTGGATTTAGAAGAGGTCATGGTACTAGGGATATTATAGCTAATGTAAGATGGATCTTGGCAGAAAGTAGAGAATACCAGAAGAATGTCTATCTGTGCTTCCTTGACTATGCAAAGGCTTTTGACTGTGTGCATCACAAGCTATGGCTGACTCTGAGAAGAAGGGGAATCCCAGAACATTTGACTGTGCTAATACGAAACCAATACTTGGACCAAGAGGCAGTCATCAGAACAGAGCAGGGAAACACTGCATGGTTCAATATTGGGAAAGGGGTCCATCAGGGATGTATTTTGTCTCCATACCTTTTCAATCTGTATGCAGAACAGATCATCCAAGATGCTGGGCTGTACGAGGAGGAAAGTGGCATCAGAATTAGTGGAAGAATCATCAACAACCTGCGTTATGCAGATGAAACAATCCT
>NW_006399771.1:5280229-5302084 GCF_000299155.1 Elephantulus edwardii
AGGATTCTGAAGCTTTGTCTGATGTACTTTGGGCATGTCGTAAGGAGGGACTGGTCCTTGGAGAGGGACATCATGTTTGGGAGAGTGGAGGGATGGCACAGGAGAGGAAGACCCTCAATGAGATGGATCGATTCTGTGGGTGGAGTGGTGGGAATGAGTGTGTTCGAGACAGCATAGTTGGCTAGATAGAACAGTATTGGCAGGATAGAACGGCATTTAGGGCTCTTGTACATAGGGTTGTTATGAGTCGCAAGTGACTCATAACAAAACAACAACAACAAAGATATAAGTGTTCTCTGAAAGTAAAGATGATTGGAAGAACTTTCTCATGCAGATTAAAGATAAGAGATCAAAGAAAATAGCCTTCAGTTAAAAGATATATATATTCTTCAACATTAAGAAAACAAAATTTGTAGAATTTGACCAATAATCGGCATAATGATAAATGGAGAATAGAGTGATATTATAAAAGATTTCATTTTACATGGATCCACAATCAATCCTGATTCAAGGAACAGTCAAGAAATCAAAAATAGAGGTTCAGCAAAACCAGGAAAATATTGAGAGAGTAACTGTAACAATGGTCTGAAATATATGTATCTATGTATATATAATTATATAAGTATATAATTGTATATAATTTGTATAATTATATATATAATTGATTTTTAGTATGACAAGGATCAGTGTTTCATTCTGTTATATAATTTCCAATCTGTTGTTCATAACGTCTCAATGAGTCATAGTCATATTTGACTCAATGACATGCAACAACAACAACAATGAGTTGGAACTAGCTGGCATCTAGCAGCAACAACAGAAGCTGACCTGAAACAGAATCTGACAAAGGTGAGAAACTTGTAGTGAAATTAATGGAGTATTAACTGTTTACTATAAAATTATCCATTTAGTAATAAATAATTATTAAGTAAATAATTATTTATTTCTTTTCTTATTACTTTCTTTCAAAACTTAGATCATTAACTTCTGATTATTGATTTTCAAATATGTACCAGTCTCCAAATAACTGGAAATACACAATTTCCCTTGACAAATTTAAATAATGAGCTTAATAGACACAGAAGCAGAAATATCTGGAAAGTTACCTGAATACATTTACTGATTTTTTATGTCTTCCTACTAGACATTATTGACATCATTCTTATTTCCTCAGAGGATATACCAGAATATTAACACTACAGATTTCCAATTAAAAGTAATATCATGTTTATGAATAAGAATGTTTTACAAACTAATGTATACATACCTAATATCTATAGAAAGGAAATTGTTAATGTTTAAAGGCAAAATTTAATTAATTAACTTTATTTAAATTCATTAATAATTTCAGGAAAAATTCACAGAGACTTTGGATTTCCATTCATTCATTGTTGCACTTTTCTCCCCTCACAACCCTCCCCCTTACTACACTACCCTCTTGGAAAAGTAAAAGAAAAATTCTTTCATTGTTTTACAAACCCTCCCCCAGGTCCACTTCACAATGCAGCCTCTGCTCTAGACTCCTCTCATGACAAAAGTACCTAATCACATATCCATTTAGAACAGTTTTCTCCCTCATCTGTTTAGATGCAGTATACATTATTGAACCCATCTTTCTCAGTCTCTCCCCAACCCCAAGGTCAGTCCTTTTTTACAACAATAGTACCATGCAGTATTTGTCCTTTTGTGACTAAGATACTTTACTCAGCACAATATCCTCCAGAGTCACCCATTTTGAATAATATTGCATGAGTTCCTTGTTTTCAATGCAGCATAGTATTCCATTGTGTCACAGCTTCTCTATCAATTCATTCGTTGATGGACAATTAGGTTGTTTCCAACTCCTTTTATTGTGAACAAAGCTGCAATAAAGATGGGTGTGCATATATCTGCTTGGATGTCAGTTATGGTCTCTCAGGGGTATATTCCCAGTAGTGGAATTGCTAGGTCAAATTATATCTCTATTTGAAACTTTTTGAGAAAGCTTCATACCGCCTTCCACAGTGCTTGTACCCATTAACTTTAAATAACTTAATAAAACTAAATGCTACTAGACAATCTCAATTTTATTAGGTAAAGAAACAGAAGTTCAAATGAATGGACCAATAATAATATAGTCAATGAGTTTTAACTTCCAAAAATATTTCTAAAGCTTTCAAAAATATTATCCTGAAAATTATTTTAAGTCAATCATGTACTTACCAACTGAGAGAGAGATTAGAGAAATAACAAGAAATCCAGCTATAAACAATATCTTCTTAACCAAATACCAAACTCCACACTGTCAAGTGAATTGTGATTCAGAATGATCTTATGCTTCTGTCAACAGGCATCTTTGATTATCTTATTCTTGTCACTCTCTATCAACCCATTCTGTATAAGTTTATATTCTTCTAGCATTATAATTACAACATATTCTTAAAACAATGTAATTATTTTGCATATAATATATAATAACATATAGGGATTATATATCTATATCTATATATACATCTTTATATCTTTCTATCTTTCAAATAAATTGCAAACTATGTAAAAGCAAAATTTATATCCATATTTCCTGTAACATTTCTCCATAAGACCTAGAATAGGTGTGGTTACAAATGCTTTTCAATGTCTTTGACTTGATTTTTATGAATTACATGCTTATTTCAAAGAAAACTAGATGGAATTGAATTGTTTTCTTAACAAATTCTTCAATTTAAAGTTGAAGGCATATTTCAATTTTATATTTATGAAAAAGAATCAGAAGTAAAGCATCAATAAAACTTTTCAACTGTGTAATTTTGAGCTATTATTTGACCCACACAGTTTTTCACACTTTCTAGGACAGATTATTTTTTCTCTTCAGATTTTTTACACAGAGTATTCAGTATCAGTGACATAGAATTATCTACAAAATTCATATTTCTTTAATGAACACTCAATATATTTTTGTTATCTGATTACAAATGGTAAGATTATCAATAATTATTCTTGACTTAGATATCTATACATAAAATGCAACACTGGTATAAAGTCTTTCAGAAACAGAATGTGGCTTTTCATTTTGAATAGTTTATTTTCTATACCTTTATATCCCTTAATCTGACGCTTCTGAAAGAATCCACATGGTTGCTATGGATGAGTAAACATCAATTAACAACAGTTTTTCCCATAGTTTAAAGTGGTCTTGGATTTCTGATTCTAAATATAAATGATGTTTATCATTGTGTATCATTGTGTTGGGCCTGACTCAAAGCTGACCCTTCAGTGGGGTTTCAATGGCAGAAACTCTCACAGGAGGCGATTGCCCATCTTTCTCTTGGGAAGTTTGTGTAATTTTGTTAAGAAGTAAAAACAATGTAGTGATGACTTAAAGGAAACTAGATTTGTAGTGTTTTTTTCTTTCGTTGTTGTATGAGATGTAATACTTAGGTTTGCGGGGGGCTGTCTATGTTTGCTACGATGGTGTTTTGTTAAGTGCATTAGAGTGATAGTTTACCTGTTAGTGATCAAAGATACCAAGAGATTCACAGTAGAAAGGAAAAAAGAAAAAGTAAAACAGAAATGTTGTTGAATTAGAGCACAACTTTCTAAATAGGTTCATGAAAATAATTTTTAGGAAACAAACAGTCTAGGGGAAGGGAAATCCTGGAGTATCATGATGGAGGGACAAATGTTCCCATTAAAACACACAAATGGAAAGACAGTTACATCTGCAGGCACCACAACAGATTGTGGGGAATATGACAACTCATGGTGCCAGCAAATTTGAATTTTCTCCAATATAAACGTGAATATGTGCTGCTTTCCAAATTTTAAAAGTCTCAGCTTTCACTTGCAACAGCATATTTCAAGTTTGGAAAACATTCAGTGAACTGCTGCAAACCAGGAAGTGAACTTTAAAAAGGCTTGTTCTGCAGTGGCAAAGGTTTATTTGACGTGTTGAAAGAAAAGATGATTTTATAGCTACACAGCCTCAAGTCTTGCTGAACAGCTTGTAGAACTAGTGTGATCTAGCAAATTTCAGCAGAAGTACAGTCAATTTGTTACATGTTCCACAGATAATAAAATATGTTTTAAGGTTATGAAACATCCAAAGCAGTTAAATTAAAGGAAACAATGAAATATATGCTTCAACCACTTCTTTACAATTTGTGGAGCATATATTGCCTACCTATATTTTCTGTCAGTAAGGTTTAACATACAGCAGTTGTCCCATTTTTAGTACATAAGCCTAATGGAGAATTCTACTTGGAAATGGGAAAGGTATGCATCAGGGTTGTATCCTTTCTCCATACCTATTGAGTCTTGATGCTAAGCAAATCATTTGAGAAGCTGGAATTTGTGAAGAAAAATGTGACATTAGATTATGAGAAAGACTCATCAACTACATGCATTATGCAGGTGACATAACCTTGCCTGCTAAAAGCAAGGAAGACTTGAGTTACTTGCTGCAGAGGATCAAGACTGAAGCCTTCAATATAATTATATCTCAATATCAAGAAAGCAAAGATCTTCATCATATGGATATGGAGAGATAGAGAAAAGCCTGAAATTGTCAGTGATTTATTCTTGCTTGGTCCATAATAAACACCCTTAGAAGCTACAGTTAGGGAGTTTAGGGATATATACAATTGAGAAAATCTGCTCTCCAGGTCTAACAAACTATAGAAGAGCAATGATGTCAGTCTAAAGACTAAGGTGCTTCTGATATAAGCCATAGACTTTCTAATAATTGGCTATACATCTGAAAGTTACACAAAGAATGGCCAGAGAAGAACTGACTTTTTTGAGCTATGGTGTTGAAGAAGAGTGTTGAATATCTCCTAGACTGACAAAAGAACAAAGAGATACGTCTTAGAAAAAGTGTACTCAAAGAGCTCCTTGGAGACAAGGATAATGAAGCTTCATGTTTTATAATCTTACCATGTTTCTAGGGGACGATATTCCTTAGAAAGGGACATCACACTTGGAAAGGTGGAGGGTCAGCAGAAGAGAGGAAGATTTTCAAAGCGATGAATTGACATAGTGACTGCTGCAATGGTCTCACGTGTGTCAAAGATGGTGAGGATGGTACAGGATAGGATAGGGTTCAAATCTGTTTTTCATAGGACTACGCTATGTTTCATACTGGACTCAACAACACTTAACAACAACAACATGGATTATAAGAACCAGACCTCACCCCCGCATGTGAGGCCTCTTCTGTTACTAAATACACGTAGTTTCATTAAAAAGGCAAAGTAAAAAATAGTTTGACCTTGAAAGAGTTAAGGTAAAAAGAGGAAAGTGAGGAAGCTTGGGTTCTGAGGGCTTCCTTAGAACTGCAGTTAGAAGTTGCTATCACGTGTGAAACATGATGTTAAAACAACTGGAACCCTCTTTTAACAACTGGGATCTAGAGGGAAGAGAAAAGACCAGAGAATGGCCAAAATTATTGGGGCAGCTATTGCTGCCAGTTTAGGGCCTGTGTCAGGAAAAGGAAGTCTTACTCATATACAGTGTCACCCAAAGGTAACAAAGGAGGTCAGAATTGCTTCCACTGTGGAAAGCTGGGCCACTTCAGTAGACAGTGTCGCAGATGAGAGCCACAGATAGGCAAGGGAGTAGACAGAAAGCTCCCACTCACTTGCTTTAAGTGTGCCTCTGAAGGACACTTGGCCAAGGTGGCCCACACCAGGTCCTTGTGGCAGACATGACTGACAGGCCCCAGCTCCTAGCTGGAAACAAAGAAGGATGCTTCAACGATTTAGATCCTCCCAGAAGAGCTGTAGGTGAGCATTAACATTACTAAGTATATTCATGTTCTCCTGGACACAGAGCCTACTAATTGGTCCTAAAAGCCTTCTGAGGTCCCAACTCTTCTCACTATTTCTTAGTTGTTGGAATGGACGGAAAACCTCATAAGCAGTTCCTTACTTCACCTCTACCTTGCATGCGAACTTCCGAGTTGTAAAACAACCCAGTGGTAGATGGAATTTGCTCCAGGACTTAAGAACCATAAATGACATAACTGAGCCTCTGCACCTTGTGGTTCCTAACCTCTACACTATAATAGACAAAGTGCTAGTCTATAGGCCTTTTATTGTCAGAACCACCTTCCCTCTCTAACTTGATTTGTGCCACTATTAGAACCTCTACTTGGAATATTATTGCTTTTTAATTTTTGACTTCTGTACTTTAAACTTGTTAGTTAAATTTGTGTCTTCTAGGCTGTAACACTTTCATGATACATCTTCAAGGATATGAGCATGTACGGCTAAGCACAATCGATAACAGTGCATCTAAATTTCAAAATCAATCTCCATAATAGTCTATGTGTTTCCTACTGCCAAAGGGGCCCTTTAGAGTAGTGAGAGAAGATCTTCACCCTGAAACCCACAGTCCCTTTTCAGCAGGAAGTAGCTAAGAGAATACGCCATCCCCTTTTCCTTATGAATCAGGGTGAAGTCTCTCTCAGGGAGGAGGGATAGGGAATAGCAAGGGACACATTGACAAAGGAGATTAATCAGAACTGGCTTTGACAAACACTGTGGCAATTTGACAATTAAAACAGACATTTGGTGGGGGGGAGAAGAACAAACTGCGGAGGAAGGTAGAGAAAACAGTGCAATAATGAATGAATGAAAACCCAAAATCTCTGTAAATGTTCATTAAAACTAATAAAATTTAATAATAATTAAAAAAAAAAAACAACTGGAACCAAACTTTGACATTAAATCAAATGCAGGAGAAAGCAGCTTTGGTAGTGAAGTTTGATGAGCTTACTCCTTCAAGTACATAGAACCCTCTAGATATAGTACTTTATCTTGTAAGACCATTATCATCATTATGCAAAACCCTCAAAGAAATGTATTCCAATTATTACAACAAAGATTTTACTACTAGATTCCTCCCTAAATTAAACATGAATTATAATCCAATAACGAAAATAATAGCTATCAGGTTTACTATGTATAATACAGACTCTGGTTCATTAAAAGTCATTATATTCCTACAATAGGTGTTCAGATTCAACTGTCACCATGGGAAGTAAAGACATTTTAAGAAGGATACCAAAAAGAAAGTATGGTATACTGCTATGTTTTTAATATTGTCTTAGGTTTTATTCTCTGTCAGGGTTTGGAGTGGCTTCTAGGAACTAAAAAATTAGTTTTGCTTACGTGAGACAGTTTCTCACTCTGATAAATTATATGGCATCTGTTAGTAAGCTACAGAAAAGAGATTTATATCTTTCTTTAAAATCTGCCCTAGTGACTGTACCCCTGATCTTCACATCAGTATGTCCTCAAACACATCCTGTACAAAATCCATATGAAAGAATATTGAATTACTAGTAGTAGCAAAGATCATGAGCATACCAAATCCAGCAGCTAAAATTTAAGCTCATCTCCAGATGGCTGTGGGTTGACAGGATCCTTTGTTTATTAACTTATCTATTTAAGACTTTAAATTGCCCTTAGGAAAGGATGTAATATAGCATTTTATCTAATGATTTTTCATGTGTCTTCATCCTTTCATAATCTCTTACACTATCCGTATTGTGACAGCAGCTAGTCAGATTTGGGGGTTAAAGTATAGCCTTTCCATTAAAAGTGACTTTATTTTCATTAACACAAAGGACCTTTAAATTACCCAAGTTAAATAGATCTAATTTTAGTGAAAATGTTCCAAATATTTTCCTTGAAATGAATAATATTTACACCAGCATTCAATTTTGTACAATTATTCATATACCTCGTTCTATCCACTGGAGAAAGACAAAGAGTCTCTTTTTGCACAATTTAAAGGCTCTGAAACCCCCCTGAATGATCAGATATGAGTCAATTCTGAATGATAAGTAGCAACAATGACAATCATTTGTCCAGGCACTTTTGCAGTGAAATTTGAAAAACAGCTAACTAAACTAATAGTTTGAAGTCCTCTGGTTACTATTTGAGACACAGCTATGTGACAATGTTATTTGAAATAGACTGGATAAAATGGAATTGCTTTGCCGAGATACTGTGTAAGAAGATATTTACTCACCTATTCTTACCACCAAGTCTTCAATTCGTATGTTAAGAACCTATTCCTTCAGTCCACTTAGATGCATTGTTATCAAGTCATAGCTGACATACAGTGGACCCTCCCGTGGGTTTTTGTGAGGCTGTGAATCATCTGTGAAGAGATTATTAATTTTTACTTCTGAGGATAGGACAGGATTCAGATCTGTTGTCCATGTACTCAATTTGACAGCACCTAAAAATGACAACTAACAACTCCTGAAGAGTAGCTAGTAGATTCAAACCACCAGTGAATTCAAACTGCCTTGAGATTAGCAGTGCAAAACCTATTAGAGCTCCCTTATTGATAACTGCAGTCCCTTATTGATACTTTTGGTTCTGGGGGTTTAGTTTGGTTTTGTTCAACTTGGGAATTTATAAAGTTGACTGAAGTGCATTTGAAGGTAACTAAACTTTATTTTTGTTCGTCCAAGCACAATGTCTGATTCTCTCACACTCAATCTACTCCCCAGGGTTATGGCTTTAATTCGGTTTTGTCGATTTATTTAATTCAAGTCTAACACTTGATTCTAGAATTTAAATTCTTTAGTATCTTTTAAAGGTATTTGGATTCATCTTTTTTTATTCTTTTCTTTTTACTTTTTACACACTAATAATTTTACCACATTTGACCCTTTTTTTGTCCATAGAGTTTCGCTGTCAAAGACTCTGTAAACTAAGGTTACTCTTTTCTTTCCTATTTTTACCTACTTATAAATAATTATAATCTGTAGCCAAGATTCATGTTAATTATGGAAACCTGTACAGCCATTTATTTTAAACAGAAAATTTATTTTTCCTTATTTTTAATTTTATTTGAAAATCTGGATAATTTTCTACTGTTCCTCACAACTGGAGTAACACTTTTACTTGTGTAACTAATCTTTTCCCAAGATATTACTTCCTCCAGAGGTTGATTGGAATCTCATGAATCTCATGAATCTCATGAATCTCATCTTCTTATAGTATTTTTCAAACCGAGGACATTCATAAAATTTACAGAGCTAAATTTTGCATCAGACAATGAAGGCAGGTAATAGTACCACAGCAATATGACTTTGCAAGGCTTAATGACTTATGTAACTCAATTGTGTTTTTGTAATCAATGAACTACTTTTTTTTCTTTTTTTTTAAGTAAAATGGAACAACTTTCTTGGCACTTTTTATACTGAAAGAATGGGAAAACAAAAATAAGCTGTGATTTGGCATACTGAGGAAAGCCCTGGCAAAATCTTGAAAAATCTAGGAAGCATCAAAGGAGATGGAAGAAATATGCAGAGTCACTGTGCAAAAAAATATATCAAATATTGGCCAACACTGAAATATTTGCAGAAATCTCTTGCATAGTTGTTGTCTTTTCTGAGGCATAAAGTCCTGTGTAATCTCTTTGTTTGCTATGAGCCCAAGGTAAAGGCAAACTGCCTTTCCATCACTTTGAAAAATGAATTTAGTATCTATCTAAGGATCGCTTTTGGTAGGATTGACTTTTTCGTTATATTGAGTCTTCTCTATATTGAGTCTTCCATATATTGAGTCTATTGAGTGTGAACATTTTTCCATGTATTTAGTTCTCTTACTGTTCCTTGCAGTAGTGTTCTGTAGTTTTCCTTGTAAACATCTTTTTGACACTAGTTAGGATTACTCTCAAGTATCTCATTTTGTGGTTGACTACTGCAAATGGTATTGGTATAGCTGATTACAGAATTTGTTTTGGTTTGATTTTTCCATTATGTTTTACAGAGGAATCTGCTTTTACAAGTTGAATATAGACTCAATTTCTGATTAAAATGGAAACATATTTGAACGCTACCTGCTCTGGTATTTTGGTGATAAGGAGTTGTGTTGCCAATCCAAAGGCTCTAGCTGCTCTATGGAAGATGGGCCGTCTCCTCCCATATGATCTACTGCCTCTAAAATACATAGGAGGGTCAGTTATGATTCGATTCTGACACTGCAGTAAATAACAACCTATTCTTATCTAGGTGGGAGGAAGAAAGGAAAGATCAATCTTCTAAGAAGAAGTTAAGATTTATAGTTTCTAAATCTTCAGGTATACCAAGGTAGCACATGCTAACAGTAAAGAATGTAAAGAAATGATGAATTAGTGTTATGAATAGAATTATGCCCCTAAAAGATATACATTGTAAATCCTTAACCTTTTTAATTGTGGATTTAATATAATTTTTTTCCCTTTTTTGTAATTAATTTAGTGAAAGTTTATAGATTTATCGATTCATTAATATATATATAAATAAATAGACATAGACATAGACATAGACATAAAAATGATAGAAATAGAAATATAGAAAAAGAAATATAGAAATATAATGTCTAATCACCCATTTCTTTCAGATGGCCTTTCTTTCACCTATTCCAGTGCAGTGTTCCACTCTTCCCCCGTTCTCTCTTACCTCCTTCCCACCATTTCTATTTTTTATTATAACAATGTTAAGCAGTATTCGTCCTTGGGTGACTAACATATTTCAGGCAGTATAATATTTTCCAGACTCTCACACATGTTATGTTGTGTTTTACAAATTCATTGATTTTTGATGCTGAGTAATATTCCATCGTGTGCTCAGCAGTTGGATATACAAAAGAATGTACGATGGGAATTACCAGTACCAATGTTAGATGTGTCTTGACTGAAAGTAGAGAATTTCAGAAAAATTATTGCCTTTGTTTTATTGACTACGTAAAAAAACCCACAACTTTCTGAATCTGAATGAATTTTTAATAACATTCAAAATGATGAGAATCCCAGAATACTTACTTGTGCTTGTGCAAAATGTGTGCTGTGTGAAGACCAAGAAGCTGTTGTTCAAACAACAAGGGAATGTACATAGTTTAAAATTAAGGTGTGTATCAAGACTATACACTCTCATCATACCTAGTCAATATTCTGAGCAAAAATCTGAGAAATTGGACTCTAAAGAGAAATGAGGCATCAGATTGTCCAACTTTCTCCTGAGGAACTGCTGGTCTATTAAAACTACCAGAGAAACATAGCATTAGGATTAGAAGCACAATTTCCTATGAATTGTACCACCATATTTCCTTGTGTAAAAGATGAAAAACAAAATTTCGAACACATTGCCATTAAGCAGAAACCAACTCAAAGCTGACCCTGCAGTGGGTAATCTGAGGCTGTGAAGCACACCGAAGAAAATACCCGTCTCTCTTTTATGAGTGACTGGTGGATTTGAACCACCTGAACTGTATGTGCTGCCTTTGAGTTATCAGCACAACATTCTACATATTAGACCATTCTTACTGTTGTTGCTATGTGTCTTCAAGTCTAATATAACTTATAATGACCCTATAAACAAGAGATTGCAACCCTGTCTTATTCTGTGCCAATCTCATAATCTCTGATAGATTCAAACCCATTGCAATTCAATCCCTCTTTCATTCCACCCTGGTTAAATGTTTTCTTCTCCTTCTCCTCACCTATTCAAGCCTGATGTTCCTCTCCATTGACTACCTTTCCTAGCAACATGTGAAACAAAGTTTTGCCATCCTGTCTCCAAATATAACTCTGATTGCATCTTCTCCAAAATATACCTGTTTATTTTGCCCATGTAGGGGATTAGGCTATAAGTAGGTTCCTAATAGATACTACTAGTAATCCAATTGAAGAATTATTATCATGTGTTTCTTCCAGAAAAAAATTAAACCTCTAAGAAGCAAAGAAAAGTACTATGAAGGAAGTTTAAATTTTCTGAGTGGGCCTCATTAGTTCTAAGTTATATAAATTAGTATGTGTCAAGATAAGCACAATTCTTTTTCTAGAGCCTATCATGAAAAGTATGAATGATAAAATTTTCATCTGATTGCTCAGCTACTTTTAACTTATAGTTTAGTCTGTTAACAAGAAAAAATATCCCTTATGAAAAGAATTCATTTTTCAATCCTTAGGCAGTGGGATGATTGTGAACACAGTTTCATATGTACTATAATTGTATACATTTATCGTTAGATTTTTAAAATAGTAACCTCTTCCTAAGTGAAAAAAACACTAAGAAATCACTAATGAGAATACCAGAAAAGTGTATCTTGTAATAGTATTTCAAAAAAAGAGGAATCTGTCTTATGGTAAGTGACTGACTCTCCAGAGAAATAAACATTTGTAATAGGCATTAACATTATTTTTTGATCTGTTTTTCCAATGTAATGGTGTTTTAATTTATAAGCAGTTTATAATGATTCTTTAGTTTGGAAAGAAACCTTACTAAGTCATTCAAACCGCACCCCCCCAAAAAAAAAATCTACCTGTAGTAACTTGCAACTTCCTGACATTTATTGTGAACCTTTTGCTCAAATTTATGGAATGTGAGAGCTAGTGAAAGGCAAAAGCTTTGATAAACTCTCCTGCACTTTGTTGAAGCCAGAAAAAAAAAGTGACAATTTCTCTCCTTTTTGATCTTTCTAATACATTTATATCCAAGTACCACAGCTGTCAAACCAATGAAAGCTTGTCACTTCTTTTGTAGTCCTTTCAATTTGAAATTTAACAGACAATCTTGACATGACAGCATTTAGTTTTATTTCCACAGCCTTCTCTTGAGAACAATTTTCTCTAATGAAAATTGATCTGTCAATTAGTTGGTCTCAGAATTAGAAGATATTGATTGCAAATTGATAATACATAGACAATGTTGAGTGTTTATTTTCTAATTAAGCTTAATGTGGCACAGCAACATTGAACAGATGGAAGGAATACATTTTCAAATAAATGACACTATTCAGCTAATAAATAATCTCCCTATATTGCAGAACAGTTTTTGTTATTTTCTAATCTCAAAAGTCAAGCTAATATTATAAACTATAAAGCACATCTCCGTCTTTCATTTGGAAAAATAGAGAGTCTAAAGGGTGTTAAACTGCTAACGTAGAGTCTGCATCTTTCTGGCTTGGTAAATACACCAGTGTTTTTGCCAGAAAAAGATGAGCAAGCTCCTCCCACGGATTTACAGCCTCTGAAAACCCACTGGAGGATCAGCTACTAGTTAATTCCAATTCCAGTTCAGTGAGGGGTGTTTGGTTATTTTTTTCTTTGAAACAAAACATTTTCTTTTTCTTCATTTGGAAAATCTCTATCCAACACCTACTCTGTATTTAAACTTGCATCTGATTTACTTCAAAATTGTTAGTCAGTTTTAGTCCATAATAAAACTCTGCTTATAATGTCACAAAGTATAGTTTGTACGTAAATATTAAAGTTTCTTTTCATGAAAACATGCTAGCAAACATATAATTATCCATAGAAGTTATTATTTGTTATTATTTTCCATCAAGTCTCCTGAGATTCATAGCAAATCTGTGTACAACAGTCCTAAACCGTGTTCTGTCCTGTGCCAATCTCTGACACACTTAGACCAATTACCCCAGTCACTGAATCAATCCACCTCATAGAGGGTCTTCCTTTCCTGTGTTGTCCCTCCAGGCTCCCAAGCATGACGTCCTTCTCCAAGGACTGGTCCCTCCTAGCAACATGTCCAAAGCATGTCAGAAAAAGCTTCAGAATCCTTGCCTCCAAGGAGCAGCCTGATTGAACCCTCTTTAGGACAAAGTTGAATACAACATGGAATGATAAGAAAACGAACAGGTTTGTCATGTTATATTCAATAATCTTCTCCAGCACCACAGCTCAAAGACATTAGTTCTCCTATCCTCCCTAGTCATTGTCCAGCTTTCTTGTGCATAGCAAGTGAGTGCAAAGACCATGGTGTAAGTATTAAAAATTGGTTTATTAACATAAATATGTTGTTGTTATTGTTGTTATATGCTGTTGAGTCACTTGCGACTCATAGCGACCCTATGTACAATGCCCTAAACTCTGCTCTGTCATGTGCCAATCTCACTGTCTCCGACACACCCATCCCGATTACCCCAGCCACTGAATAAATCCACCTCACAGAGGGCTTTCCCCTCCTGTGCTGTCCCTCCACCCTTAAAGCATGATGCCCCTCTCCAAGGACCTGTACCTCCTTACAACATGTCCAAAGTATGTTAGACAGAGCCTAAGAGTCCTTGCCTCCCAGGAGCAGCCTGGTTTAAACCTTTCCAGGGCAAATCTGTTTGTTTTCCTAGCAGTCCACGGTACCCTCAATACTCTTTTCCAGCACCACAGCTCAAAGGCATCAATTCTCCCTCTGTCCTCCTTAGTCACTGTCCAAATATCTGATGCATAACAATTGATGGCAAAGACCATAGTCTGTATCAGATGCACCTCAGTCTCCAGAGAGACATCATTGCTCTTCAGTACTTTGAAGAGGTCCCTAACAGCAGACTTTCCCATGGCAATATGCCTTATAATTACCTTGCTAGCAAACTAAAGCTGTGAACAATCTCAATCTCTTCACTCTCCATCCTGATGCTGCTAATTGGTCCAGTGGTGAGAATCTTTGTCTTCTTAACATTGAGCCTCAATCCATATTGGAGGCTGCAGTCTTTGACCCTCTGCAGCAAGCGCTTCAGGTCCTCCTCAGTTTCAGCAAGTAGGGTTGTGTCATCTGCATATCGCAGATTATTGATAGATCTTCCACCAATCTTGACCCCACATTTCTCCTCATAGACCCCAGCCTCCTGGATAATCTGTTCTGCATACAGGTTGAAAAGGTATGGAGACAGGACATATCCCTGGTGTATGCCCTTCCTAATTTTGAACCATACAGTGTTTCCTTGCTCTGTTATGATGACTGCCTCTTGGTCCAAGTATAGGTTTCTCATTAGCATGATCAAGTGTTCTGGGATTCCCATTCCTCTGAGAGTCAGCCACAGTTTGTTATGATGTACACAGTCAAATGCTTTTGCATAGTCAATGAAACACAGATATACATTCCTCTGATATTCTCTGCTTTCCGCTAACATCCATCTAACATCAGCTACAATATCCCTAGTACCACGACCCCTTCTAAACCCAGCCTGGACTTCTGGCAGTTCTCCGCTGATATGCTGTTCCAGTCATTTTTGGATAATCTTCAGTAGAATCTTGCTTGCTTGTGAAATCAATATCGTTCTATAGTTTCTATACTCTGTTGGGTTACCCTTCAATGGGATGGAAATAAATATACATCTCCTCCAGTCAGTTGGCCAAGTGGTTGTTCTCCAGATTTCTTGGCACAACTTGGTTAGCACATCCAGGGCAGCATCTGTTAGCTGAAATATGTCAATTGGTATATCATCTATTTCTGGGGCCTTATTTTTTACCTTTTCCTTCAAAGCAGCCTGAATGAATTCCTTCATTGGCAGAGGAAATATATACTTTTCTTCATGGGATAAATAATGTAAGAGGAAACATCTTGAGAAAAAAATAATATTTGCAATTCTTACTGAATCTGGAGGAATTATTTCTCCATCTTTAATCCACAGAGAATTGTCAAAACTTAAGTAACAGAAGGCATATTGTGTTGTTGTTGTTGTGATGTGCCATCGAGTCATTTGCGACTCATAGCGACCCTATGTACAAGAGCTCTAAATGCTGTTCTATCCTGTGCCAACCTAGCCATCTCAAAAGCCCTTATTTCCACTGCTCCAGTCACAGAATTGATCCATCTCATCGAAGGTCTTCCTCTCCTTCGCCGTCCCTCCACTCTGCCAAACATGATGTCCCTCTCCAAGGACCAGTCCCTCCTTGCAACATGCCCAAAGTATGTCAGACGAAGCTTCAGAATCCTTGACTCCAAGGAGCATTTGGGCTTCACCTTCTCCAGGACAAGCCTGTTTGTTCTAGAAGTCCATGGTATATTCAATACTCTTCTCCAGCACCAAAGCTCAAAGGCATCAATTATCTATCAACCCTATTCACCGTCCAGCTCTTTGAAGCATAGCACATAATTGCGAAGACTATAGCCCGGATCAGGCACATCTTAGTCTCAAGACTGACATAGTTGCTCTTCAATCTCTTGAGAGGTCCCCCACAGCCAACACTCCCAATGCAATTTGTCTCTTGATTTCCTGGCTGCTGTTACCAAGTGTATTGACTGTGGAGCCAAGCAAACTAAAACTGCTAACTGGAAGCCATATTAGGGCACATCAAATTTACATTTAGGGGATTCAAATGCCTAGAGGGGTGTAACTTTGTGATTACCAGTGCAACTTCCTAAGGACTACAGATATATCAACTCATAGCAGTAAGAATAAAAATCAGCTGTGGAAACACATTGTAAAATAATAATTTTCTCTTGTAAACATTCTTTTGTCGAAAATTGAAGATTTTTTTTTACTCTGAGATGATTTTGGCTAATGATTGTAAATGTCTTTGAGTCAGAACCAACTCACAGTTGAATTAGGTTTTCAAAAGCTGTAATATCATGAGAGGGAGACTGTCTATCTTTCTCTCATGAGCTGCCAGTCAATTTGAACCACCTGCCTTTGGTTTGACAGAGCAACTCCCTACCCACTTGGCCACCATAAACAACAACAACAACAAAGAAAAAATCAACTGAACATGAAGGAATCATGAAACACCCAGATATTTTAGTATCTTGCATTTCAGGGAGATTCACAAGCAAATGTTTAACCAAACACCTTTGGGATTTATGTTACTGATGTCTGATTTTCTACACGAATCATTGAAATAACAGTGTCTTGTGAGTTGACACTGACATATATATATTAAATAAAATATATTAGAGAAATATAATTACCTGAGGGTAATTATATGCCTATTAAGTGTAAAATCCTTTCAAGCTAAATTTATAGAGTGTCGTTTCTTAATTTGCTGAATAATTCTTAAACTTAAACCCATTCTATTGTAAATTTTAGCAATTGTTAAAAAATTAACATTATTAGGTCAACTGTCATTAATGTCTTTGTCTGGTTGTATGAACTTTGTCACTTCAAGATACAAGGGGGAAAATGTGAAATGTTAAGTGGAATCTTATCTTTTTTTAAAAAATCATGTAATTTGGAAATCTTTTTGTGTATTCCCACCAAGATGAGTGTAAGTCCTGATTCTTTCATCATTAACTGGAATTCCAATAAAAGTAAAGTTTAAAATATTGTGAGGATGGCATGGGATAGGACAATGCTTAGATAGGTTGTTCATTGGGTTGCTATGACTTGACTCAAGGGTAACAAGCAACAACAATTTACTGAAGTGATATCATTGTAAAAAGGCAAATCACTGTAAAAAGAATCAGATCCTGTGATTTCAGTGACATTATTCAAGTTACACAAAATATGAATTTATTTAGTCTTGAGATTACTCATAAAATCTTAAATGTTTCAAGCATAGCAGATTGTGGTATTTTGTTAACTCTGGAGCAAAGGAGCCCTAGAGGAAAGTAAAATATAAATCTGTTGTAGAAGCTGAATAATTTGGACATCTAAGGAATTTTAGGACAGACTGTATGATATAAGTAAGAATTTGTATATTTTTTGTCTATTAGTCAAAATTAATATTTGTCTCATTTGGCTTGTATACTTGGTTCATTCTTGCTTAATAATGAAATTTTTATGATAAATGAATCATTATAACTCAAAACTCTGAAAAAAGAAAACACTTTAATTTTATTAGACTTAAACATTTCCATCAAACTTTAATACTTAAATGAAATTTTAAAAATACTTAATCATTTTTACAGGAGATATAACTCGTACCTTTGAGACTATAATGCAGAAAAATTACAGTGTTTGATGAAGAACCATACACTAGAAGCCTAATTCTTATTTGAGGGAATAAATTTTAATTTAAAAAGACTCCCTTACATATGACGGGAACATAGAACTCAAGATGAACAAATAAATTCTCATCTTAACTTTTTCTTGTTTGTATTGATTGATACCCTTTATTTACTATTTACTCAACATTTCTCATTCTTTCCTGTTCAGACACTGAAGTTAATGATGCATGAGGCTTCTTGTAAGAAGGAGAGAAAATGATAAATTCACTTGTTTGGTACAGTTTATTAATAACCACTTAGTTTTTCAAGCAGTGTTCTAAGAAACAGTGGATCAAAAAAAACCCAACAACATCAAAACACCAAGTAAGATGTGAGTGAACAATTGAGGGGGTAAGGATATGTTGATCTTGTGCAGAAGTGTTAAGGGAAATGTAGAAACCTGAAGAAAGACATTTTCCTGGAATTCCTGTTTGATGAATTGAGAAGGAACCATTCACAGTATAACATAAGAGGGAGAATAGAATAGAAGAAAATTATATTAGATAGGTAACTGATGTGGAAAAAAAGGAAAAGAGCATAGAGCATATTTTCAAATAATGATGGAGACTGTTTTACCCACCTCTATGCTCTCACGTTGCATACAGAGCAACTTGCACTACTTTGGCCAAGGTGATATTATAGTTGTAGTTGTTGTTTGATAGTATTGAGTTCAATAAGACTCATAACAATACTGTGTACAACTGATCTAAACCTTGACCTCTCCAGTGCCATTCTAATCATGCAAAAATACCTGAGCCCATTGTTGTAATCGTTGAATTGATTCATATTGTTGAAGGTATTCCTGACTTTCTCTGACTCTCCACCTTTCAATGCATAATGTATTTTTCAATGAACTAAACCCTCCAAACAAAAATGCTCAGAGTATGTAAGATGAAGTTTTATCATCCTTGACTCTAAAGCTCACCGTGACTACTTGTTCCAAGACAATTTGTTTTTAATTCTGGAAGTCCATTGGACATTCAGTGCTTTCTCAAACACCACAACCCAAAAGTTGTTGTTAGGGGCTATCGGGTTTTGCAGATGACACAACCTTGCTTAGTGAAACTGAGAAGGACATGAGGCATTTACTGCAGAAGGTCAAGAATTGTAGTTTTCGATATGAGTTGAAGCTCAGCATCAAGAAAACAAAGATTCTCACAACTGGGCTAATTGACAGCTTCATGATAGACTGAGAAGAGATTGAGGTTGTTAACAACTTCAGCTTGCTTGCTTCTAGAATCAACGTTCCTGCCACCAGCAGTCAGGAAATCAAAAGGTAAACTGCACTGGGAAAGTCTAGAAAGTCTGCTGTCAAGGACCTCTCTAGAGTACTGAAGAGCAACAATGTCGGTCTGGATACTGAAGTGCACCTGATCCAGGCCATGGTCTTCCCAAAATAAAAAACAAATAAATAATAGATATTAGAGAGAGACAGAAAGAGAGAGAGAGAGAGAGAGAGAGAGAGAGAGAGAGAGAGAAGAACATGTCACGCGTGAGTGTGAACTGGACGATGATTAAGAATGAAAGAAGAATCAATGCCTTTGAGTTGTGATGTTGGAATGGAGTACTGAGCATATTGTAGACTTCCAGGAAAACAAACAGGTCAGTCCCAGAGAGAGTGAAATCAGGCTGCTCCCTGGAGGCAAGGATTTTGAAACTCCATCCCACAAACTCTGGGCACATGGCCAGGAGGGACCATTCCTTGGAGAAGAACTTCACGCTGGTAAGCATGGAGGGACAGCACAGAAAAGGAAGACTCAGAATGAGATGGATTGACTCAGTAACTGGAGATATGGGATAAGGTCTTTTGGAGATGAAGAGATTAGCTCAGGATAGGGTCGTGTTCAGAGCTGCTGTACATAGAGACACTATGAGTCACAGGAGTATTAATAGAACATAAAAACAACAGCATAAATAACAGACCTGACTTCTGTCATATCCTTTACTAGCCTCAACTCTCACATACCTGAGCCCATAGTTATAGTCAGTCTATCCATCTTGTTGATGGTCTTCTTCTCTTTTGCTGACCTGCCAACTTTCCAAACATGATGTTCCCTTTCCAAGAAAGTATTTCTAGAAGTAAATGATAAATTGGATATTCTACCTCTTTTGAAATACTGTGTCGATGTTTCCTTTGAATTTTTTTCCCTTTGAAGAGGCCAGTCATTTCATTGTGAGAAGTGAATCACATTGATTTTGTGGTTGTTAGATGTTTCCAAGGAGACTACGAAGCATAAGTAACTCTGTGAATAACAGATCTGAACCTTCTCCCATCCTGTACCATCCTTATGATATCTTTGATGTTCAAGCCCATTGTGTTAGTTATTGCACCAAAACTCTAAGTGAAGGTCTTCCTTCCTTTCACTGAAATCTTTCCAAGCATTTTTCTCCAGAAAATACCCTCAAACTAATATGAAATAAAACTTCGCTATCCTTAACTCTTACAGAGTACTCTGAATGTACTTCCATCAATACAACATTGGGTTTTGGCTGTTTGTAGCATACTCCGTATTCTACACCAACACTACCATTCAAACCCATTTATCGATTCTTCTTCTGTCATCCCTGCTCATTGTACAAATTTCACAAGCATAGGAAGCAACTGAAAATACCATGGCCTAGATCAGGCACATATTAATCTTTAACTAACATGCTTGCTTTTTAGAATCTTATTTTAGTCCTTGATTGTAGATTTCCCCAACACAAAATGTAGTGTGTGTGTGTGTGTGTGTGTGTGTGTGTATGTGTGTGTTGATGTGAAGGTCCATTATACTATTGTCTCTATTTTGTGACTCTTCGTATTCTATAATGAAAGTTAAAACATAGAACAAAAGATGAACTGAGATGTGTTAGCACAGACAGAGGTCAGTGAGATGGGAACAACATTGTTGTTGTTACAAAATGTCTTTTGATTTCTTGACTGCTACTATCATGGATATTGATTGCATATCCAAATAAAATTAAATCCTAGACAACTTCAATCTTCGCTCCATATATCATGATGTGGCTTCTAAATGGTGATAATATTTATTTTCTTGGATTATCATCTTCTTGATATTGACTTTCTTTAGTAAGTTATTCAAGTCTTCTCCACTTTCATTAAGAAAGCTGTGTCATATGCATAACACAGGTTTTTTTTTTTTAAGAGTCTTCTCCAGTCTTGATGCAGTGTTCTTAAAATAGTTATTTGAATGATTTACTCAGCATTTCTGTCACCAAGTCTGTACTTTCCAACTATCATTCTTTCCTCATGGTTTGCAAGTTTAGCTTTCTGGTCACCAAGAGTTATTAATACATCTTAATTGCATGTTTGGTCAATTTTTGATTAGAAAAGTTGGTTGTTACTGTCTATAGGTGTCATTAAGAACAACTCATAGAAACCCTATGAACAACCGATCTGGACCCTGTCCTATCCTGTGCCAACGTCACCATCTCTAACACATTCAAGCTCATTGTTGCCGTCACTTTTTCAATTCATCAGGTTGAGGGTCTTCCTCCCTTGATCATCCCTCCATCTTCGAAAGCATTATTTCCGTCTCTAAGGAATAACCTCTCCTAACAACATGTTCAAAGTATGTGAGCTGGAGTCTCATCATCTTTCCCTCCAAGGAGCACTCTGGCTACACCTTCTCTAAGATATATCTGTCTTATTTCTAGTCCATGTGACATTCAGCAATTTTCTCCAACACCACGAATAAAAGGCATCAATTCTTCTGTCAACCTTAGTCATGGCCAGCCCTCAGATGCAAAGCAAATAATTGAAAAGACCCCGGCATGAATTAGGCACATGTTAGTTTTCAAATTGACATCACTGCTCCTCAATAATTTGAAGAGATCCCCAACTGTATATAGACTTTCTCAGTGCAACAAATCTCCTGATCTCCGACTGCTGGTGCCTCAGGATCCAAGTAAGATGAAGTTGTTGACAGTTTCAAAATGTCTCCATCTATCATGATGTTGCCTATCAGTCCAAGGGCAAGCCTTTTTGTTTATTTGTTGTTGTTGTTATATGCTGTGTACAATAGCCCTAAAAACACCACTCTATCTTGTGTCAATCTTTTTGTCTCTGACACACTTTCCCCATTACCCCACTCACTGAATCACTCAATCTCATCGAAGGTCTTCCTTTCCTGCTCTGTCCCTCAACCCTCCCAAGC
>NW_006399771.1:5302899-5303426 GCF_000299155.1 Elephantulus edwardii
CAATACTCTGGGATTCCCACTCTTCTCAGAATTAGCCACAGTTTGTGTGGTCCATATAGTCAAACACGTTTGTATAGTCAATGAAACACAGATAGTCATTCCTCTGGTACTCTTTGCTTTTAGCCAAGGGCCATCTAACATATCCCTAGTACAATGGCCCCTTCTAAATCAGCCTGGACTTCTGGCAGTTCTCTGTTGATGTGCTGTTCCAGTGGTTTTTGGATCATTTTCAGCGGATCCTTGTTTGCATGTGATATTAATGGCATTGTTCAATAATTTCCACACTCTGTTGGATCACCTTTCTTTGGAATGGGAACAAATATATATCTCTTCCAGTCAGTTGGCCAGGTGTTTGTCCTCCAGATTTCTCGACACAACTTGGTGAGTACATCTAGGGCAGCATCTGTTTATTGAAATATGTCAGTTGGTATATCATCAATTCTTGGGGCCTTGTTTGTTGCCAATTCTTTCAGAGCAGCTTGAGTTTCCTCCTTTTTTTTCTATAATTATATTTTATTAATTTTCAT
>NW_006399771.1:5305535-5306526 GCF_000299155.1 Elephantulus edwardii
GACTACTAAGAGAATAAATAAGTCCATCCTGGAGAGGGAGAAACCATACTGCTCCTTAGAGACAAGGATTCTGAAGCTCTATCTGACATATTTTTGACATTTTGTAAGGAGGGACCAGTCCTTGGAGAGGGACATTATGCTTGGAAGGATGAAGGTACAGCACAAGAGAGGTAGACCCTGGATGAAATGAATTAACTCAGTGACTAGAATAATGGGGGTAGAAGTGTTAGAGACAATGAAATTGACTTAAGATAGAGTAGGGTTCAGAGCTGTTGTACATTGGGTCCCTACGAGTTGGAGTCAACTTAAAGGCACATTAATAATAGCACATTAGAACTAATTTTCTTTTATATAGTGGCTAACTTTTTGTTTTAAAATATTTTCCCTGGGAAAAACAATAAGCTTTCATGCTGGAGTCTGAAACAAACTTCAAGAAAGAAATGAGAAAACAACAGAAAATCATGCTCTGAGTTTTCCAAGTAATGTTACTTATAAGTATTTGTTGGCTTTCTGAGAAATGAGGCAAGTACTGCAACAAGGAACTGATCAGACAGTAGAGCAGACACTAAACTTTTATATTAAACTTTCAATTAGCATAACTCTCTTTTATCAATTATGAAAACGTGTCTATTATTTGCAGACTTTTACTTGAAATCAGTATTTTTAGTAAATTCAGCTCTGCTCACTGCATTTGAGTGGACCTGAATCAAAGCTGACCATTATTGGTTTTTGGTGACTGTAAATCACATGGGGGTAGTTGCTTATCTTCACCACAGAGCTTCTGGGGGATTTGATCCAATTTCCTTTAGGTTAGGCATGAAACTCTCTGTAGGCTATGGCAGAAAAACAAGCAAAAAATTCTACTAAACTAGTGGTGGAGAGCTCAGGCTAGGCAACAATAAAGCTCTGGGGTCAAGGTGTGAATTCACATGTCAGACAATTGTTAGATATGCAATAATGACAACTTCTTACTCTTTTTAGCCACATCTTC
>NW_006399771.1:5308308-5309317 GCF_000299155.1 Elephantulus edwardii
AATGGTACAGCAATGAAGGAATGAAAACCCAAAATCCCTGTAAATGTTCATTAATACTAATAAAATTTTTTTAAAAAAGGTTAAGATGATAAACATTATGCAGATGACACCAGCTAGCCAAAACTGAAGACTTAAAGCACTTACTGTAGAGGAACTAATAGTACAGCCTTCAATATAAATTATGTCTCTACATTAACAGAACATAAATCTTCACCTCTAAGCCAATAGGAAGCATCACGATGAAGATTGAACTTGTCAACAATTTTATTTTTGCTTGGATCCATGATCACCACCTATGGCAGTTACTATTGTGCTGTTGAGTCACCTATGACTCATTGCTATCGTATGAACAATAGCTCTGAACCTTGCCCAATCTTGAGCCAAGCTCACCGTCTCTAATACACCTGTCCCCATCACCACAGTGACTGTGTTAATCCATCTCATCTAGAGTCTTCCTCTCCTGCACTGAACCTCCACTCTTCTAAGCATGACATCCTTCTCCAAGGGTTGGTCCCTCTTTGTGTGTAACTGAGTTTCAAAATCCTTGCTTCCAAGGAGAAACCTGGTTGCATCCTTTCCAGGACATACATGTTTGTTTTCTTGGCAGTCCATGGCATGTAGAAGTCAAGGGACAAAATGGTGTTGTATTGGGAAAATCTGCAGTCCAGAGACAGAACTTAGGACCTATCCAAAGAGATAAAGAGCAATGACAACAGTTTAAAGATCAAGTTGTATCATATCCAAGCTATGGCATACTCATTTTTTTCATATGCATCTGAAACTTGAATTATGAATGAGGATAATAAAAAATTGATGCCTTTGAATTGTAGTATTGGCAAAGAGCATTGAATATTCCATGCACTGCTTAACTAACAAACAAGTCTGTCTTAGGAAAGTACAATTAGAGGCTCCTTAGAGGCTAGGATACCATCTCACATGCTTTGGTTGAATTGTAAGGAGGGTTGGCCCTTGGGAAAAGCCATCATACTGAGAAAAGTATGAGGGTCAT
>NW_006399771.1:5310207-5321542 GCF_000299155.1 Elephantulus edwardii
TCTAGAAGAACTCAAAACATTGAGGACAATTAATATTAGTTCTCTAAATCATATACAAGGAACCCTAGTGGTACGGTAATTAAGTGCTCAGGTTCTAATTGAGGTCAGCAGTTGAAGTTCATCAAGTGCGTAGGAAGATGTGATAATCTGACTCCTAGATTACCACCTTTGAAACCCTATGGCACAAGCCCACTCTGTCATATAGGGTCATTAAGTGTAGAAATGTACTCGGCAGAGGTAGATTGTATACCAATAAAGGAATATTTCTTTTTCTTTTCAAAGAGAGGAGCGAACTGGGGAGAAAAATGCAACAATGTTCCAAAATCTTCCTAAGTGTTCATTAAAATGAATATTTTTTTTAAAAAAAAAGAGTAGGAATACACTCAAAGGCAATGAAGTTAGGTTTGATTTTAATTTGTGATGATATACATGTGCCGTATACCTACATTTTTGATGTATGCCATTGAGTAAGAATCGACCGATTGCTCTTCCGGGTTTTCAGAAGGAGTAAATCGCACAGAAGATTGTTCATCTTCTCTCACATAGCAGCTGCTGGATTTTAACCTTGTGCCTTTGGAACTGTAGTGCCACTTCATGAGGTCACCAGAGTTTCCTACTTGCATAGGAATAAAATATATCAGAACATTATCAAAAGCTGATTTGTTGATTTTTGCTAAAAAGGAATCTGAGTGGCACAGAGACAGGTTAGTGATCAAGGCAGATTTTACTTTGTATGATTTTGAATCATTTATTTATTATGTGCCTCCACTGCATAGTAAAACAAACAAAAAAACTAGACACAAAACCAGTGAGGACATGATTGTTTTTGTTAGATATCGTCATGTTGACTAAAACTCATAACTCGAAAAACTTCTATGCATTTACATTTTCATTTATGTCACTGATACTCTGCAAATTCTTTTCTCAATAGCCAGTCCACATTCATTCTTTTCTTTTATGTATACAGACAACTGAACAGACCAAACAAAACTTCAAGCTCATTGCTTTGAATTGGAACTCACTCTTAGCTGATTTTCTACTGAATTTCTGAGGCTGTAAATTGCCAGGGAGAGTCTCCATATTTTCTTATGGAGCTACTGGTGAATTTGAACCACCAGAATGGCATGCTTTTGTATTAACCGTGTAACTCCCTAAGAACTAGAGCACAAGAAGAAACAAATGAGATTTCATTATTTGGTGTTCCCCCTTGTCCCTGTGAATGCCTTCAATGCCGTTTTTACTTCCTCCTTATTACCATTGGCTCCTGTTTATAAGGTTCTTCCTGAAGTGTTTCAATATCAAGCAAGTCTTTCTGGTACAGTGATTCTGTATATTCCCTAATTTCTTTTGATATTTTCTGAGTGGTTCAATATATTGCCCATAGCAACTTTCAATATTGTGGCATGAGGCTTAAATTTGTTTTTCAGTTCTTTCAGCTTGAAAAATGGAGAATGAGTTTTTCCCTGTCTATTCTCCAATTCCAGCTCTCCCTTTGAAATCCAATTCAAGCTACCCTTTGAAATCTTCTGTTCAGCTCTTTCACTTTGACATGTTTTCCTGTAGTTTTGGCTTTTCAGCTCTCCAATGGAATCTTTAGAGTCTCTTCTGACACCCAATTCATATTTTTTTCTCCTCCATTTTTGTAATGACCTTCTGCATTCTTCATAGATAATATCCTTGATATCATCCTACAACTCAACTGATTTTTTTATCATTGGTATTCAACACCTCAAACCTATTAAGATTATCTTGAAATTCAGATGGAATTGATTCAAGACCATATGTTTATTCCTGTGGACTTATTTTAATTTTCTTCAACTTCAACTTGATCTTGCATATGAGTAATTGATTATCTGAACCCAATCTGCCCCTGGCCTTGTTTTGGCTGCTGATACTGAGATTCTCCAATGATTTGTTCCACAAATAGAGTCAATCTGACTCCTATCCAGCCCATCAGGTGAGATCCATATGTAAAGTCATTGTTTGTGTCTTTTAAAAAATGTATTTGCAATAAACAAATATTTTCCAACTACTATTCCTTCTTCACTGCTTCTCACTTTGCATTACAGTCACCAATTATCATTAATTCATCTTGATTGCATGTTTGGTCAATTTTGGACTGCAAGATTTGGTAAAAAGTCTCAATTTCTTCCTCTTTGGCTGTAGATGTAGGAGTATATATTTGAGCAATAGTCATTTTAATGTGTTTTACTTGTATGAACATGGATATTATTCTACCACTCACAACATTGTATTTCAGCATAGAACTTGAATTTGACTTTTTGGCTATGAGTGTAACACCATTCTTGCTCTGTTTTTCATTCCCTTCATAGTATACTATATGAAAATCTGATCCAAAGTGGCCAAAGCCTGTCCATTTCATCTCACTAAAGCCTAGTATGTTGATATTCATGTGTTTCATTTTATTTTGAACAATTTGAACCCAGACATAGATAACTACCAATTGATCTATTTCAATTAACAGATGCAGGCTTGGGTGTCCAGTCTATTCCAGGAAACATGGAGGATAGTTGTTTGGCCCACAGATTAGAAGAGGTGCATATTTGTTTCCACCCCCAAGAATGGTGATCCAACTGAATGTGGAAACTATCGAACAATATCATTAATATAACATGCAAGCAATATACTGCTGAAGATTATTCAAAAATCACTAGAATAGTACATAGATAGGGAAATGTCAAAAGCTCAAACAGATGGATCATGGCTGAAAGAATATTAGAAAAAATATGTATTTATGCTTTATTGATTATGCAAAGTCATCTTACTGTGTAGATTATAACAAGATTGAGAAGAATGGGAATCCAAGAGTACTTAATTATGCTCGTACAGAAACTATACCTCGACAAGGAGGATGTTGCGTGAAAAGACCAAGGGAACACTGCATGGACTAAAATTGATCAGGGAGTGCAATAGGGTCATATTCTATATCCATACCTATCCAAACTATATGCTGAGCAAATTATACTAGAAACTGGACTCTCTAAAGAGGAATGTGGCATCAGAATTGGAGGGAGACCCATCAATAACCTGCATTATGCAGATGACACGGCCTTGCTTGTTGAAAGTGAGGAGGATGTGAAACATTTATTGGAAAAGATCAAGAAATTCAGCCTTCAGTATGACTTGCATCTCAATATCAAGGAAACAAAGATCCATACCCCTTGACCAATTGGCAGTGTCATGATGGATGGAGAGGAGATTGAAACTGTCTGCAGCTTCATCTTGATTGGATACACAATCAATACCCTTTTGGTACTAGCAGTCAGAAAATAAAGAGACACACTGCACTAGGACAATCTATAGTTAGGGACCTCTCCAAATTTTTGAGGAATAATGTCCATTTGAGGACTAAGGTGTGTCTGATTCAGGTCATGATCTTTTCATTACTTGCTATGCCTCTGAGAGCTGGACAATGAATAAGGATGACAGAAAAATAACTGATGCCTTTGAGCTGTGGTGTTGGAGAAGAACACTGGACATAGTATGAATAGCCAAGAGAAAAACACCTAAGTCTTGGAGAGGGTGCAGCTGGAGTGCTGTTTGAAGGCAGTAATGATGAGGCTTCACCTCATACACTTTGGGCATGTTGCGAGGAGGGGCTGTTCCTTGGAGAAACACGTAATGCTGGGAAGGGTGGAGGACTAATGAAGGAGAGGAAAATCCTCAACCAGATGGATTTACATGGTAACTGCAAGAGGCTCCTGTGTGCCAGGAAGTGTGAAGATGACACAGGATAGAACAGGGTTCAGATGTGTTGTTTATATCATCACTATGAGTTGAACTCAACTCGAGGACACCTAACAACAACAACTTTTCCCCTGAGCATAACACCAGTACAGTGATGATTATAAAATCAACAGTTAATGCTGATATGTCATCTCCCTAAAATTATAAGTCCCTTACAAAAGTGAGCAAGTCATATCTTTTCTAATGTATGACTTCATATACTTCTAAGGCACCATTAATTCTGTGTGCTTAGGAAATAGATGGATGAATGCATAACATTTAAAGCTGAGAATTTTGGAAAAGAAGAAATGTGGTGAAACTAGATACACACATTTCTTCATCCACAGACATTAGAGTCATTTAGCAGATACTCTCATTGAAAAGTAAAATATTACTTCAAATAAACAATAGGCACTGACATGATCACAGAATATGGTTGAGCTAGTTTCACAGTACATAAATATGTCAGACTCAAAGAGCAAGTTAAGGTGGAAATACAGCCCTGTTACACTTGCCAAATCTTGCATCCTAACATAGAACAAGATTTATTAAGGAAAAGATATTCTGACTTTCCTTCCTTTTTTCCTCCTGAATGCATAGAGGGCAGAGCAGAACTGTGAGTGTGAAGGTGTGGTTCTAATAGCTACATAAAATCTGGAACAACTATAAAGTCCAGGGTTGCGATATATCAAATAGTAGAACATTTTCTAATCTGGAATCTCTGAACAGGCCGACTTGGAGGGGATATTAGAGAGGAGACATTAAACAATCAACACAGTATTTTGACAAGAGATTTGACACACTTAAAAGTCTTTATAGTACAATGTTTGTAGACTAAAGCTCTGAGGTTCAAACCTTCACTAGAAAAAGAGAAGTTGGTTAATGATTCCAAGTTTCACCCCTCACTGAAATCTCGTTTCTTGGTGTTTAACTGCTTCTCAAAGTGCAAAGTCCACAATTAAATTATCTTCCTGAATGCTAAGCAATAAAAGTGTTATATATTTTTAAGAAATTATTTTTTTAAATATAATTGTAGTCCTGGTGACTGGAAAAAAAAATCACAAAACACTTCCTCTACCTTATTAGGAGTGAGGACAAAATGATTTTATTATACTCAATGCCAGTTTTATATTGATTTTATTCAGCTCACTTGATGAAAAATTCACAATTAATGTCTTTCTCCAGCCTGAATTAAAAGAAAACTTATATCATAGTGTTAAATTAATTAGTCATATTTTAAGATGAACAGTTTAAAGATGATCTTAAATCCTTTGGGGCTTTTTTGAGAGGGAAGTGGGTGTTAAATTATGCATACCATCTCCTCATAAAAGAAAAAAATTATTAAAAATCTTTAAAAGTTTTATATATTCTCATAATACAATTTTGTGAAAGATCAATGAATCTGACAAATATCTAAAATTTCTAGTTATTAGGTTGGATATTGTTGTTTTAGTTATATGCCATCAAATTACTTGCAACTCATAGAGACCCTATGTACAGACCTATTTGTCCAATGCTGATGCCACATGCCTCTTTATAGAGTCTGGCTTCTCAAATAATATGCTCAACATAAACATCGAATAGTTATGGACAGAGAATACAACCTTGATGCACTCTCTTCTTAATTGTAAATCATGTAGTGTTCCTTTGCTCTGTTTGCACAATAATCTTCTGGTGTGGTATAGGTTCCACATGAGCACAACTAAGTGCTTTAGGATTCCCATACATATAGCCATCCATTTTTATATTCCACACAGTCAAATGCCTTTGCATCGTCAATAAAGCATAAATAGACATTCTTCTGGTATTTACTGTTAAACATCATCTGGCATGAGATGCTACATAATGCTGCAGGATGAACAAGGGGAGGGGAAGAAGGAAGAAAATGTATAACAATGAATTAATAAAAGAGAAAAAAGGGGGGGAAACTACAAAAAAATACTAAAAAGAAAGCATAATCGTAGTTACAAAGGACTTTTTCCATTAAATGTTCAAGTAGCTAATAGATATGATGATAGATGGAGATAAGATTGAAATTGTTCTTTTGCCAGCCCATGGAACACTCAGCACTCTTCTCCAACACCACAACTCAAAGGCACCAGTCTTCTCCTTTCATTGACTATCCAGTTCTCAGATGCATAGCAGGTGGTTGAAAAGACCATGGCTTGAGTCAGGAGGACTTTAGTCTTTAAGTAGACATCATTACTCTTCAATATTTAGAAAGAAACCAGACAGCAGTATAATACATCTTTGGATTTCTTGATTCTTAGTACCAATGATGATTTTGGATACAAATAAGATGAAATAATTGACAATTTCTATCTATCTCCATCTACTGTGAGTTGTCTAATGTCTTTGTTTTCTTGATGCTGAGATGAAATCCATATTATAGACAGCATAGTCGTTGATCTTCAGCAGTAAGTTTCAAGTTTTCCCACTTTCAGCAAGCAAGGTTATGCCATCTGCATAACAAAGTTTGTTGAAGAGTTTTCCTCTGATATTGATAATATATAAATTCTTAATATATAATTATATATTCATATGCAATTAATATATAATTTTAAGTATATCATAAATTCTTGATAAATTCCAGCTTCTCAAATGATTTGATTAGCGTAGAGATTGAACACGTATAGAGAATACATGTCTTACTTTAGGATAAAGCTGCAGTGTTCTATTGTTCTGTTTGGACAACAGCTTCTTGGTCTAGGTAAAGGTTTCCTATTAGCACAATTAATTTTTTTGAAATTCCTATTCTCTTCAGTGTTAACCAAGGTTTCTAATGTTTCACATAGTGACATGTTCTTGCAGAGTCAACAAGATACAAATAGACATTCTTTGGTATTCTCTGCTTCCAGCCATAACCCATTAGGTATCATCAATGGTATCCCTGGTACCAGAGAATTTTCTAAATCTAGCTTCATTGAAATTTTTGCAGTTTTCTGTTAATGTATTTTTCAATAATCTTCAGCAATATTTTCCTTATGGGTGATATTAATAATATTGTTTGATAATTTCCACATTCAGTTGAATCATTTCTCTTGGGAATGGGAACAAAAACAGACTTTCCCTATTGGGTCACTATAAGTTATACTCCATTGGACAGCAGCTAACAACACTTACTACTACTCACTTGGTCAGGTAGTTGTTTTCCCAATTTCCTGCCACAAACTCGATCCAAGGCTGCATCTTTTAGATTAAATGTGTCAATTGATAGACTATAAATTCCTGGGACCTTCTTTTTTCCCAATATCTCAATGCAGCTTGGATTTATTCTTCTATCAAAATTGAATCTTGATCATATGCTGTTGTTCTTGTTGTTATGTACTGTTGAGTTGCTTGCAATTCATAGTGACCCTATGTACAATATTCCCGAAACCTACTCTATCCAGTACCAACTTTGCTGTTTCTGACACACATACCCTCATTATCCTAGTCACTGAATCAATCCATCTCATCAATAGTCTTCCTCTCTTTCTCTGTTCCTCCATCCTTCCAAGTATGATGTCCCTCTCCAAAGACTGGCCACTCTTTGCAACATGCCTAAAATATGTCAGACAAAGGTTCAGAATCTTCCAAAGAGCAGCCTGGTTTTACCCTCTCTAATATGAACCTATTTGTTTTCCTGGTAGTCCATGGCATATTTAACACTCTCCTTCAGCACCACAGCTCAAAGTTATCAGTTCTCTTTCTACCATCCCTAGTCATTGTCCAACTCTTTCATGCATAGCAAGCAATTTAGAAGATTATGGTGCACATTGGTCTCCAGATGGGCGTTGTTGCTCTTCAGTACTCTGGAGAGGCCCCTGATAGCCAGCTTTCCCAATGTATTTCATCTCTTTATTTCCTGGCTACCGGTGCCAAAAGTGTTGATTGTAGACCCAAGCAAATCAAAGCTGTTAGCAGTCTCAATCTCTTCACCATCTATCATAATGCTGTCAATCGGCCCAGTGGTGAGAATATTTTTTTTAATGTTGATCTTCAATCCATATTGAAGGCTGCAGTTCTGAACATTCTGTAGCAAGAATTTCATGTCCTCTTCAGTTTCAGCCAGCAGGGTGGTGTCATCTGCATAATGCAGGTTGTTAATAGGTCTTCCTCCAGTCCTGATGCCACATTCCTCCCTATACAGCCCAGCCTCACAGCTAATCTGTTCTGCATATAGATTAGAAAGGTATGGAGGCAGCATACATCCCTGGCACACACCCTTTCCTATTTTGAACCATGCAGTGTCTCCTTGCTCTGTTCCGATGACTGCCTCCTGGTCCAAGGATTGATTTCACATAAGCTCAATCAAATATTCCGGGATTCCCATTCTTCTCAGAGTCAGCCACAGTTTGTTGTTTTTCACATAGTCAATGAAAGACAGATAAACATTCCTCTGATACTCTGCTTTCAGCCAGGATCCATATAACATTAACTATAATAAATACCCCCAGTACCACAGCCCATTCTAAACCAAGCCTGCGCTTCTGACAGTTCTCTGTTGATGTGTTATTCCAGTCATTTTTGGATAATCTTTAGCAGAATCTTGCTTGCATTTGATATTAACTATACTGTTTGATAGGTTGCACACTATGTTAAGTCACTTTTCTTTGGAATGGGAACAAATATAGATCTCTTCCAATCAGTGGACTAGGTGGTTGTCCTCCAGATTTCTTGGCACAACTTTGTGAACACATCCAGGGCAGCATCTGTTTGCTGAAATATGTCAATCAGTATGCCATCAATTCCTGGGGCCTGGTTTTTTGCCAGTTCTTTCAGAGGAGCTTTAACTTCTTCTTCCTTTACCATTACAGGCTCTTGCTTATACATAGTTTCATGAAATTCTTCTGTTTCAGTCAATCCCTTTTGGTACAGTGACTCTGTATAACCCTTCCATTTTCTTTTAATGCTTTCTGGATCATTTAATATTCTGTCCAAAGCATCCTTAAGTATTGCAACTCGTAGCTTGAATTTGTTTTTCCAATTCCTTCGTCTTAAAAAATACTGAGTGCTTTTGGCCCTTTTGATCATATCCTTCTTCCTGAAATGATTTTTGTATATTTCTCCCATCTTCCTTTGATGACTTCTGGACCATCCAAAATAAGAGAGCTCTGGTAGCTTAATTGGTAATAAATTGTACTGCTGAACCCAAGACATGCAGTTAGGATCCACCAGCTACTTTGTGAGAGGAAAACTGAGAATCTCCTCCTATGTAATTAACAGCCTCTGAAACATTCTGGGTCAACTACGAATTGGTTTCAACTATATAACAACAAAACCAACAGCTAGAATGTTGTTAAGGGGAACTATTCTTTGGAAAAGGACATCATTCTAGGAAAGGTGGAGGATCAGTGAAAGAGAGGAAAATCCTCAATGAGCTGGCTTGATACTGTGTAAAAGAATAAGCACACGGTGGAGAAGACCTAATCTGACCCCAACTAACTGCAATGGGGGATTGCCCAATAATTTTTATACACAGCATGAAACCAGTTCCTACAGGGTCAGACTTGTCTCCCACCTCTTGTTCCACTTTCTGCTAATTCCACAAAAGATCTTACTGCTTTACTGTGTCCAAAATCTGTTTTAATAGCTTATAGACCATACCAAAAAATGCTCAGGATTATGAGTTTTGTTAGAAAAGTCAAAATGCTATAAAATTCACATTTGTAGTAGGATACAATCACTCAGTCAGGACAACTAAATTGTGCTCACAGAATTTATGCAAGTATTACAAAACTCTTAATTGTACCAGTTATGGCTTTCCCCCTTTTTCTCCTTCCTCCAGTTCTTCGACAAACTTGGGAGAAGGCTTCTAGCTCTAATTCCATGAGACAGCCATCCCAAGGTCAGATTTTTCCCATGTCAGATCTCTGGTTCTCTATTGCAGCAACTGCTGCTACTCCCCTAGACCCTGTTCTGAGTGGCCAGGAATCTCTGATACCACAGAACACATGTTCTACTTTCTGTGTTTCTTCTTTGCTAGTGGTAAGATTCTCAAATTCAGCTGAAACTACCCAATTTAATGGGGGATTAGCCAAGCCCCTTGTCCATGGACTAACACATCTGTTCACATATACCTGCTCAACCACATGGCAAAATCAAACTCATTGGCCAGGAAATCCATTTTGAACAACACACCCTTGAAACAACACACAGTGACTGTAGCAATGGGCCAAATATGTTAGAGATGATGAGATGGATCAGGATAGTACAGAATTCACATGGTTGCTATGAGTTATACTCGGTTTGATGGCACATAATAATAAATAGCATGAAAGGAGTTTGCCAATCACTGTCCCATAGAGCAGAACTGGTTTATCGGAACTGCCTGCTTTTGGAGTAGCAGCACAAATCCTTACCTCAGGCCAACCACCAGAATTCCTTTATAAAATTGGAAGAGTAATGGTTATCTTTAAGCTTGCAAATATTTGTATAATATTAAGTATGTAGAGCTCCTAATATATTAAAGTATTGAAGACAGTTAAAGGGAAAACTTCCTAGGGCTCTTGTGAGGTTGAATATACAGTATATAAAAAATATAGTAAGCACTTTATGTATGTTGGCTATTTACCATTTGCTTTAGTTGTCTTTCTTTGTGGTGTGATGATTAATTACCAACTCCACGAGATGAGAAGTGGGTACTGGTGCTAATTATACTAAATATGCCTGCCAGAGCAATCCATCTGTGTTTGGTGAAACATCATTCAGAAAATACTGGTCTAATGTTCACACAAAAGAGTGTTAGTACATACTTTAACATCCACCCTTTCTGAGGTGTGGCGAGCTCAGTGAAAATGTGCTGATGACAAGAGAGCAGATGTTATTAATGACATATTCTGGGAACGTTGCTGTATTTGGATCACATTTGTAATTGCATAAGTGTGTACATAAAAGTGAACAATAGATTACTCATTGTGAGCAATATGGAAAGCGTAAACACTTGTTCACTATCTCTGATTTATATTGCTCCCAGATGTTCACACATAGTAAAAGGTGGAGGGGGGAGCAGTGGCTTTATTGATGGCAAAATAAATAGATTTTCTCAGGTAATCTTGAATAAATGAATGACATCAGAAGTGTTATTTCTTAACCATATTCTATATTGATAAATATTATCTCTAGATTATATAGAACAGTTAGCACCCATACTCTAATTTCCAGCCTCTCTTAAACTTTTAACCAAAGAAATATGTTTATAGCCCTTTTACTGGGGCAAATATTCACAAACATATTGGGCAACTGAGCTGAATGCATTTACCCTGTCTCTAGGACTTCTGGGATGATATGCTTTAATCTTTTAATTCACTTCTTCAAGAAGTAATTAGTAAGTGATTACTAGATTCTTTTTTTCATCTTATATTTTTATTTTTTACATATTTTTTAAAATTCTGTATTTGTGTGCATATAAAATTTATATACATTGTGTTTAATTTATACATATTTTATTTCTCACATTCCTTCATTCAAATTATCTTTTGTATGATCATTCTTATACATTGCATTTTATAAAACCAATCTGCACCATGAACCACTGTTACTAGTTGCCATTTAAAACAGAAGAAAAATGGGTAGATATATAGTAGTAGTAGAGAGCTATCTTTTA
>NW_006399771.1:5321642-5330988 GCF_000299155.1 Elephantulus edwardii
TCCCCCCCACCAAATGTCTGTTTTAATTGTCCAATTGCCACAGTGCTTGTCAAAGCCAGTTCTGATTAATCTCCTTTGTCAGTGTGTTCTTTGCCATTCCCTATCACTCCTCCCTGAGAGAGACTTCACCCTGATTCATAAGAAAAAGGGGATGGCGTATTCTCTTAGCTACTGATTACTAGATTCTATGCACTATTCACAGTGCAGGGGCTACACAAGTAAATGAGCAAATAGTGTACTTGTACTCATCCAATCCAAACAAGCTTGAGGTGGATAAAGGAAGAAGTATGCTGATAAATATTTAACAACCGATTTTCCAAAGAATGCCAAGGCCCTCATTGTAGTGATTGCAGTTTTCTGTGATGAAAATATCCTTACTATGGCAGATGTCAGCCTAGCAACCAGAATGTGGTTTTGGAATAGCACACTGAGACAGTGTTTACATCATCTAAATACAATAGGCACAAATACTTTCAAGAGCAGGAATGATAAAATAGAATAAAAATATAATGATAAAAATAATAAAATAATTATAAAAGAAGGGCTAAGTATATATTATCTTTTCAATCCAATGCATTTATATTCAAGGTTTAGTACTAAAGGCTATGTTTAACCAAGAACTTATGAAATTCATGATATTTAGTCATTAGTTTGTGTGAACTTGTACAGGTTGCATTCAACACCTGAACTAGGGTCTTAGGGTTTTTGTGTCTCTAACTCCTCTTATTTTTCATCTTTTTCTATTTGTCTATATCTTTAGGCACATGTATTCTCTATCTTTTTTTCTTCCCTTCTATCTCGTTTACTTTGTTTCACAAAGCATGTACCTTCTCTGATAGTCTACCCTGCTTATTCATAGTAAGCTTCTTCTTGTAACTGAATTTTAAATGACACTAAATCAAAATTCAAATCTCCATTAAATATCAGCCTGAGAGACTCCTAATAATATAATAAGATTTTCTTCCCCCCCCCCCCGCATAATCTCTAAAGGTCAAACACAACATATCGATTGTTGTTAATGTTGTTAGGTGCCGTTGACTCATAGATGACTCATAGCAACCCTATGAAATAAAGGCCTGAGCACTGTTCGTGTGTAAAGTTTCCAGAGGCAAGCCAGTTTGGAAGCGGATGCCACTCCTGCTTCCAGGCTAGCATACTGATTATCCACGAATATATCAATAGTTCAAGTGTGAACTGATCATGCTAATGAGTGATGAAGAGGAGTATCTATGGCAATAATTATATAGACTTTGTCTTTAGGAAGCGCTTTCCCCCGCCCCCGAAAGCATTTTTTTTATGAAAGATGCGGTGACAGTAGGAGTTATAAAGCAAATCTAGACTCACGTCTGTGTGTCAGAGACAAGTACTGAGTTTAATATTTAAAAATAAAACTTTGGCTTCTCCTCTTTAAAAAGTTCTATGTCATCAATGATTTCAAATAAATAGTTACAATTTTTTATGTCCATGATGTATGGCTTATAAAAGATTAAATATTTGCAGAATTGGTTAAACTTTGCTAACTATCTAAGAAGTAATGATAGTTTCAGTGATATTTATAAGAAGTAATGATCGTTTCAGTGATATTTATCATTTCCCAGTGACACTGATGCATTTCCTTTAATTTAAAATCTTTTACTTTGTGTGCAGTTGATGGCAAAACCCAATAAATAATTACTGGTTGTTATTTACCATCACCATTGCTAACCCAAACAGTGCCTCTCTGGTGTTTTGAAACCACCAGTAGCTGCAAGGGAGAGAAATCACTCATCATCCATCTGTCAATTTGTCGTATTGTGGTGACTTGAATGTTGTTGTGGTGCTGAAAGCTGTGCCAGAAGTATTTAAAATTTCAGCAGAATCATGCATAGTGCGGACAGACACCAGCAAAGCTTCCAAACTAAGACAGACAAGTAAGCAGTCCTGGCCAGCCACTCTGAAATATTGATTTATTGAAAACCATATTTATCAAGATAAAATTACCTTAAAAATTAATTGACAGTCAAATTGAAGACATGCTGTCTCTGTCTGTTTTGTATTACATCTGCTACAACCTACAGATAAGCCAGAGTGTGAGGAAATGAAGTATGTGTGAATATAAAAAAATGAGAAGAGAGTCTGTGAGTAATCCTCTTTTATAGCCTGTGCAAGAACAACATTCCTATTTCACTCATTGATTGACAGATTATCAAGGGAATTATTTTACTTCTCATATTTAAAACATAAACCAAAGACAATGAGTTTCACTCAGCATATTCTTAACCTATCAAGGACAGATGAGTAAAGGAAACCCTAATTCATAAGTTTTCCACTGCAGCCAAATTTTTAAAAATGGTATTTAAACAAAATAAACAAATGCCTTGCCAGGTCAAGTAGGCAGCAATTTCATTTCACATTCAAGAGTACATTGTTAACAATGTAGGTATCTAGAAAATGCTAACATGTGTTTTGAGCATCAGAAACAAAGCAAAAAATTAGCTTCTGTATGGAAGCTAATTAAGGGACTAATTCTTAAGCTGATAAAAATTTTTAAACTGAAATAATTAAAAATCTACATGACAAACTAATTTTACATTAACAAGGTGCATCTTCCATATTTGTACTTCTAAATTAAGAAGATTTTAAATCTAAGCTAAGTTAAATTAAGATCTAAGTTAAATGTTTGCATTAATAATTTTAAATCTTTTGAAATACTGATCAGTTTAGCGTAAACATTTAATTTTTGCTTATTTGCTAACTAACCTCTCAAGTGTATCAATGTTTCTAAATCTATTAAATGAAGAATTAGAGCTGTTAATTAAAAAATCCTTAAATTTTGTGAATATTTCAAGATTCTTTGAATCTTGTAAAAAATTTTTATTTTCAACCTAAATATATAATATAATTCATGAACTGTTGTTGTTTGTCATCAAGTCCGAACTGAATACTGGCTCACTCTCCAGTGAATTGTCAAAGGCCATAAACTGCTTGTGAGAAAATTATTCATACTTCTCTTAAGAAGCACCTGGTGGATTCAAATTCATGCCTTTAGGATTATAGCACAGGTGCTTACACTAGACCACCAACTGTTGTTGTTATGTGTCATCGATTTATCTGCAACTCCTAAAGGCTCTATGAACAATAGCTCTGAACCCTGTCCTTTCCTGAGCCCGTCTTACTGTATCTGACACACCTAACCCATTGTCCCAGTTAATGTGTCGATTCATCTCATCCAGGGTCTTCCTGTCTTATGCTATCCCTCTATTTTTCCAAGCATGATATCCTTCTTCACGACTGATCACTTCTTACAACACACCCTAAATAAGTGAGGGGAGCTTCAAAATCCTTGTCTTTCAGGAGTGACTTTGTTTTATCCTCTTCAGCACAAACTTATTTATTCTCTTGGCAATTCATGGCATGTCAAACACTCTTCTCCAGCACCACGACTTGAAGGCATCGATCATTCTTCCATCATCTTTACTCATCATCCAGCAATTTCAATACTGAGAATATACTTTAGTGAGACCAGAGCCACCACCTGAACAGACATATGTACACCCATGTTTATTGCTGCAATATTCACAACAGCAAAGAGATGGAAGCAATCCAATCACCTCCGCTTGCTAATGCCTAGTATATCAATATTTATGTGTTCCTTTTCTTCTGTAACAATGTCCAATTCTCCTACATTCACAATATTCATATTCCACATTCCAGTCACACGTATCTGCTTGCAACTGTTCTTCCTCCTTTGTCTTTCCCAGTAGAGGGCTTCACATTTGATGCCTCATGTTAGTCTAATCTAACTGTGCTCCATTGTACACTGGCTTTGGAGACCTGTTATTTCAGAAGTGGATGGTCAATCATTCTTCCTAGTCTGCTCATTTTGGATCCACCGGTTTAGCACAATATCTGACAGACAAATGTTTTATCCAAAAGAGCGAAAGAAAGTGCATACCTGTTTACACAGCTAAAAGATTCACTATTGGTCCCACCTTTCCCCTCAGAACATGGGACGTCCCTCACTGCACCACCACCATCTAATTAGATCCCTCATATCACTGCACCTGTACCCCTCTCTGTCTCCTCATCCAAACTACCCAGATATGATATATCAGGCCTTTACTAACTTCTGTCTGCTTCTAATTCCACTATACCCCAGTGATATTGGCACTCTGCACAGGTACAGGTTGAAGCAAGGACAGCATAGGCTCAGACTGGCTGGGGAAATGGGGAAATGTACATATTTCCGAGGGGGTGTGAGTGTCTGGTGTCACTTGTACTACAATGCCAGACCCTGGCCAAGGAGATCACCAGAGCTCCCGGCAACTCATACAGGACATGATATAATTGAAAATAAATTCTCAAGATAAGACTGTTATGTATTCTGACATGCCAAAATATCATCAGTGTTAATTATATTTAAAATACTAAATAAACATAGATTAGTGTTGTGCTGGTAGGTGCTTTATAATGGACTACGATTCATAACAACCCTATTGACAAGAGATCTGAACCTTGCCCTATCCTGTGCTATCTTCATCATCTCTGCCATACCTAAGCCGGTTGTTACAGTCACTGTGTCAATTCATTTCATTGAGACTTGTTCTTTCTTTCACTTCCTCACTCTTTCCTATCATGACATATTTTTCCAAGGATAAGCTCCTCCTGACAAAAAGCCAAACTCATGTGAGATGAAGTTTCACCATCATTGTTAACAAAGACCCCCTTGGTTGTCCATCTTCCAAGATAGACTTGTGTGTTATTTTGACAGTCCATTCTCTCCTCTATTGTCACAACTCAAAGATATCAAGTCTTCTGTCATCCTTATTTATTGTCCAACTTTAAGATGCATGAGAAGCAATTGAAAATGTCATGGCTTTGATGCAGCATATCTTTAAATTGATAGCCACACTTCTTAGCACTTTGGAGATGTCCTTGAAAGCTGATTTTCCCAGTGCACCACCTCTTTCAATTCCTGAGTGCTTTTTGTCACCTCTGTGATTGTAGATCCAAGTAAAATGAAGTTATTAACAACTTCAGTTATTCTCCACCTATCATTATGATGCCTATAGGTCCAGTGGTGAACATTTATGTTTTCTTATTTTCAAGATGTAACTTATATTGAGAGTTGTAGGCTTTGATCCTCTTTAGTACATATTTCAAATCTTCAGTTTCTAGAAGTAAGGTCGTGTCATCTATAAAATGCAAGTTGTTGATGAGTCTTCCTCCAGAATTTAATGCCACATTCTTTTCTATATAATCCATCTTCTTGAATTATTTTCTCACTACATAGATTAAATAGGTATGGAGAAAGGATGCAACCTTGATTTATATCTTTCCTGATTTTAAACCAAGGATTGCCCCCTTGTTCTGTTTGATTTGAACAACTGCTTCTTGATTTATGTAGAGATTTCACACAAACACAGTTGAGTGTTTCGGGATTTCCATTATTCTCAATGTTATCCTTAATTTGTTATGATGCAAACAAATGCCTTTACTCATTCAATAAAACTCAAGTAGACATCTTTTTCAGTTTTCTCTTCTTTCAGCCAAGATGCATCTGACATTACCAATGATATCCTCCGTTTCATGGCCTCTTTTCAATGCAGCTTGAGTTTCTGGAAGTTTCCCATGGATTTACTGGTCCAGTTGTTATTGTTCTTATGTACCATCTAGTTGTCTGGAACTCTTAGCTACAACGGTTCGGAAACCTGCTCTCCCAAGCCAATTTAAAATCTGTCCTCATTACTCCAGTCACTGAGTATATCTTTAAAGTAGTCTTCAATAATTTTGCATGTGATATTAAAATATATTAATATAAATTTTATTTAAAAGTCTAAGTATCACAAATTGCTTATATGTAAATACTTTAATTTTAAGGATATTATTTACTTTATACTTTTATCAATTATTTCAAATATTGCTTTAAAATACATCAAGTAAGCAATTATTATTCTGCTCTATACAAATTGAAAGTTGTATTTCAATACTTTGATATTTATATAGTCTCTGAGAATTTCTGATAATAACATATGATTTCTCTTTTTGCTTTCTAATACTATAGATATGACACAAAATTGCTTACCAAAGCTGAGGAAGACTTGAAACATTTGCTGCAAAATATCAAGGACTATACAGCCTTCAATATGAATTGAAGCTCAGTTTCAAGAATATACAGAATGTCACCATTGGGTCAACTGGCAGCACAATTGTAGATGGAAAAGAGATTGAGATTGTTAACAACTTTAAATTGCTTGATTTTACAATCAGCACTCCAGGGCATCAGCAGTTAGGAAATCAAGATTCATTCCATTGAAAAAGTCTGCTGTCAGGTAGCTATCCAGAGTGTTAAAAAGTAATGATGTCATTCTAGAGACTAAGAGGCACCTGATCCAGGCAATGATCTTCAAAATTACTTGCTATGCATCAGAAAGCTGGACAATGACAAGGATGGCAGAAGAATAATAAATATCTTTGAGTTGTGGTGCTATGGATTGTCAAGAGAACACGCAGATTTGTCTTGGAGAGGAGGAAAACATGTTACTCCATAGAGACAAGGATTTTAAAGCTCTGGCTGACACACATTGGGCATGTTGACAGGAGGGAACAGTCCTTGGAAAACGAAATCATATTTAGTACAGTAGAGGGTCAGTGCAGGAGAGGAAGACCCTAAATGAGATGAATTGACAAAGTAAATGGGGATAGGTATGTTGGAGATAAGTGAGAGATTGACTCATAATAGGACAGGGTTCAGAGCTATTGTACATAGGTTCTCTATGAGTCACAGGTAACTTGATGACACAAAACAACCAAAACCTTAAAAAAATAAGCTTAGGCTTTATCATAAACCATTATATTGCTAATATATTTCACATTTTTTAACACATTCCCAATTTCTTTCTACAAGCAAGGTTTTGTTATCGGTAGAAGGTAGGCTATGATTAGTCACAGATGACCGGATGACACCTAGCAAAAACAATCACTATTTACTATCACTATTGCAACAAAACAGGTGACCAAAAACCTCTGTTTCTAAATTTAGAATTGTTTCCATTTTACCCTATCAGCAGTAGCATTCTATCAAATTTCCTTTTCTTTACTAACAGCTCTGACAGATAAATGGTAAGAAGTTGCATTGCAATCCAAAAAGTATGGTCCAAATCCACCAGTTGCTCCATGGGAGAAGAATGGGCAATCTCCTCCCATGCTATTTACTGCCTCTGAAAACCTGCTGGAGATTCAGCCCTCTACACGACATATAACAACAACCAAATTAAGTTTCTGTGGTTCACCATCTTTTTGGTTTTTCTCTTACTTTACTCTATCACCTTTTTAAACTCCCTTATAATGCCTTTAATTTTTTTTTGAAACACAAATTATTTTTCAGCTACAGTTTTCTTTGTACAGTTCTGGTATTTCTTTTGCCCTTATCATTCTGATTTTTAAATTATATAATCCAAACCTTTACCCCTAGACATCAGTTTCTACTCCAAACCTTAGCTCAGCTCACCAAATATCAAAGGTGTAACTAAAATTTTGTGCTAATATTTCTCAAGTTTATGTTCCTAGTATGTTTCCCAAAAATGGAGATCCATAATAACTGTCTACTTGATTTACCTTGGAGATATTAAAAAGATAAATTAAATGTTGCATATTCAAAACTAAAACCTTATTCTCCACGATATTTCTCGTCTCAGGAAATGACACCTTCGTCCTTTTAGAGACATCCTTGGATTAAGTCTTTCTTTCACACAACCAATATGTAAGTAAATTCCTTTTGATTATACTGTCAACGTACACCCAGAATACGATTTCATATCTGTTACCAACCACCTCATTCAAATCACCAAACTTGGAGCTCTTGATTCACTCTCACTTTCACTAGATCACCATAAATAGATGTCTTTCCAAAACACTAAACATTACAATTTCCATCACTTCTCCTTTATGGCTGTTCCAGAGTTATTTAAATGTCAGTAATTGACTCAAGTGAGTAGGCAGGACTGTGTGAAAGGAGTATATTGCTTAACCAGGCTGGGACTGGTTATCTACAGTTTTACAAGAGGATTGGCCAGTCTCAGCAATCTACAAGAGGATTGGCTAGTCTCACCAATAAATTGAAGAGCTCTAGCTGCAGAGATGAGAGATTTTCCCCCACCAGAATAAACTCATCTCCCACCAGAAGAGAAAGGCAACCTCCCTCAACCTGCTGAAATGAAGGACATACTTTGGGACAGCAGCAGAAGCAGCATCAATGGCTGAACTGAAGAACTGACATGAGATGGGAATTTGAGGAGGGAGGAACCAATAGTGGCAAAACTCAGAATTTTGTTGGACAATTGTAGGGGAAGCCAATATTGAAAGGACTGAGAACTTGGAAACATTAGAGCCACAGGCTCAAAGCTGAGGTGCCTGCATACACATGTAGGGATTTGTCTTGACTACTCTGTTGTTAATCTGAATTTTAAACTTTTAGCTACCCCAGTATTGTTTTCTGTGGTTTGTGAGCTATCACACTTATTTTTTTACTCAGCCAAGCAGTTAAATTGGTGTTGAGATGAATAAAAAGAATCATGGAAGCATTGGAGTCATGTCTGACCTCTTGGGAATTGTTTTATGTTATTGATGCTGTAGAAAGTGATAGTTTCCCCTTATAAAGTTGGTAAAGGTCAAATATGTGACTCAACACATGGCCCACGTTCTTTTTACAAAAGGTCTCTAACAGTGGACTTGCCCGGTGGAATATATCTTCTGATTCCCTGACTGCTTTACCAAGGGTGTTGATTGTGGACCTAAGCTAGATGAAATAGTTGACAGCTTTAATCCTTTCTCCATCTGTAATAATGTTGACTATTGGTTCTGTGGTGAGGACCTTTATTTTCTTGGTCTGGATATGTAATTCATACAGAAGGCTGTCTTCCTTGATCTGCTGCAGCAAACATTTAATATCCACCTCACTTTCAGCAAGCATAGTTGTGTGATCTGCATAATGCAGGATGTTGATGAGTCTTCCTCTGATCCTGATGCCACATCCTTCTTCATACAGTCGAGATTCTCAAATTATTTGCTCACTATACATATTGAATAGTTATGGAGAAATGACAACCTTGACACACACCCTTCCCGATTTTAAACCATCTAATGTTCCCTTTCTCAGTTTGAACGAAATCTTTGCAGTCTAGTTATAACTTTTGACTACAATTATGTTTAATTTTCTAAATTACTTAGTATTTGCCAGAAGGAGCACGGTGGTGTGGGCGCAGGAATCATGGCAAGCTTTTGGAGTAGACTGCTTTTCCAGGCATGTGTTTGTTATGTGCAGGTTTGCTCTGTCCCCGGGAGCGAGGCTAGCCAGCCTGGGCCTAAG
>NW_006399771.1:5331258-5334015 GCF_000299155.1 Elephantulus edwardii
ACTCGACGGCACCAATCAACAACAACTTAGTATTTACTCCTCCACACCAGAAGATAAGCTCTTGGTTGTTATATACTAGGAAAGATTTCTAATATTCAATAATCATGTGGAAATGACAAAGAATCTTATTAAAGTTAGCCAAACTATTTCAAGTGGTTCAAAAATTTCTTTCAAGTAATATATATAATGCATTCCACTCATTTATGTCCTAACATTCCAACCTGATCACCAACTCAAAATCCTATAGAAGTCTCTGAGAAATATTGCTAAATTTAATTAGCTGAGTTTTAACTTAAGCATTATTACTCTACTTGAATCCTAAGGTTATGTTTAAAATAAATATGATACTTGTTTTTTAGCATTGTGCTTGATTTCAAAGATATAAACCTTGAGTTTCATAAAAAATATGAGTAATTATTAATTGAACAGTAAACTTGTTTTCATATAAAATATTCTTAAAATGGAGAAGCAGAAATAATAACAAATTCAATGTAATGATTTGTCATCTATAATTATACTTATCATCTAATAGGAAAATTTCCAAACCTGGTGTTTTATCCTCTTTATCTGTTATAAACCTTAAAAAAAATATCTAAAGTCTTGACTGGGTCTAAATAAAACGTTTTCAGCAAGAATACATAACCTAGGTGATTGCATCCACTTTCTTTTATCTTTATTTGTAATTCTGGCTTATTGCAATCAGTGATGTTAAGCCCTATTACTCACTAAATATATTGTCAGACAAATTTCTCCATTTTATTTTTCTCAGCTAAATGAACAATGGTTAGAGAAAAGTGAAAAGGTTCTGCTCTGAATATTTCTTTGTCCTAGTTGATTGAACAATTATCACAAATTGTTCTCAATTTACTGCTGAGCCACAACAAGGGAAAAAGAATTAAGAAAAAATGATGTTACTCTTAGGTATAATCACTATGTAAATTACTCCTCATAATCACTTGATACATTTTTGGGATATTAAAAGTTTAACAATTGAATTTTTCCTAAAACAATCTGTTAGATAAAATAGGAACATGATATTATATAAAAGAAACATAATTACAAATGATGAAAATTGTTTTCACAAAGGCAATTCACTTCATTTTGTTATTTTATATTGCATGTAATTCCAAGCATGATAAGTTTCCCCTTAAATTAAATTATAAAAAGGGTTACACAATTTTCTGTCAAGTCAAAGTAATTTTTACTTATTTTAATAGAAAAGTTTCAAATTAGAAAATATTTTCAATTTCTTTAATCTTCCTCAACATCTTATTAATTCAATAAGCCTTGAAAATGGACATCAGATTATCTGTTGTGTTTGTTATCGTTTTGTGCCATTGAGTCATCTGTGACCCATAGAAACACTATGTACAGTAGCTCTGAAGTCTGAACTCTTCAGCCAGTCTCATTGAACCCACATTGCCCCTGTTACTGTGTCAGTTCATCTCATCTGGGGTCTTCCTTCCCTGTGCTATCCCTCTACTATTCAAACACACAATGTCCTCCTCCAAGGACCAGTTCCTCCTGACCACATGCCCAAAGTATGTGAGATGGAGCTTCAAAATCCTAGTCTCCAAGGAGAAATTTTGTTTCACCATCTCCAAGACAGAAATATTTTTTTTTCCTGGTGGTCAATAGTATGGTAAAGACTCATTCCAGTGCCACATGCCACAATTCAAAGTCATTGATGCTTCTTCTGTCATCCTTAGTCATTCATTGTACAGCTCTCTGATGCATAGAAAGACCATGGCCTGGATTAGGTGCATCTTAGTCTCTAGTCTGACATCATTGCTTTTCAGTTTTCTGGAGAGGTCTCTGACAGCAGATTTTCCCAACACAACTTCTCTTGTGATTTCCTAACTGCTGGTGCCAAGAGTGTTGATTATGGAGCTAAGCAAGATAGGGGGTTAATTACTTGAATGAGTGAAAATAATCTTTTTTGCCTTTATTCAAAATTATAAGGCTAACTAGCTAGACACTGTGAGAAGAATGTGACATTGAAATGTGAGAAAGACTAATCATCTACATTTTGCAGATGACACTAGATTGTTTGCAGAAAGTAGTGTTATATTACTTACTAAAGAAGACCAAAGGCTGAAGAATAAATAATTGATTCATTTTAATAGTGTTGTTTTTGATGTATGTGCCATCATATCAGAATCGACTCATACTTTGACCCCCCCACAGGATTTTCAGAGGTAGCAAATCACACGCAATGAGATTGCCCAGCTTTCTCCCACTGATGATCTGGGGTTCAAATGGCTTAACCTTTGCATCAGCAGCACAATCCTTTACCACTAAGCCACTCGAGCTCCCTGACTAAGGTGGCAGTGAAGGATACTGGATACTATATGACTTGCCAAAACAACAAATTAGTCCCAGAAACAAGGATGGTAACATTTTGTCTCACATACTTTGGGCATATTGTCAGTAGAGGCCAGTCCTTGGGAAAAGATATCATGCTGGAAAAAGTAAAGAATCAGGGAGAAGAAAATGAAAAAACAAAACAAACAAACAAAAAAAAAACCCACATACAAACAAGACACTCTCCAAGCTAGAATTGAAAAAGTGTCTTCTCAAATGGTCTGGAACATGGCAGAGATCATGAGGACTGCACAGGGTAGAGCAAGGTTTCGATCTGTTGGTAGAAGGGTATTAGCAGCATCAAGGACTCCTAACAAAAGCAGCAATAAGGTTTAGTTGTGTCATCTGCATAATATATGATATTATTCTCTCTTCTACGTCAACAGAGAATTG
>NW_006399771.1:5334925-5344506 GCF_000299155.1 Elephantulus edwardii
TTGTCCTGGAGAGGGTGAAGCCAGAATGTTCCCTGGAGTCAAGGATTCTGAAGCTTCATCTGACATACTTTGGGCATGTTGCAAGGAGGGACTGGTCCTTAGAGAGGGACATCATGTTTGGGAGAGTGGAGGGACGTCCACGCAGGCGAAGAAGACCATTGATGAGATGGATCGATTCTGTAAGTGGAGTGGTGGGAATGAATGTGTTTGAGACAGTGAGGTTGGCACAGAATAGAATGGTGTTTAGGGCTGTTGTACATAGGGTTGCTATGAGTTGCAAACGACTGGATGGCATATAACAACAACAACATTCTGATGCAATATTCTTCTTTATATAATTTAACCCCTCAGATTATCTGCTTAGAATACAGAGTGAGTAAATATGGTAAAAGGCTGTAACACTGACACATGAGTATCCAAATTTAAAATGTATAGTATCCTTAGTTCTGCTTGAATGGTAACTTCTTAGTCTAGATACAGGTTTTACATGAGCACAGTTAAGTGTTCTGGAAGAGGAGGAATGTGGCACCAGGATTTGTGGAAGAATCCTCAACAACCTGCATTATGCAGATGAGGAGGACCTTTGCAGTTATGCAAACTGAGAAGGACCTGAAGTGCTTGCTGCAGAAGGTCAAGGACTGCAGCCTTCAATATTGATTGAAGCTCAACATCAAGAAAACAAAGATTGTCACCACTGGGCCAATTCGCAGCATCAGTAGGGAGGGTGAAGAGATTGAGATAGTTAACGGTTTTAGTTTACTTAGCCCCACAGTTAACACTCTTGATAATAGCAGCCAGGAAATCAAGAGACGAATTGTATTGGGAAAGTCAGCTGTGAGGGACCTCTCAAGAGTACTGAAGAGCAATGAAGTCAGGCTAGAGACTAAAGTGTGCCTGATCCAGGCTATAATCTTCACAATTACGTGCTATGCATCAGAGAGCTGGACAGTGACTAGGGATGATGAAAGAGAATTGATGCCTTTGAGCTGTGGTGCTGGAGAAGAGTGTTGAATATACCATGGACTGCTAGGAAAACACACAACTTTGTCCTGGAGAGTGTGAAGCCAAAGTACTCCTTGGAGTCAAAAATTCATAAGCTTCATCTGACATACTTTGGGCATGTTACAAGGAGGGACTGTTCCTTGGAGAGGGACATCATGTATGGGACAGTGGAGGGACGGTGCAGGAGAGGAAGACCCTAGATGAGATGGATCATTTCTGTGATTGGGGTGGTGGGAATGAGTGTGTTTGAGATGGCAAGGTTGACACAGAATAGAGCTGCATTTAGGGCTCTTGTACATAGGGTCACTATGAATTGCAAACAACTAAATGGCACATAGCAGCAATAACAACAACAACGTTATTCTGATTCAGGCCATGGTCTCTGCAGTAACTGTTACACATCAGAAAGCTGGACAATGATTAGGGATAATAAGAGGAGAATTGATACCTTTGAGCTTGGTGTTTGAGAAGAGTATTGAATGTATCATGGACTGCTAGGAGAACAAACAGGTTCATTCTAGAGAGGGTGAGACCAGGAGAGGGACATCATGCTTGAGATGTTGGAGGGACAATGCAGTATAGTAAGAACCTCGATGAGGTGGATTGATTCCGTGACTGCATTAATAGGGTAGGTGTGTTGGAGATAATAAGATTGGCACAAGATCGAACAGGGTTTAGGGCTGTTGTACATAGGGTCACTATGAGTCACAGGTGACTCAATGGCACACAACAACAGTATCAACAACAATGTTATCCATTAATTAGAATGGTGAATACCATCAAATACGTATACATAGTCAATAAAACATTTTCCTAATATTTACTGTTTTCAGTCAAAAGATATAAACAATTATATCACTTGTTCTATGCACATCCTCTTCTGAATTCAGCTTGAATTTCTGATAGCTCCCTATGGATGTATGGCTACAACAATTTCCATTCATTCATTGTTGCACTTTTCTCCCTGCCCAGTCCTCTCCCCAGCCCCTCACCCCCCACCCCCAAGTTCGCTCATTTCTTTGAAAAGTAAAAGAAAAATTCTTTCTTTGGTACACAATCCCGCCACACCCCTCCCACAGTCCCAAGTACACTCCACTATGCAACCTTAATTCTGGACTCTTGTGATAACTATAATACCCTATCATATATCGCTTTTAAATTATTCTCTCCCTCATCTGTTTCAATGCAGTATACATAATTTATCCAGTTTTTCTCAGTCTTACCCCATAATTTTAAAGCATTACTTTTTAATGTTTATACTTGTAAAGAAGTGTTGTTTTGCTTTACAAATAAATGTAAAAAATATATTCTTTTAAGTCATTGTAATTGTCATTTAAAGTATATAAAGATATACAGTATATGTATTATAAATATTTTAAACATCCCTTTAAAAAGGAAAAATATACATACAATATACTGATAGTGTTATTCTTAATGCAATATATGCTTTATTTTTCCCAGTGCTCTCACTACTCCAACTACTCTGATTTATATTTTTTTATATGCTTTGTTTTATACCTTGCTATATAATAGGTAACTTAATACAAAATGGCTTGGATTAAATTAATATATTCTACTTCTTATTATTTTGTCATTAAAACAATGAGTGTTTTCTGTTGTAACAAAAATTGTGAAGATAGCTCAGGATTGAATAGTGTTTTCTTTTGATTTTTTAAAAAGCATCATTTCCTTACTTGGTTAATATTTAGGTTGTGATTAAATGAAAATATAAAACTCAGCACACTATTGTGAAAGATGTAAACTGACTATTTATTAAAGTCTACAATATGACAATCCCCTGTACAATGCTCTATGGACCTAATGGGTAAGGAGTCATACTGCTAATCAAAAGACAGGCAGTTCAAATATACCAACTCCTGCACTGGTGAAATATGGTCAGTCTCTATCCATGCAATCACAACCAAGAAAACCTGCTGGGGTGTCAACTAGAAGGTAGTTCAGACTTGAGGGCCCAGGACAGTAACATAATGATATGTCTGGCACTTTTCTCCACAAGAAAATTTAAAACTGGACATAATGGAAAAGACTTTATCCTCATGAATTTTATATTCAGATGAGGAATAAGCCAATAAGAAAACAACCTAACTAGAGAGCATGATGAATGCTATAAAACAGTTAAAGTATAAACTAGTAAAATGAATCAAAAGTATAAGTAATATATATTTGCATTGAGAAAATCTGTGTTAACAGTTTCATTTGGTTATTTGTTTAGAATAACTGGGATATGCTGAGAAATAAGTATCTTTTTTTTCTTATATTTAAGTTTTTTTATATGGACAATGCTTTGTTTTATTATACATGAATTTGTTAGGAGTCAACTCAATATCAACTCAGAAATAACTTTATTTCTCCTTATTATCTGTGAGGTATATATAGGCATGCACATATTGTTCTTATGAGTTGATTAAATTTACCAGCGAAATTATAAAAACAGGTAATATAATTTTAGGATGTCCTTAAGTTGAGAGATTGCAAAATGGAAAAAAAAATCTAAGCAATTATGGAATATGAGTTTGGAGTATATAGTGAAGCATCAGACCAAAGGCCATTCATGTAATGTTCTGGAAACCCAAGAAGCTCGTTTTGTTACATGCATCATTAGTGAAAAATTGGCAATATCATGTAAGGTTTTTTAATATACGTGAATAAATATTATGGGAGAGTAGATGATTCAAGAGATCATTAGTGAACACCTCCAAGCTGAGTCAAGTTTTTAACTCCAGTTCTTTAGGGGAGAATATTGTTACAAGAAACGACTGTTTGGAAATAATATAGTAAAATGTTCTTGGTTTGGCAGCGAACAGATCATAACCTGCACTTTGAAATCCACTGTAATGCTTGCTTTTGCTCTTGAAAGACTCTCAAAAGTGTATTTTAGAGAAAAAGCAAAATAATATTGATTTACCAGTAGTGTTCATGAAAAAAGGGGATATTATTCCAACCAATCAGCCCACTCCTATTGAGTCTAACCTGTGGGACAGAGTAGAAGCTTTCACAGGACTTCCAAGGCTGAGATCTATGCAGAGACAGAATGTCTACTTTCTCTCTCAGAATAGTTCATAAATTGGAACTGCTGATATTTGGGTTAGCAGCTGAATATATTTACTCACAGAATCACCAAGAGTCTTATTTAGGGATTACTAATGGTGGTGTTTTCCTTCTAGTCAACCTTGAGATTTTATTGCATACTGTAACAATAATACGGATTTCTTATCAACTATTTTAACAGGTTGACATTTACAGATGAGGGATAAGATTGTATTCATCAAAGTTCATAAAGATACTTGGAGTTATATTTGAAATTTCATATTTTCTTTGCCAAGGAATTTTAGTTTCAAGAGAAAGTACATTTTAAATAGTTTATACCATTTATTTGTTCATTTATCAGAAGAAGGTACATAAAAATTAGCTACAGAATTATGGTAAATATATTGTTTTTACATAATTCTTTATTTAGGTGAAAAGAAAATGGAGCTCTAGTAGGTAATTGCACTTCCTAAACCACATGCCTCTGGAAACTCTCTGAACTTGGAGAAATGACAACAGTTATAGAAAAGCATTAGGTCTTCTGTTCATAGAGTCACTATGAGTTGTGCTCAACTCGACAGCAATCAACAACAACAGTAGGTAATTTATGGAAAGTTGTACTTTTGAGTCACAGGAGAACATTCTCTTGCATTCTGAATACACAAACTCTGGAAACCCATTAGAGGTTAGCCAATTTGAAAATAATGCATGAGAGAGACAAAGAGATTTAAAGAAAAACATCAAAATATTTAGCACATCGCTCTTGTCATCAAGTCCACAATGACACATAGCAACCTTAAAAACAATAGGTCTGAAATTTGCCCTTTCCTGAGCCATCCTCATGACCTCTGCTATGCTCCAGCACACTGTAACGGTCACTTTGTCAAGTCAGGTTGTTGGGTGTCTCCCACTCTTTCTCTGACTCTCTGCATTTTCCATCATAATGCCCTTTTCAAAGAACAAGTCACTTCTGACAACATACCCATAATATGTAAAACACATTTTCACTATCCTTTTTTCTAAAAAGTACATTCACTGCATGATCAAGAAAGTCTCTTGTTCTTTTGGTAGTCCTTGGAATATTCAGTACTTTTTCCCCAATATCACAATTCAAAGTACTGAATTTTATGTCATCTTCATTCATTGTTGAACTTCCTAATTTATAGGAAACAATTGAAAAGATGGATTAGGTGCACCTTAGTCTTTAACTTTACATCATTGCCCTTTAAAACTTTTTAAAAGTATATTTTTTCAGTGTAATATCTCTTTTGAATTCTGTTACCATTGGTTATAATTGTGGAGCCAAATAAATTAAATCTTTAACACCATTAATCATTTTCTCCATCTATCATAATATTGTCTTTTGGTCTAGTGTTCAGGATCATTGTTACTCAGTGTTGAGATGGGACCCATATTAAAGCTTACAAGTTTTCACCTTCTACAGCAAGTGTTCCAAGTCCTTTTTACTTTCATCAAGGAAACTTGTGCCATATGCATTATGCAATTTGTTAAATCTTCTTCCAATCCTGGGGCCACATACTTCTTTACATGATCCAGCTTTCTGATTTATTTGCTCAGCATACAAACTGGATGGGTATGGAGAAAGGATGCACATCTTTCCTGGTTTTCCTTTTTTCTAGTCAAAGAAAAGTGTCTTGGTCTAAGTATAGGTTTTGAATAAGGACAATTAATTAACAGTCCTAGAATCCCCATTCTTCTCAGTGCTAGTCATAATTTGTTATGCCCTGAACAATCAAATACCATTGCATAGTCAATAAAACACAGATATTTCTTGGAGTCTATACTTCAAGCCAAGATCCATCTGATATCAACAATGTTATCTTTTGTGCCACAAACTCTCCTGAGTCTAGCTTGGATTTCTGACTTTCTCTTGCCAGTGTACTATTCCAGCGGTAATTTAATAATCTTCAGCAGCATTTAAATTGCACATTAATGATATCTTTAAATAAGTTTCATATTCTGTCATGTCACCATTTTTGAGAATAGGAAGAAATATGGACCTCTATAACAGCACATAACAACAACAAAAACAACTGGTCAGTTTGTCAGGTAACTAACTTTCAAATTTCTTGGCAGGGCTGCATTTAGTTGCTGAAACATGTCAACTGATATTCCATCAATTTCTGAGACCTACTTTTTTCCAATGCCTTCAGTGTAACTTGAACTTCTTCCTTCATTTTCATTGGTTCTTAAATATATGCTGTTTTCTGAAATGTTTCCATATTAACCAACTCTTTTTAGTACAGTTTATGTTCATTCCATCTCATTTTGATGCTTCTTGCACCATTAAAAATTTAGTTCAGAGATTCCTTCAGTATTGCAATTAAAAGATTGAAATTGTCCTCCTATTCCTTCAGCTTGAGAAATACCTAATATATTCTTCCCCTTTGATTTTCTAACTCTAGCGCTTTGCTTTAGTTAGAATTCTTTGGGTATTTTTGTCTTTTAGAGCAGCCCTTTGAAATCTCATTTTACACTTTTACTTCAGAATATTTTCCCTCTGTTTTGGCCTAAGATCTAGTGCACTTTTCAGTCTCATCTGACATTGTTTTTAGTTTTTATTTTCTCTCCTACCCTCTGTAATGACTCCTTGCTTTCTTCATGGATGTTATCCTTGGTAATTAATATTCAATGCACAAAATCTAATCTCAGGATAATGCTTAAATTTAGCACATTAAGACAAACACAAGTTAAGCTTTAGAAAGCTACATAGTCTTTTAATTGTTGGTTTGTATTGCTCTATCCATTATCTATGAGTTTTATTCATCTCTTACCCAACTTTACTTTCCATATAAAGAATTAAATTGCCTGAATAGATTCCAACTCAAACTCTTAACACTCAGTTAAGCATGAGATTGTTGTTAACAGACTCAGCTCACTTGTCTTCACAATCAACACACTTGATACCAGTGGGCAGGAAATCAAAAGACAAATAGCACTTAGATAGTCTGATGTCAGGGACTTCTCCAGAGTACTAAGGAGCAATAATTTCAGTCTAGAGACCAAGGTGTGCCTGATTCAAGCCATGTTCTTTGTAATTATTTGCTATGCATCAGAGAGCTGTATAATGACTAAGGATGGTAGAAAAACATTGATGTCTTTGAGTTGTGGTGCTGGAAAAGAATACTGAGTATACCATAGACTGACAAGAGAATTAACAGATCAGTCTTGGTGAGGGCAAAACCAGCTGTTTCTTGGAGGCAAGGATTTTGAAGCTCTGTCTCATATACTCTGGGCGTGTGGCCAGGACGAACCAGTTCTTGGAGAAGAACATCATGCTTGGAAAGGTGGAGGAACAGCACAGGAGAAGAAGACTCCAGATGATATGTATTGACATAGTAACTGGGTAAAGGGAATAAGTGTGTCAGAGACAGTGAGATTGACTCAAGGTAGAACAGAGTTCAAAGCTACTGTACAAAGGGGTTACTATGAGTCACAAGCAACTCGAGGGTACCTAAGAACAACAACAACAGAACATAATATTCATTTCATGTAAGACTAGACCTGGACTGGCTTTGCCATAAAGATTATAGTCTAATAAGATACCCTTGTGTCAATTTTACTGTTGCCACACTGGGTCACTGTGAATGAAAATTGACTTAGTGATAGAAGAAATCATTTTTCTTTAATTTTCTTTATCGATTACGGTTATTCACAGTTCTCCAACTAGCCCTTTCATGTTATATAAGGAGACACTGAATCAAACAGCAATTTTCAAGAGACATCATCATCATTGGTGAACAGGACATGTAAAAGTAAACTTTAAGAAATCCTCTTAAGTCTAACATGCAAAAAATGACTTGTATGCATCTTAAGCTCTATTCATAGTTTCATACTAGCAAGCTTTTCCTATCTATACCTTTCATATTTCTGTATCATTTCTGCTATTTAAATCCTGGTGAAACTTGTCATAATAAATGGCATCATAATAATAACAAAAGTTTATTAATATTGATTGACTAAACATATATCAAGAGGTATATAAAGAAGAAATTCTTGAGTGAGGGTTTGAGTAAGACTGTTGAGATGATTTACTATACTATAAATAGTATATTCGCCAAGGATTTCATTTTACTTGGATTCACAATCAGCACCTACGGCAGCCGCAGTACAGAATTAAATAAAATATTGCACTATACAAATCTGCTGTGAAGAATCTCTTCAAAGTGTTAAAGAGCAAGAATATCAGTTTAAAGACAAAGTTGCACTTTATTTTCAGTTGCTTTGTATGCATTTGAAAGCGATTAGCAGCTTTAATACATTGCTGCACACTTTTTAAATTGACGACCATGCTTAGAAACACATTTGCTGTCACTTGCAGCAACGTGTTAAAATGTAATGTTGCCAAAGGATATTGAATATTAGATAGATTGCTAAAAGAATTAAAAAATCTGTCTCAGAACATGTGCAATCAGGATGCTCCTAAAAGGCAAGGATGGTGAGATTTCATTTGGTAGACTTTGTATCATCAGGAGGGACAAGTTCTTTGATAAGAGACCACGACTAGAAAGGCGGCAGTTCAGAAAAGGGGGGGGGGGAAATCACCTTAACAAGGTGGATTAATACAGTGACTAAAACAATGAGCCGGACCATTGTGGAGATTGTGAGAAGGGCTCAGAATTGTGCAAGAGTAGATCTCTTATACATGATTGTCTATGAATTGGAGTGATCCTGTGGAACATGGTAATGATGTTCTGAATAAAGAATTGGAAAGGAAATAGCCAACGTAAAAGAATTTTTAAGTGAACTAATAATTGCTTCAGGAGCCTGATTAGATTAGATATGTCTCCAGCTCAAAAAAAGGTTGAAGAATACTCTTGTATTTTGCCTCATCATAAATACTTTCTCCATTTACCTGTCTTCCTGTCTGATATCACAAGTATCATACGAATCCAGGAATAGCTTTGAGTTTGGTGTTGGAGACAAGTATTGAATATCCCAAGGACTGTCAAAAGAAGAAACAGACATGTCTTAGAGAAAGTAAAGCCAGAGTGCTCGTTGGAGGCAAAAATGAAAAAACGTCATCTCACATACTTTGGGCATGTTGTTAGGAGAGTGTGTTCCCTGGAAAGAGACATCATGCTTGGAAAGGTAGAGGAACAGCAAGGAAGAAGCAGTCCCCAATAAGATGGATTGACACAGTGAATGATACAATGGGATTTGCAGTATCAGAGATGATAAGGATGGCACAGGATAGGACAGGGTACAGGATTGTTGTTCATAGGGTGCTATGAGCTGTATTCAACTCATTAGCACCTCATAGCAACTCCATATCTTCACTACCTCCTTCTACTCACCTTTCCAATCACCATTGCCATATTAAAGGAACATTCATTACTTTTTTATAAATGAATACCACTGTGCCCTTAACAAATGCACTGGTCTTTTCCCCCCTCTTAATGTAAAGAGAAAATAGTCTATATTAAAATATGTGCTGATTTTTCAATAATTCTAAGAATGGAAATCCCAGAACATTTGATAATGCTTATGTGAAACCTATACTTGGACCA
>NW_006399771.1:5344686-5346233 GCF_000299155.1 Elephantulus edwardii
TAAACCAGGCTACTCCTTGGAGGCAAGGATTCTGGGGCGTTGTCTGACATACTTTGGACATGTTGTAAGGAGAGACAGGTCCTTGGAGAGAGACATCATGCTTGGTAGGGTGGAGGGACAGCGCAGGAGGGGAAGACCCTCTATGAGATGGATTGACTCAGTGACTGGGGTAATCGGGATGGATGTGTCAGAAGCAATGTGATTGGCACAGGATAGAGCAAGGTTTAGGGCTGTTGTACATAGGGTCACTATAAGTTGCAAACGACTAGAGGGCACATAACAACAACAATGTGCAGAACAGATTATACAGGAGGCTGAATATGAGAAATGTGGCATCAGGTTTGGAGGAAGACTCATCAACAATCTGCGTTATGCAGATGACACGACCCTGCTTGCTGACACTGAGTAGGACCTGACGTGCTTGTTGCAGAAAGTCAAGTACTTCAGCCTTCAGTATGAATTGAAGCTCAATATCAAGAAAACAGAGATTCTCACCACTAGGCCAATTGTCAGAATCATGATAGATGGTGAAGAGATTGAGATTGTTGACAGCTTCCGTTTGCTTGGTACCAGCAACCAGGAAATTAAAAGACAAATTGCATTGGGAAAGTCAGCTGTCAAAGATATGTCCAAATTATTGAAGAGCAATGGTGTCACTCTGGAGAGTAAGGTGCATCTGATACAGGCCATGGTCTTTTCAATTACTTACTGTGTAACAGAAGGCTGCACAATGACTAGGGATGATAGAAGAAACATTAATGCCTTTGAGCTGTGGTGATTAAGAAGAGTAATGAATATAACCATGCACTGCTAGGAGAACAGGTTCATCCTGGAGAGGGTAAGACCAGTCTGCTCCTTGGGGGCAAGGATTCTGAAGCTTACTTTGGACATGTTACAAGGAGTGACCGGTCCTTGGAGAGGGAAATCATACTTGGGAGGGTGGAGGGACAGCGCAGTAGAGGAAGACCCTAAATGAGATGGACTGATTCCGTGACTTGGGTAATGAAGGTATGTGTAACAGAGACAATACTATTGGCACAAAATATAGCAGGGTTTAGGGCTGTTGTACATAGGGTCGCTGTTAGTCTCAGGTGACTCAGTGGCACGTAACAACAGCATTATATTATTTGCCCCTCTCTATTACAAATTTATATTCTTTCTTCTAAAGCTACACGTCTAGTTGTTTGGTTTTTTTTTTTTATTCATCCACTCTATTTTACTTCCTGTCTTCATTATCTTGTACCTGAAAAATAGTAAGAGAAAAATAGCAGAGCTCAAGAATCCCAAAATAAAAGGGCTACTGTGCTATAATGAGTTATTCAGTGTGAATTTTCTAGCCATAGTCTTGAACTTTTATCACATGACTAGGCTGTTGTTGTTATGTGCCGTCAAGTCCCTCGCGACTCATAGTGAGCCTATGTACAACAGCCCTAAACTCTGCTCTATCCTGGGCCAATCGCACCGTCTCTGATACACCCATCCCGGTTACCCCAACCACTGAATCAATCCACCTCATAGGAGGCCTTCCCCTTCTGCGCTGTCCCTCC
>NW_006399771.1:5348523-5379176 GCF_000299155.1 Elephantulus edwardii
AGGAGTGATAGGGAATGGCAAAGGACACACTGACAAAGGAGATTAATCAGAACTGACTTTGACAAGCACTGTGGCAATAGGACAATTAAAACAGACATTCGGATGGCGGGGGAAGAAGAACAAACTGGGGAGGAGGGTAGAGAGAATGGTGCAGCAATGAAGGATGAAAACCCAAAATCCCTGTAAATGTTCTTTAAAATTAACAAAATTTAATGATAAAAAAATAAAAAACAGAGTTGTAGTGGGAAAATGGGTTAAGAGTTAGGTTACTAATCTATAAAGCAAGGGCAGAAGTTTGAACCCATCAGTGCTTCACTGAAAGTTGGCTTTCTGCAAACCTTACTCACTCAGTGCCTGAAATGAACTCTGCCTCATAGCGACCCTCTAGGTCTTGGTAGAACTGAAAACAAATAGGTTTGTCGTGTAGAGGGTGAAACCAAGTTTCTCTTTGGAGGTTTGGATTTTGAAGCTCCAGTCTCACATACTTTGGACACATGGCCAGGAGGGCCTTGGAGATCCTTGGAGATCCTTGGAGAAGGACATCATGCTCAGAAAAGTGGAGGGACAACACAGGATAGGAAGACCCCAGATCAGATGGACTGATACAGTAACTAGGGCAATGGGTGTAGGTGTATCAAAGTTAGTGAGACAAGCTCAGGACAGGGCAGGCTTCAGAGCTATTGTACATAGGTTCATTGTGAGTTGTAGGCAATTTGAAGGCACATAACAACAACACAAAGTGATACTAAGTGATAAATATTGGTTCAAAAATAGGGCAATAAACAATCCCTGAGAGAGAGAAAATTTTCAAAGGATGAAAAAGTCCTCGTTACATAGTACATTAGATATTTACTAACTAAGCCACAGGTTCAAATCCACCAGCCATCTAAAGGAGAAAGAGGGACAATCTACAATCTCAAAAATTCAGTGATTGGTAACTGTGAGTCTGCGTCAACTCTACAGCAGAGAGTTTAGGTTTTTTTGTTATATCATGTGGTCTTTTGACTGAAGGGCAGATACTTTCACATAACCAATTAGATTTAAAGAAGTTTAAAAGTAAAAGGATATGATAAATAAAAGAAGATATTAAATCTTTCAGAAAATACTTCATAAGGCAAAATTAAAGGCAGATATGATGAAGATTGGAATATTAGTCTCTGATGTAACATTTAAATGAAAATTTTGGATTGCATACAGAGAACATGATGGAGTTTTAGAACATCTTCGTTCTTTGATGACAAGTGTCTCCTTTTTGTTTAAATAGCTGGAAATTGTAACCCTCGTGGAGGAAGTAATCTCTAGGACAATGTGTAAGAAACATTATGGTCTATGTAAACTCTTAAGGAATTTAAATGAAGGCATGAGGGAGGAAAGTGTGCAACAATGAATAAATAAATGGAAATTAAAAAAAATAATAATTCCTGATCAAGTGACTGTGGCTTGAGGATACTAAATCCATGTCCTGAGAAGTGAAACCTCTTATCCAACTCATTGGATAAGAAAGTTTTGTGTGTGTGTTTTTCTTATATCAAGTGTTGTTGTTTGTTATTATGTGCCATCGAGTTTCTTGTAACTCATAGTGACGCTATGGACAACAACCATAAACCCTGTTCTATCCTATGCTGACTCTATTGTCTCTGACACACTTACCCCTGTTACCCTAGTGACTGAATCAATCCATCTTCGATCTTCTTGGGTCTTCTTCTCTTGCACTGTCTCTCCACCCTCTCAAGCAAGACGTCCCTCTCCAAGGACTGGTCCTTTCTTTCAACATGCCCAAAATATGTCAGATGAAACTTCAAAATCCTTGCCTCCAAGGAGCAGCCTGGTTTCACCCTCTCCAGGATTACCTTGTGTATTCTCCTAACACTCCATGGTTTATTCAATACCCTTCTCCAGAACCACAGCTCAAAGGCATCAATTCTTCTTCTATCATCCCTAATCATTGTACACTTTCTGATGCATAGCAAGTAATTACAAAGGCTACAACCTAGATCAGGCACATCTTAATCTCCAGACTGATATTGTTGCTCTTCAGCACTCTGGAGAGGCCACTGACAACAGACTTTCCCAACGCAATTTGTCTTTTAATTTCCTGGCTGCTGGTACCAAGAGTATTGATTGTGGATAGCAAACCAAAGCTGTTAACAATCTCAATCTCTTCACCATCTATGATGGTGTTTCCAATTAGCTCAGTGGTGAGAATCTTTGTTTTCTTGATGCTGAGCTTCAATCTATACTTAAAGCTGCAGTCCTCAACCTTCTGCAGCAAGTGCTTCAGGTCCTCAGTTTCAGCAAGCAGGGTTGTGTAAACTGTATAACATAAATTGTTGATGAGTCTTCTTCCAATCCTGATGCCACACTTCTCCTCACAGAGCCCAGCCTCCCCTATAATCTGTTCTGCATGTAGATTGAAAAGGTATGGAGATAGGACACATCCCTTGCATACACCCTTCCCAGTTTTGAACCATGCAGTGTTTCCTTGCTTTGTTCTGATGACTGCCTCCTGGTCCAAATACACGTTTCACAAAAACACAATCAAGTGTTCTGGGATTCCCATTCTTCTCAATCTAATTATTCTGATCTACATAGACAAATGCCTTTGCATAGTTAATGAAACACAGAGATATTCCTCTGGTAGTCCGTTTTTTAGCCAAGATCCATCTAACATTAATATATATCCCTATAATATAATAATATCCTATAATGATTCTATAATATCCCTAGTACCATGGCCTCATGTAAACCCAGCCTGCACATCTGACATTTCTCTGTTGATGTGATGATGCTCCAGTAGTTTTTGGATAATTTCAGCAGAATCCTGCCTGTATGTGATACTAATGATATTTTTCAATAATTTCCTCACTCTGTTGTGTAACCTTTCATTGGAACGGGAACAAATATAAATCTCTTCCAGTCAGTTGGCCAGGTGAGTTGGCTTAATTCCAGGTGATACAGAATTCTGGGCATAATAAAGAATGAAGAGCAGATTCTGACAGGATTCTAGATTGCATTTACTTTGATTGCACAGCTAAGATCAGAATTGTTGAAGGAGAACTGAAGAGATGAACCATTAAATGTAGGGGTTTTTTTTCTTCACAAAAGTATAAAGACGTCATTTATTGTACCAAAGTTTAAAGTACAACAGTCTCCAAGATAACACTTTATTTTAACTACAGGTAGCAACAGATGTCACAGCAGAGAATCCAGATGTTTTAAAAAAGAAACATAAGTAATGGTCATGATTGCCTCAGTCTTATTTTTTGGCAGATTTCTTAATTCCAACTGTGGCTAGGGGATCTTTTTCTTGGCTTTCGCCTTTAGCTGCTTGAGTTTCTTCTGTTCCTTTTGTTTCCACTTGTAAGCCTTATCTTTCTCGTTCATCTCCTTGGTCGGCTTCTTGAGCTGTTTCAGGGGCTTATTACCACCTTCACAGACAGATGTTTTGCCAGCTGTCCTTTCCCTAGATCTGCTTCTGAAAGCTGAGCTTTCAAACTCCCCAACAGTTATTCTTTCAACCCATTTACTAAAGGATGATCAAAAGGGTTTTGTTGTTGTTGTTTATTGCACATGGGGATTTCTTTAAAGAAACATTGACTAAGGTGCATCTGATTTCAGGATATAGTTCTTTCAATCACTTGCTATGTATCTGAGAATTGAACAATAAATAAGGATGACAGAGGAATTAATGCCTCTAAGCTATGGTATTTGAGAAGAGTATTGAACATCTCTTAGATGGCCAAAAGAACAAACAAATATGTCTTGGATAAATTGCAGCCAGAGTGCTCCTTGGAGGCAAAGATGATAAAGCTTCATTTCACATATTTCAGGCATGCTGCTAAGAGAGGCTATTTCTTAGAGAAAGCCATCATCCTTAAAAAGATAGAGGGTCAGGGAAAGAGAGGAAGACTCATAATCCACTGGACTGACAAGGTGAATGCCACAATCGGCTCTAGTGTGTCAGAAAGTGTGAGGATGGTACAGGAAAGGACAGGGTTCAGATCTTTGTTCAAAGGGTTGCTATGGGTCATACTCAACTCAATGGCACTAATCAAAGTGTAACAACAAACTTTATTGTTACGTTGTTAGTGCTATATAGAATTGACCCAGAACCAACTCAGAACACCTCTGGAATGAGTTTTCAGAAACAAGAAATCACAGAGGAGGAGATTACAGCTGGTTGATTCAAACTATATGTCTTTGTGTTGGCAGTGAAGCTCTTCTCCAAAGGTAATTTTTGTTTACTTGTTGTTTTTTTAAAAGATAACAACTCTTTTATGTCAGACAAAGCTTGAGAATCTTTGACTCCAGGGAACATTCTGGCTTCACATTCTCCAGGACAATCTTTATTATTAAAACAACAAAAGCAAGTTAAACCATTGATCTCCAAATTAGAAAAAAAATAAGTCTAGAAGAATTAAGTCTAGAAAACTAAGGCTACAAATTAGAAAGACAAATTGTTTCTAAAGATTTTAAATCTGAATTTAAGTAGCTTCAAAACAACTGAGTTAAGAGTTTTCCGTAAAATCTTTCATCAAACATCTAATAGAAGAGTTGATTATTCAGTCTTGTATGTTCACACTATATATATGTAATCTAATGTTTAACCAATATAGGTCTCAAATTTACAATGGGTGTGACTTTTTATATAGTAATTAAATTATAATTAAGTCTGTCTAGATAAGTATCACTGATTTTTGTGCTTAATTTTGAAAGTAATATTAACATTAGTGATTGTACATTTTAGGCACACCAAATTGCCTAATAAGGTGTCTCTACTAACACACAACAGTACTAAAACTTTAATTTTGTAAAGCTCAGACCAAGCAAAATATGTGAGTCATGATGTCCCCAAATCTAGCCTTATATTTTTATTTTATTTAGAAAATTAAAGGTTTCTCTTTCTATGACCTAAATTATCACAGATTGCAATTGCACAAATTGCAATTCCCAGTGCAACTCCTTACCTCTCTTTTCTAAATTAATAATTTTTTATCTTTTTGTCACTGTCTAAACCCACAATAGATCTTCCTACAAATTTTCATACACAATTGAGTACTTTCTTAACCTTCACCAATGTCCTGCCATACCCTCCCCACTCAATCACCATTATTATAAAAATTACGACGATGTTTTATTATAATTATACACTTAAATGTGCCTTAATTTTTAAAATGCATTCATATTTGTAAATAAGACTCCTCTAAATATTAAATGTGATTTTTATTAATTTTATCTTCTGACTTCCCAATGTAATCAGAGTCTAAACATTTAGAACTAGAGATATTACAGAATTTAATTTTCTCTACCTAGAATAAAGTAACACAAAGATATTCATTGTTTCTCTCATAGTATCCTTTAATTGGCTAAGAAGAAGTTATTTTATACTGTGACTTATACTTTATATAAACAAGTTACTAGTTCTATGGGCTAAATATTATAAACAACATACTCTAGGTTTGAGCATAAACTGCTAAGGCAAGAGAAGGAAAGGGAAAATGTTACTCTCTAAAAGAATGGAAACTTGTCTGAGATCACATTTTCCAAATGTAATACACTAAGGTGCAGTTATCTGTCTCTTTAGGGCTACTTCCAAGACTTTTGTAGAAGAAAACATATTGCTAAGGGCTTTAAAGTACTTTAAAAAATTTTATGTTCAGATATTCTGCTGGCTTGTGCAGTGTGCAGTAGCACTCTTTAGCAGATTTTCAGTGATTTGTATTTTGGTATGTGCGAGTGAGAAATGGAAAGTTTCCGTTTTAAAAAGAAAATCTTACATGATGGCAGTTTGTTTTATCAGTCCAAGTTTTCAGAAGAATAGGAACAGAAATCTATCAAAATTTCAAATGAAAAGAAAAAAATTACTTATACTAAATATCATATGAAGGATGTCTTCACTGTAATCAGAATGATGTTAAAAATAAAATTACTAGTTCTGAGAAAATAAAATTATCTTGATAGTGCCTCATTCCATTAATCTGGACAAGTGTATGTCATATTTACACAGGATATGTCAATTAAGATGGTAAATTTATCATTCCTGATTTTAAATCACTTAAATAAGGAATAATCCTTTTTTGGGATTTAACAGGCATAGGGAGATACTGTATAAATTATTTTGGAGTTTCTCCTTTTCTTTTCTGAACACAAAGCAAGTAGTATCACTTAGAAGGGACAGGATGCCCTTAAAATGGTCCTTCTTCCCCTCATCTTCAAAACTTACCTCACAGAAGCAAGAAAAATTTAAAGGCACAATCAATGGCTAGGAAATTGCTGGCAAAACAATTTTACTCTGAGTTTTGACAAGGCTCTGGTCCTAAAGGAAATTATGTAGGCTGTTGCATTACCAGGAAAGTATGTGCCCCAGATACTTGAGGGCTGCTATGGAGACAGAAGAGATGGAGTGGAAGGCCAAATGAGGGAGAAGGAAGCAGAACTGATTGACAATAATGGCCCACTTTTCTCTCATGGGAGAATGACTCACTCCACTCCTGTTTCTTAGCATTCAGAGTTTTATAGCACTTTTTACTGTCTTTTTAGCCAGAGTGAGCCTATACTGTTTTTTATAATTTGTTTTAGCTTTGTACAAATATAGAAATTTTATCTATTAAAACAGCCATTCTTTAAAATATACTGTAGAATTCCATGAAATAATACATATCTGTGTTTCTAGAATGTGCTAGCACGGCAAATTTAATATTTTATCGCACAACTCTCAGCCTTCCAAATGCTGGACAAAATCCCTCAAATGAAATGTCAACTGCCTCTGATGTTGCTTCTTTAAGAAATATTCAATATTGAGAACTTAAAGAAAAAAAATAAAACAGCACAGTATCATATTTAGAAATCAGTCAAAATTAAATGTTTTCTAGAAATTTAGTCTACTATTTTTCATCTTATTTCAAATATTACCTTCTCTGGGTTTACAACTAAAGTTTTGTGACAATTACTGATGTTTCCCAACTTGGCAAATTTGTCAGAAATCTATCCCTCTGAAGAAGAAATAGGAGTTGGAAAAGTAAGGAAAAAAGTAAATAATTTCAGATTATTACACATTTTAAGTTGTTGTTGTTATGTGCTGTTGAGTCAGCTGAGACTTAGAGCAACCCTATGTACAATAGTCCTCAACTCTGCTCTATGCTGTGCCAATCACATTGTCTCTGACACTCTCCCCCAATTACCTAAGTCACTGAATCAATCCACCTAACAGAGGGTCTTCCCCTCTGGCACTGTTACTTCACACTCCTAAGCATGATGTCCTTCTCCAAGGACTGCCCCCTCCTTGCAACATGTCCAAAGCTTGTCAGACGAAGCTTCAGAATCTTTGCCTCCAAGGAGCAGCCCGGTTTAACCCTCTCTTGTATGAACCTGTTTGTTTTCTTTGCAGTTCATGGTATATTTATATTCAATACTCTTCTCAAACACCACAACTCAAAGTCATCAATTCTTCTATCCTCCCTTGTCATTGTCCAGCTCTCTTATACATAGCAAGTGATTACAAAGACCATGACCTGTATCTGGTGCATCTTAGTCTCCAGAGTGACAACATTGCCCTTCAGTACTTTGGAGAGGTCCTTAACAGCAGACTTTTCTATCACAATATGTCTTTTAATTTTATGGCTCCTGGTGCCAAGAGTGTTGATTGTGGAGCCAAGCAAACTAAAGCTGGTAACAATCTCAATCTCTTTAATATCCATCCTGATTCTGCCAATTGGCCCAATGGTGAAAATCTTTGTTTTCTTGATATCAAGCCTGAATCCATATTGAAGGCTGCAGTCTTTGCTTGACTTATGTTCTTAAACTCTATGCTTTTTTAAAAAAAAAATTTATTTTATTTTATTATTTTTGTGTGAGTGTACCGCCAAATCAGATCTGACTGGTACTGGAGGAGATTGTCCCTCCTTCCGTGGCAGAGCATCTGGTGGCTTCGAACCGTGTGCCTCTGGGATTGTAGTTGCAGCTCCTTACCACTAGGCCACCAGAGCTCCCCCAACTCTATGCTTTTAAACACAAGCACACACATAGAATTGCAAGGGAAGAATTAAGAGTGACAAAGAAGAAATGCATGTTACAAGGTAAAGGTCCTGAGAAATTTCTAAAATTACCATACTAGAAGGATACATATTTCTTTACAACTTTCAGATTTCTCCAGGTCTGATAGCTATGCGAACTTCTGGAGAGAACAGAAGACTGGAAGAACTTATTGGATACACACATTCCTTTCTCTGTCATCTATTTCTTCATAGAATAAATTAATTAAGTAGCATTGAAGATAGAAAAGCTATCACCAGCCTAAAAGAGATTAGAAGCCTTTTCATTATACAATGATCTCAGGCATGCCTGCAAAGGGTTACTGCAAGTTCCAGAAGAAGAAAATTAGGTATTCTAGTAGACTGTAAGTCTTTATGAGGAGTTTCAGATTCATAACATTTCTATAATCCTTTTATTTTGCTCCTACTATTTTGGCTGGTATCAGGATATGCATTCTTTAAGATGTTCCTTAAAAACTGAGAAATACCTGGGTTTTAGGGATAGAGTATTTGAGACATTAGGAGGATAATGAATAACCCTTTTTCTCCTATGCCAGAATTTAGAAATAAGAAAGTGATAGAGTCAAAGATAAAAATCGAAAGTTTATTACTTAAAACAAAAATGGTCCGTTGTTAGCTGTTGACAGGCGCTGTTGAGCAACTATGGCCCATAACTACCTTTTAAATGACAGATCTGAGCCCTGTACTTTTCTGCATCATCTTATAAGCCCCAGCACACCTGGGACATTGTCTCAGTCACTTCATCAATGAATCTCATTGAAGATTTTCCTCTGTTTTGCTGATCCGCCACCATTCCAGGCCACCTGTCTGTGCCAGAACCAGACCTCCTGCCTTCTTTTGCAATACCAGGCTACCTGTTCAGGGACCAGGCTGCACACACCACAACCTGCTCAGAATACCATCATCAATGGTGAGTAGAAAGATAATGAGGGGACACAAATGGTTAGCAGCCTGAGCCGTTCTATAAGAGCAGCCAGATTCTACAGAGGTTGGTTTGCTGGTTCTGGTGAGGATTAGGGTGGAATGTTGACTCACTAATGGGTGTGAGATGATTTCATTTGGCCTCCTACTTAAAAATACATTTGGGCCCTAGGGCCTGTGGCCCTCAGACCTGTTTTACTTGGTTTTGGTCAAACTTTCTTCTAAGTGGTATGGAACTGCTCTAATCCATTTTCTGTACAGAGGTAACTCGTAGTTGCTGTGATGCTAAACAGTGTGACACGGGTGTGTCAAATGTGATAATGGTTACCCATGGTAGACAGTTTTTGGTGGAGCTTCCTGATTAAAACAAGCCTAGAAGCAGGAGTGGAATCCACTTCTGAAATGGCTTGCCTCTGAAAATTCTATGGATTTGGAGAAAAAATGAAAGTTTTACAAGTGTTCAGGTCTTTCATTTAGAGGGTCCCTATGAGTTGTCTACAGCTCAACAGCACTTAAAAACAACAATTATGTAGAGAAAAAAGGGGGTGATGGCATTCCGAGGTAAGATAAGGAAGGGCTTGCTGACAAGGCAGGGAAGGGACCAGGACACACATGCTGCAGTGGAAGATCTTCAGTATAAATGTAAGAAAGCTAGAGTTTGTAAAAAAGAGATGGAACACATGGACATTGACATTCAAGGCAGTAGTGACCTAAGATGATAGGCATGGGCCATTTTTAATCAGATAATTATATGATCTATTATGATGGGAATGAGAAACTGAGAAAGAATAGTTTTTCATTCATAGTGAAAATTATCATTTAAAGTCCTTTCCAAAGTAAAATGAGTGAGAGGATACCATCCATACACACACAAGAAAGACCTGGTAACTGGACTATTATTCAAATAAATGCACCAACTAGTGAAATCAAAGAGAGATAAAATCAAAGCTTTCTACCAACTCATGCAGTCTGAAATCGACCAAACAGGTTATCAAGATGTATTAATAATTATTAGTGACTGAAATGCAACATTTGGAACACTAAGGAAGAAATGTAGTTAGAAAGTATGGTATAATTTTGGTGACAAAAATGAGGCTGAATATTGAATGATTGAATTTTGTACATTCAATGATTTGTTCATTATTGTTGTTGTTGTTATGTTCCATTGAGTATCCTACAACTCATAGTGACCCTATGTACAATAGCTCTGAAGCCAGCCTTATCCTGAGCCAGTCCCACTGACTCAGACACACCTATTCCCATTGCCTTAGTTACTGTATCAATCCATCTCACCCGGGTCTTCCTCTCCTGTGCTGTCCCTCCACTCTTCCAAGCATGATGTCCTTTTCTAAGAATCTGTTCCTCCTGGCCACATGCCCAAAATATATGAGCTGGAGCTTCAAATTCCTAGAAGCTTGTTTTTACCGTCTCCAAAACAGACCCATTTGTTTTCTTGGTGGCCCATGGTATGTTCAAGATTTTTCACCAGCACCACAACGAAAAGGCATAGATTCTTCTTCTGTCATCCTTAGTTATTGTTCAGCTCTCTGACGCATAATAGTAATTGCAAAGACTATGCCCTGGATTAGGCACACCTAAGTCTCTTGTCTGATATTATTTCTCAGTATTTTGGAGATGTCTCTGACAGCAGGTTTTCCCAGTGCAATTCGACTTTTGATTTCCTGACTACTGGTGTCAAGAGTGTTGATATGTGGAACCACACAAGCTGTTAATTGGTAACAAGGTCAATCTCTTCTCCATCTATTATGGTGCTGCCAATTGGCCCAGTGGTGAGAATCATTGTTTTCTTGATGTTGAGTGACAGTCCATATTGAAGACTACAGTCTTTGCTCTTATGTAGCAAATGCTTGAGGTCCTTCTCAGTTTCAGCTGTCAAGGTACGTCATCTATGTAAAATAGGTTGTTGATGAATCTTCCTCCAATCCTGAAGACAGATTGCAAATATCTTTTTTTATAAAACACAAAAGGTTACTTTATACATAGACTCACCTGATGGACTACATAGGAGTCAGACTAACTAGAGCTGTGGAAAAAATTGCTGGAGAAGCTCAGTATCATCATTCAAATCAGGCAAGCGCTAGAACAGATCATCAGTTGCTCATATATAAGTTCAAATTAAAGCTGAAGAAAATAAAAATTAGTCCACAACATTTAAAATACAACCTTAAGTCTGTCCCACCTAAACTAAAAAAATCATCTTCAGAACAGATGTGTCATTGTTATTTGCCATTAGTTGCCTGTATCTCATAGCAGCCCTGTGTACAACAGCCCTAAACTCAGTTTTATCCTGTGCCAATATTATTGTCTCTGAAATTACCACAGTCACTGAATCAATCCATCTTATTGAGAGTCAGGAATTCCTCTCTTGTGCTGTCTTTCCACCATCCCAAGCATTATGTCCCTCTCCAAGGACTGATCCTGCCTTGCAACATGTCCAAAGTATGTCAGATGAAGCTTCAGAATCCTTGCCTCCAATGAGCAGCCTGGTTTAACCCTCCCCAGGACAAACTTGTTTGTTCTCCTAGAGGTCCATGGCATATTCAATACTCTTCTCCAGAACCACAGCCAGAATAGATATAAGCTATTGAAAATTAATGACTGAGACCACACAAATTATGGGTTGATAGATACAATGGATATCTTTCATGAAAAGAACAAAATGCTGCTACAAAAACAAGGAAGAAAAGACTAAAACTGAATGTTAAAAGAGACAAAAATTGTACTGAAGCATCAAGAAGCCAAAATAAAGTGAATAAATGCCAAAATGAAAGAGATTAACAGAAGATTTCTAAAAGGCAGCTCAAGAAGGCAAAGAAAAATATTAGACTGGAATATGGAAAGAACAAGAGTTGGAGAATAAATAGGGAGAAACTTGTTTGGTGTTTCTAAAGGTGAAAGAATTGAAAAGCAAATCCAACCATCTCTCTAATACTGAGAGATAGTACTAGCAAAATCTTGACTTATCTAGGAAGTTGATGAAAGTAATATACAGAATCACTGTACCAAAAAAGGTCTGATTGACACTGGAAAATTTCAGGAAGTAGTATATGAACAAGAACAGTGGTAATTAACAAAGAAGTTCAAACTGCACTAAAAATGCTGACAAAAGTAAGATCCTAGGAATTGAAAGAATATCAATTGATATGCTTTAAATGACAGATGCAGCCATGGATGTACTCACCAGTCAATGGCAGGAAATTTGGAGGACAGCTGCCTGGCCAACTGACTTGAAGAGACACATATTTGTTCTCATTTTTCAGAAAGGTGATCCCACAGAATGTAAAAGTTACCAAACAAAGGCTGCATAGTGGAGTGGACTGGTGGGAGAAGGGATTGTAAAGTAATGAAAGAATTTTTCTGATACTTTTCAAAGAGAAGAGTGAACTGGAGTGGGGAGGGGTGGGCAGGGAGAAAAGCACAACAATGAATAAGTGGAAATCCAAAGTTTCTGTAAATGTTCATTAAAATTAGTAATAATAATAATAATAGATTTTTTTAAATTACCAATGTAATTAATATCACCTGTAAGCAAAATATTACTGAAGATCATCCAAAATCCAGTATAACAGTAGTGCATTGAGAGAGAACTGTCAGAAATTCAAGCTAGATTTTAAAAGAGGCCATGGTACCAATGATATCATTGCTGCTGTCAGATGGACCTTGGATGAAAGCAGAGAATAACAGAAGAATGTTTACTTGTGTATTATTGATTATGAAAATGTATTTGGTAGTGTGAATTATAACAAATAATTATTAAGGGAAATCACAGAACACCTAATTATAATCTTATGAAACCTATTCCTAGAACAAGAAGGGTTGTCAGAACAAAGCAAGAGAACATTGCATGGTTTAAAAGCAGGACAGGCATGTGTCAGAGTTATATCATTTCTCCACCCCTATTCGGTCTGTACACTTAGAAAATCATTTGAGGAGCTAGACTTCTGGTTTGTGAGGAAGACTTAACTCTTGCTGTAGGAGATCAAAGGCTACAGCCTTCAGTATGGATTGTATCTCAAATCAAGAAGATACATCTTCACTAATCGAGCCAAAACCAGCATTTTGATGGATAAGAATAAATTTGTCAACAATTTAATCTTACTTGGATTCACAACCAATGCACTTGGTACCAAGAGTCAGTAGGTGAGATGTATTGCATTGGCCAAGTCTCTGTCAGAGACATCACCAAATTACTGAAGTGTAATGATATCAGTTTGAAGACTAAGGTGCACCTGATTCAGGCCATTGTCTTTTCAATCACTTGCTTTGCATCTGAGAGCTGGAGAAGGAATAAGGTTGAAAGAAAAAAAAATGATGCCTTTGTGCTCCAGTGTTGAGGAAGAGTACTGAATGTTCCTTGGACTGCCGAAAGAACAGATGTATCTTAGAGAGGTTAGAGCCAGAATGCTCTTTGGAGGCAAGGATAACAAAACTTCATCTGACATATTTTAGACATGTTGCTAGGAAAGGCTATTCCTTGGAAAATGGCATCATACAAAAAAGTGATGGGTCAGCAAAAGAAAAGAAAACTCTTGATGAAAAGAATTGACACAGTGATTGCAGCAATAGACCTAAGTGTGTCAGAGATGATGAGGATAGCACAAGAGAGAATAGGTTCACCTCTATTGTTCATAGGGTCGCTATGAGTCATATTTGACTCAATGACACATTACCAGGTTCAAACAAGTCAACTAAAATTCATAGCAATCCTATGACCAACAAATTGAAGTTTGTCCCATCCCATACTGCCCTCATAATTCCACCAAGCTCAAGCCGACTGTTCTAGTCACTGTGTCAGTCCATCTCATTGAAGGTATTCCACTCTTTCACTGATCCTCTACTTTTCCCAGCATGATGTATTTTCCCAAAACCTGGGGCCTTCTGAAAACATGTCCAATGTATGTGGAGACCAGGTTTCACCATCCTTACTTCTAAGGAACATGTTGGCTGCACTAACTCCATGACATATTTATTTGTTCTTTTGTAAACCCATGGGATAGTAAATATTCTTTGCCAACACTTTAATTCTAGGGCATCAATTCTCATTTGCTCTTCCTTTTTCACTGGTCACCTTTTACACTCATGCAAAGCAATTGAAAAAACCACGGCTTGGATCAGGCTCACTATAGTAATCTGTCTAAAAGCAGTGGGAGATTTTGCCAAGCAATGCTGGGAAGCAGTGAACACTATTCACCCAACCTTTACATAATAAAACATGTAGGTTATCCTTTAGTGAAATTTAATGAACCCAATTTATTTCCTTGAGCTTGGAATGTTTTGTTGTCTGTGCTGTTGTTCTCGTTTCTTAGATACACCTATTCACATTCTGTGTAGCTAATTGTTCCATGGAACAAGTCAATGGAAATACGGAGTTTGGCATCTGCTCAACTGGCCTTCATATCACTCTTGCGAGAAAAACATACCATAATTTACCACGTTTAGCTAAAGCATTTCCCCTGAAATATAACATGCCTTGCAAATAAAAGTTTGACAGAATTGCAAAGGAAACACTATTTCTTTCCCAATAGTATACTTAAAAATAATATGTAGTATGCTATGGAAAGATGGAACATAGAAAGTCCATGTTCTGGATTTCTATTTGTGTGTGTCCAAGACACTTTTCCAAGTGGCTACAATCAAGACTACATCCTCTAGTTTACTGCTTGACACATACTAAATACTCAAGGTTGTACTTAAATTAAGGAATGAAAAGAGAGAGATTGTTACAAAGATTAAGAATCTCATGGGTTTCCTGACAGATCAGAAACATACGCCTTCTGCGGAATTAGCCAAGGTTTCCAGGGTAGATTAGATTGCTTCTTTCTGGCCTTTATAAAGAAAGTACTTGGCATCCCTTTTGTTGATATTAAACAATGTCACTTCCCGATTTCTATGTAGCAGCAGTCCCCTGTTGCTAGTGTAGAAAGACTTTGCATTCAAAATGTTTCTTTCGTTCCAGTTTCTCTCTTCTGGATCCTCATTCATGCCCTGTTGATTTAGTCTGTTTAAGTCTCTGATAAACACCTTTACGAAACGTGTTTTAATTTTGAGTTTTCATTTACTTTTGATGACTTCAAATTATAATGGAAAAAAAGCAAGGAAAGAATACTAAATATGGATTTTCTTTGATGTTTTGTCTTTTTGAGTGACTAGCTGGCCCACTAGTAATATAATAATCTAGTAAAATAGAACCAATACTAATAAGCACTTTCTCCAGCTAAATAGTTATTATAATAGTGGTTTCCCAAGTAATGGCAGCCTCTCTAAACCTAATAAAAATGCTATGATTTTTATAAAACTGCTATGATGCTTTGTCTACCACAGGGCTTATCACTTTACATTTCTGAAGATGTACTTAATCTTTCTTTGTTATATTTCCACTGAGAAGATAGTTTTTAAAAGATAGGAAAGGGAGTAAACAAAAATTTCATTATTATTAAAAAATAATTAGTTCTTTATAAGATTTGAAAGACATTTTTACAACTTTCTATGTAGAGACAGGCAATCGGTAAGGCACCAAAACAATAAATCATGACCTCCGAATTTGATGTGTGATGTGTGATCCCCAGTAAATAAATCTTACTCTTTCTGCTAACATGCACGCCTCATCCTTTCACTTAACTTCCACCATTAGAGATTTTAGATCTTTTAGTTTCTTGTTGAAGTAAGTCAACTGTCTTCTTAAAAGTCAGTTGTCCAAATGTCTTATCTGACAGTGTAGGAAAAAACATTTCTCATGCAATTTCCCATGTTTATATTGTATTGTCATCAGGGAAAGATGGGGAAAAGGAAAGAAATGTGATCACTATAAATAAACTAGAATTTCAAAATTGTGCCTCCTACCAGAGTAAATGCCGATGAGAGTGTGGAACAATCTGAACTTTCGTAGATGCCCTTTGGGAATGTGAAATGGTGCAGCTACCATGGAAAACAGCTTTCTAGTTTCTTACAAAGCTAAACAGATTTTTCTTTCTCTCCACTTATATAATGAAGAAATGATGTTACTAGGTATTTACACTAAGACGAAAACCTATTTCCATGTAAAACCTGCACTTGAATGTTTTATTCATGATTGCCCCAAGCTAAAAATAGCCAAATTACATTTTAATATGTTAAAAGATAAACTCTAGTAAATCCATATAACAGATATAGACTATTCAACATAAAAGCAAAATTCTCTATTAAGCTACAGAATCCCATGGAGGGATCATAAATATAAATTGTTAATTAAAATATTGGATAGCTCTATTGAACATATGAAGAACAACATGACATCATAATTGGAGAAAACTCATTGCTGTTATGTATCCTCGAGTAGCCTATAACTCATATTGACTCCATAAACAATGCCTCTGAACTTAGCCCTGTCCTCAGCCAACTTCATTATCTCTCACCTACCTGATCCCTTTGCCACAGTCACTATGTCAATTCATCTCATTCAGGGTTTTCCTCTTCTGCAGTGACCCTCTACCCTGTGCCAAGCATGAAGTCTTCTTCCTCTAAGGACTGATCCCTCCTGCCAACATGTCCAAGGTATGTGAAATAGAGCGTCTAAATCCTTGACTCTGGAGTACAACATGGTTTTACCTCCGCTAGGACAGACCTATTTGTTCTCTTCACAATTCATGGTATATTCAAAACCCAACTCAAAGGCTTCAACTCTTCTGCTTTCATGCTTATTCACTGTGCAGCTCTCAGAGGCATAGCAAACAATGGAGAACACGATAGCCTGGATCAGGTACATCTTAGTCTCTAGACTAACAATGTTGCTCTTTATACTCTGGAGAGGTCCTTGACAGCAGATTTTCCTAATGCAATTCATCTTTTGATTTCCTGTCTGCTAGTGCCAAGGGTATAGATTGGGGATCCAAACAAGATGAAATTCTAACAATCTCAAATTTCTTCTCCACCGATCATGATCCTGCCTATTGGCCTGGTAATGAGAATCTTTGTTTCCTTGGTGTTGAGTTTCAATCCCTACTGCAGACTAAAGTCCTTGACCTTCTGCAGCAAACATTTAGGGCCTCCTCAGTTTCAGCAAAGTTGTGTCATCTGCATAAGGCAGATTGTTGATGAATCTTCCTCAAATCCGGATGCCACATTCTTCCTCATAAAGACCAGCCTCTTGAATGATATGTTCTGTATGTACATTGAAATGGTATGGGGACAGGACACATGTCTGATGCACTTTTTTCCTGATTTTTGAACCATGCAGTGTTTTCTTGCTCTGTTCTGAATACTACTTCTTGGCCCAAGTACAGCTTTCACATGAGCACAATCAAGTATTCTGAGATCCCCATCCTTCTAAACTTTAGCCACAATTTGTAGTGATCCACGAAGTCAAATGCCTTTGCATAGTCAATGAAACAAAGATAGACATCCCTCTGGTACTTTGTGTTTTCAGCCAAGATTCATCAGACATTGACAATAAAGTCCCTCATGCCATGATCTCTTCTAAACCCAGCTTGTATCTCTGGTAGTCCTCTGTTGAGGTACTTTTGCAGTCATTTTTAGATGATCTTCAGCAGAATTTTGCTTGGGTGTGATATTGGTGATATTGTTCTGTAATTTCCACAGTCTGTTTGATTGCCATTTTTTGGAATGGGAATGGACATGGATCTCCTCCAGTCAGTTGGTCAGCTGATTCTCCGGCAGACATCTTGGCACTGGTGAGCAAGTATAGGCCTGAATCTCTATTTGTTGAAATGTCAATTGGTATTTCATCAATTCCTGAGGCCTTGTTTTTTGTCAATTCTTTCAGAGCAGCTTGAATTCCTCCTTTATAAACATTGGTTCTTGATCAGATGCTACTTCCTGAAATGGTTCTGGCAGCCAATTATTTTCAGTGTAGAGACTCTATATTCCTTCCATTTTCTTTTGATGCTTCCTGGATCATTCAACTCTTTGCCCATTGACTTCATTCAGTGCTGCAACTCCAAGAATTAATTTGTTCTTCAGTTCCTTCAGCTTGAGAAATGCTGAGCAAGTTCTTCCCATTTGGTTTTCTAACTCCATCTTCTTTCATTATGATATTTTGTTTTCCTGAGCTGCCCTGTAATCTTCTGTTTAACACTTTAATTTCATCATGTCTTCCCTTTTTTTGGCCTCAGGACATTCTGGTGCAGTATTAAGAGTCTCATCTGAGATCTATTTTGGTCTTTTATCCTCCTTCTGTCTTTATAGTGACCTTTTCCTTTTCCATGGACAATATCCTTAATATAATCCAGAGTTCATCTGGTCTTCATTCATTACTATTCAATGCCTCAAATTTCTTCTTGAAATTGTTTTTAAATTCAGGTGGAATAGGCTAAAGTAATTTTTTGGATCTTATGGATTCATTTTAATTGTCTTTAGCTTCAGTTTGAACGTGCACATGTGTAACTGATCTGTTCCACAGTCAGGAGTTGGTCTATTTTCACAACCAATTCAGATCTTCTCCAATGGTTCTTTCCACAGATGTAATCAATCTGGTGCCTGTATAGTTCATAAGGTGAAGTCCATGTGGGTAGTTGCTACTTGTGTTTGTTAGAAAAGATATTTGCAATGAATAAGTGATTGATTGTACAAATCTATAACTCTAGCCTTCTCTCTCTAGCCTTTTTTCTGTCACCAAGCTCGTATTTTTCAGCTACTAGTCCTTCTTCCTTATTCCCAACTTTTGCATGTCAGTCACCAATTATTATTAATCAATCAATCTTGTTTCATGTTTAATGAATGTCAAACTGAAAAATTTGGTAGAAATATTCTAATTCTCTAAGACTATAGTTGTCGGTTAGCTGATAGCATATTCACAGGTTTTTCTTGTATACTCACAATATTGTCCTTCAGGATGATCTAGAAGTGGTCTTTTTTTACTATGAATGCAACTCATTTTTCTTTGCTCTCTCATCATATATGGCTGCCTGATTCAAAGTGTCCAGCGCTAATCCAACTCAGCTCGCTAATGCCCACTATGTCAATAATTACGAATTTTCATTTCTTTTTAAACAATGTTCAACTGTTCTACATCCGTGCTTTGTATGTTCCACATTCCAATTATTCATAGATGTTTGAAATTATTTCCCCTCAAATGTCTTCCAGGGAGGGCTAAGCTTCCAGTGCCATATCTGTCTAAGCACGCTCTATTGTTCGGAACCTGGTTTTTCAGAAGTGGATGGCCAATATGTCTTCCTAGTTTGTTTTAATCTGGGAGCTCTGCTTTAGTACAGCATCTGACAGATAAGTGCTATACCCAAAAGGGAATATGATAGACAAGCAAGCACATACGTATCTAAGCTAGTAAGAGTTGTACCATGCAAAGACACGTTCCCAACACAAAAACTGATAGATGACACCCTTAAGAATAAACCATAAGGACAAGTAAACATGCAGCTAATACAGAGCAAGTAGCAGGGAGCCCCACATCAAGGCAGCAGCATGAGGTCTAGAAGGGATGAACGTTTTCTGGATTTGATAGGAGGCAAGCACATTGGTCTTGATATCTAGCATATATACGTACATATCTTTATATTCATAAAAGTCAGTGCAATCAAGTACCCTTTCCTTCTTTCACTGTAATAGCTCTAAATAAGATTCCAGAGTCTGTTCATAGATCACCTCTGTGCGGTATTTTTTAGTCTTTGGGTGGCACACAGTTAAGCATTTAAGTGTTGTCTAAACAGTTGATGATTCAGACCTATTTAGAGGTTCTTGCAATCTTTTTCCAAAAAGACCATAGCCTTGGAAAACCCTGTGGTTAAAGAAAACCCTAGGGTTTTGTGGGGTTTTTTTTTCACTTTAATTATATGAGGTTGTCATGAGTCAGATCAACTTGATGGCAATGAAAAACAATGATGTATTTTGAAGCCTCTGTATGGTGGAAATGGTTAACATGTTCAGCTGCTAATTGAAAAGTTGGAGGTTCAATTCAACCCAGAGTTCCTAGGAAGAAAACTTTTATTATTTACCTCTATAAAGTCAAACACTGAAAGTTATGTCACTTTAGAGGTACTCTTTGGAAGAACATAAGCATTTATAAACTATAATTTTTTGAGAAACAAGTCTACAGACAGTAGATTTTTTTTCATTAGCTTTTAAGTCATATTTTCTAAAAACAATTGCAGTAATTGTTCTTCATTATGTATCACACCACTGGGTTTTGTTGAATTTAAATAATGAAATCAATGTCTTAATGCTCAGTCAGTTTAAGCCATGATTTCTACTATATTTTTAATTAGGTCCTCCATGTATAATAATATACATGGAGTATAAGATTATGCAAAACCAAAGGAAGAGTAAAATAAAATTTGCCTTTACAAACTGTATTGTTATTGTTGATTGCTGTCAAGTCAAGCACAACTCATAGCGGCCCTACGGGCAAAAGGCTTGAAGCCTTTCTGTAACTACCGTCATTTATCAAAGTTCACAGAGTTTCCAGAGGCATGTTTAGGAAGAGAATACCACTCCTGCTTTCAAACCACTGTTGGTGTTAAGTGCCTTCGAGTTGTAGACAACTCATAGCAACCCTATGAAGGAAAGACCTAAACATATGTATAACTTTGGTCGTTTCTCCATGTTCATAGAGTTTCCTGAGGCAAGCCATTTCGGAAATGGATGCCACTCCTGGTTACAAGCTTGTTTTAATCAGGAAGCCCCACCAAACACTGTCCTCCATTTGGCACATCAGTGTCACAGTGTTCAGTGTCACAACAACCACGAGTTCTCTCTGTACAGCAATACACAGACCAGTGTTATACCATTTAGAAGAAATGTTTGACAAAAACCAATTTAAACCAGACCTTAGGACCACAGATTTAAAATCATCTGCCTTGGATTTGGTAGCATAACTTTCTGTTCACTAGGCCAGGGTAGTTTTATATTGTCTCATTTATTGTTGTTAGGTGCTGTAGATGACTCATAGAGCCCCTATGAAAGAAAGACCTGAACACTTGTATAACTTTGGTCATTTCTCCATGTTCATATTGTATGGGGCTGGTATCTAGTTTGAAAGTCATCTGCAGGAACTGGGTTCTACAGAAGCATGTTGGCTGCGATTGAGAACTTGATGGCACTTAACAATACAAACAATAACATAGCTGTGTTCGCCTAGTGGACAGATAATTATGCTACAAAGCTAAAAGTGGGTGATTTTAATATGTGGCCCTAAGGCCTCATTTAAATATTATTTTGTCAAACATTCTTTGAGGTGGTATAGCACTGGTCTGTCCATTTGCTGTACAGAGGTAACTCATGATTGCTCTGATACTAAACACTGTGACACTGATATACCAAGTCTGATAATGGTTATCCATGGTGGACAGTGTTTGGTGGAGCTTTCCAAGTAAAACAAGCTTGGAAGCAGAAATGGCACCCATTTCTGAAATGAATTGCCTACAGAAATTCTATGAACGTGGAGAAACGCTTCCAAACTAGTCTACTAAAAGTTTCAAATATCTTAAGAGCAATGCAACATCTCAATTTCTAGCCTGCTGTATGAGTGAGGATTTCTCCAGTGATTGCTGATACAAGAATTGAATCCCTCTTCATTGTCCTTTGAAGACAATAAATTCTTTTCTATATGACTGGAGTAAATCACTAGTTCTAAGTAACAGAGTAAAAGCACAATGAAAATTCTTAGGGTTCATTTACTGTGAGATATCACAGTAGAATATTCTAACACTTAACAGGTAGAAATAGAGTTTTAAAGAGGATGCTTACAATCTCTAAAATTTCCTCACATAGATTTAGATTGGAATTACTTAGTACAGTGATCCATAAAAAATTTGTAGATTGCTATGCCAAATTCATATTTAAAATTACTGCACATGACAACTTATGTGACAATTTCTGAAAATCTTTTGTTCATTTGCTTTAAGCCATCATTTCATTTCACTTGAGCTACTCTGTATTGAGAGGTAAGTTTCACAGGTTCTACTGTCATACTTTTTCTTTTTTGTCCTTTAGTTCCTTTAACTTTTATGTCCCTGATACCATCCTACAATCCATCAGGTCTCTGAGAATTAGTGGTCAATATAATACATTTATTCTTGAGATGATGAACTCAGGTGAGATGTATAAAAATCCTAGTTTGGCTCTTATAGACTGGCCTAGTTTTTTTCAGCATTGACTGGAACTTTATAATATATCCTGAAGTTGGCCCTTAGCCTTGTTTTGACAGAAGAAAGTGAGATTTTCTATAGTTTTGGTCCCCAGATGTAGTAGCCTTTGTTCGGTTTGGGAAGACTCACCATGTGTAGTTACAATTTAAATTGTTGACAAGAGGCATTTGCAATAATATATAAGTCACTGGCCTTATAAAATTTTATCATGAGATCTTCAATGTCATTACTACCACCGAGGGCATATTTTTAAACTACTGTTGCTTCTTTGTTTCCATTGTTCACATTCCAGGACCAGTAATTACCTTGGTTTCCTTGAAGTTTGAGAAATTTCACAGTTCAGAAATTTATAAAAATCTTCATTTTTTTTATATTTAGTACTAGTGCTTTTCCGATTACGTAGGAATATGGGCGGGGACTGTGGTGGGCCTTTAAGCTGCCCAGCTTTCAGCTGGTCAGACTCCTGTACCCCCTCTCTGAGCGGATGTGCTCACCAAGTTGTGCCAAGAAATCTGGAGAACAACCACTTGGCCAACTGACTGAAAGAGATCTGTATTTGTTCCTATCCCAAAGAAAGGTGACCCAACAGAAGGTGGAAACTACAGAACAATCTCATTGATTACACATGCAAGCAAGATTTTACTGAAGATTATCCAAAAACGACTGGAACAGCAAATCAACAGAGAACTACCAGAAGTCCAGGCTGGGTTTAGAAGGGGTCGTGGTACTAGGGATATTGTAGCTGATGTTAAATGGATCTTAGCTGAAAGCAGGAAATACCAGAAGAATGTCTATCTGTGTTTCATTGACTATGCAAAGGCATTTGTGTGGATCATAACAAACTATGGCCAACTCTGAGAAGAATGGGAATCCCAGAACACTTGATCTTTGTAATGTGAAACCTATACTTGGACCAGGAGGCAGTCATCAAAACAGAGCAAGGGAACACTGCATGGTTCAAAATTGGGAAGGGCGTATGCTGGGGATGCATCCTATCTCCATACCTTTTCAACCTATATGCAGAACAGATTATCCAGGAGGCTGGGTTCTATGAGGAGAAATGTGGGGTCAAGATTGGTGGATGATTTATCAACAATCTGCGTTATGCAGATGACACAACCCTGCTTGCTGAAAATGAAGAGGACCTGAAGCACCTGCTGCAGAGGGTCAAGGACTGCAGCCTCCAATATGGATTGAGCCTCAATGTCAAGAAGACAAAGATTCTCACCACTGGACCAATTGGCAGCATCAGGATGGATGGTGAAGAGACTGAGATTGTACACAGCTTTAGTTTGCCTGGCTCCACAGTCAACACTCTTGGCACCAGCAGCCAGGAAATTAAAAGGCGCATTGCAATGGAAAGTCTGCTGTTAGGGACCTCTCCAAAGTACTGAAGAGCAATGGTGTCTCTCTGGAGACTAAGGTGCGTCTGATACAGGCCATGTTCTTCGCAATCACTTGTTATGCATCAGAGAGTTGGACAATGATTAGGAAGGATAGAAGGAGAATAGATGCCTTTGAGCTGTGGTGCTGGAGAAGAGTATTGAGAATACCATGGACTGCTAGGAAAACAAACAAATTTGTCCTGGAAAGGGTTAAACCTGGTGGCTCCTTGGAGGAAAGGATTCTGAGGCTCCGTCTAACATACCTTGGACATGTTGTGAGGCGAGACTGGTCCTTGGAGATGGACATCATGCTTGGGAGGGTGGAGGGACATCGCAGGAGGGGAAGGCCTTCTATGAGGTGGATTGATTCAGTGACTGGGATAATCAGGATGGAAGTGTCAGAAACAGTACAATTGGCACAGGACAGAGCAGAGTTTAGGGCTGTTGTAAATAGGGTTGCTATGAGTCGCAAGTGACTTGACGGCACATAACAACAACAACATTAGTGCTTAGCGTGTAAAACACTATTCTCTTTTGCACATATATGGATACTCCTATCACTGAAAATGTTTTACTTCAGAATGGTCTTTGTCAGATGAGTACAATGTCATTTCCCTTCAATTTGTCATTTATAGCATAGTAGAAAATATGATTGAGGGATTCAAGATGGCCAATACCAGTCCATTTCAACTTACTGAGCTCCAGGATGTTGTCCTTTAAAGTATTCCATTTGATAGCTGAAAATATTCCATTTGCTTATAATTATACTTGTACATTCCACATTCTCATTATTAATACATGGTTATATTTGTTTCTTCTCGTTTTGTGTCATGTCACACAAGCAAATGAAGGTCTCCAAAGCTTTAATACACCCATATCACTGAGACTGACTACTTTGAGGAGGCAATCCTTTCCCAGGTGTGTCCTATAATCTGAAGGATTCATCTTTTAGCCCTGTATCATATCACACTGTGTTCCACTCTTAGTTGTAGATTGTCACTAACCAGTCTGTTTTTCAGAAATCATTGAGCTGTTCTTCCTAATTTTCTGCTGAACCTGTCCATTATCAAAGATTTTTCCTTGTAATTGAAATCTTGATGTCATAACTTCTATTTTCACAGTAATACATAGCCGCAATTCAACAAACAGGGGCATGGTGTGCTTAACCCAAGTCATGCTATTTTTAATTGCATCATATGCACAAGAAAATTGGGCATTGAATAAAGATTATTGAAGAATGTATGTATTTCAGTTATAGTATTGGTGAAGAATAATTAATATATCATGGATTGCCAGATGACCAAATAAATCTATCTTTTTTTATTATTTTCTTTTACATTTGTTTGCTCGCAAAGTACATTGTGTTTTGCACTATTCTTCATTCATATTGTGTTTAATACAATCATTCCCATGCATTATGTTTTGTAAAATCAATCACCATTGGACCTTGCCCATCATTACCCACTCTTTTCAGATCCCTGAAGGATCTTTCCTATTTCCTTCAACCCCTCCCTCTACCTATCAAATTGTGCAACCCTGTGGTTTAATCCTACACATCCTCACCCTTCTGTCTTCACTCCTTTCTCCTTGGATCCCCATACATGTTTTACTAGTTATCCTTCCATTTTTACAATAATGGTCTTCTGCAGTATTTGTCCTTATGAGACTGAGTTAATTCACTCCACAGAATACTCTCTAGTCCCTCCTAAGTTATGTAGTGGGTTTTTTAAAATCATTGCTCCTGAGTGCTGCATAGTAGTCCAGTGTGTGAATGTACCACAATATTTTAACCCATTCATTTGTAGTTAGACATTTGGCTGTTTCCATGGTCTTGTGGTGGTGAATAACACTGCCATGAACATTGGTGTACAGATCTCTGTGCCTCAGTTCTAATTTCCTCGGGGTATATTCCCAGTTTTGGAATAGCTAGGTCACATGGATTTTCAATATTGAACTTTTATAGGAAATACCAAGCTGTCTTCCAGAGTGGTTGTATCATCTTACAATCCCACCAACAGTGTATGAGAGTTCCCACCTTTTAATATCCTCTTCAATATTTATTGCCTGTTGCTCTGCTAAACTTCACTGCTACTGGAGTAAGATGGTATCTCTTTGTGGGTTTTATTTGCATCTCTCATATTGCCATTGATTTTTGAGCATTTCTTCATGTGTCTGTTGCCCATGCAAAAATCATCTTCTGTGACAATTCTTTCCATGTCTATTGTTCATTTTGCAATTGACTTATCAGTTGCTTGTCTTCTGGAGGCCCCAAAGTTCTATAAATTTTTGTTAAGAGATCCTTATCTGAGACAGTATTACCAAATGTTTTTTCCTAGTTGGTAGGTTTTATTTTCAACATGTTTAAAAACATTTTTGATGAACACAGAGATTTAATCTTTAAAAGGTCTCATCTATCATTTTTTTTCCTCTCCAGATTGTGCATTTCTGGATATATTTGGCAGTCTCTTTATACCATACTCTAGTTTTTAGAAGACTAAAGAATGAAATAAATAAGTTCCTCAAAACAAATAACACTGAAAATATAACATACTAAAACCTCTGGGATTCAGCTAAGGCAGTCAATCCTTGGAGGCAGTTCATAGAAATAGGCAAACACATGAAAAAATGAAGAAAGAAAAGAAATTAATAATCTAACTGAGCACTTTAATCAAATAGAAAAAGAACAACAACCTTACTTCACAGCCTCTAGGAGAAAGGAAATTATAAGAACAAGAGCTGAAACAAATGAAATAGGAAACAGAAACAAATAATTGAAACCATTACCAAAAGCAGGAGCTGGTGTTTTGAAAGAGTCAATAAAATTTACAAACCATTGGTAAGCTTGTTGTAGTTGTTGTTAAGTGCCACCAAGTCATAGACAACTCACAGCGATCCCATGAACGAAGTACATTAAACACTTGTATAACTTTCATCGTTTCTCCAAGTTCATAGAGTTTCTAAAGGCAAGCTTTTCAGAAGTGCATGCCATTCCTGCTTACAAGCTTGTTTTAATCAGGAAGCTCCTCCAAACACTGTCCACCATGGGTAACCATTATTGTATTTGACACATCAGTGTCACAGTGTTTAGCATCACAGCAACCACAAGTTATCTCTGTACAGCAAATGGACAGAGCGGTACTATACCACTTAGAAGAATGTTTGACAAAAAAACAATTAAAACCTGGCCTGAGGTCCATACATTAAAATCACCCACTTTTGGCTTGGTAACATATCTTTCTAACCACTAGGCCAACAGAGCTCTCTTAACAAAATTTAAAAAAAAAAAAAAAAAAAAAACCACAAGAAAGAAAAGAAGATGCAAATAACTTGATTAAGGAATCATAGAGGTGACATCACAACAGAACCAGAGGAAATTCAACCTATAATATAAATATATCTTTGAAAAATTACAGCCATAATGCTCCTTAAAAATAAGAATATCAAGACTTTATCTCTCACAGTTTGGACATATTATCAAGAAAGACAAATCCCTGGAGGAAGACACCATGCTGTGTAAAGTACAGGGTCATCAACAAGGGAAAAATCCTTAATGATATGGATCGACATAGTGGCTGCGATCATAGCTTCACCTATAGCACAGACTCTGAGAATTGATAGCGTTTTGTTCTGTTATACACAAGGTGTCTAAGAGTTGGAATTTATTCAGTTGAACCTAAAAATAATTCTGAGTGGGGAAAAAATACAACTTTCATATTGTTGCTATGTGCCATTAAGTCTGAACCAACTCATAACTGACCATTCAGCAGGGTTTCAAATAATTCAATGGCAGTAAATGTCATAGGAGAATATCGTCAATCTTTCCACTTCAGAGAAGAGAGGTGGACTCAAACCACATATTTTTGTTTTGATAGTATACATAATGCATTACCAGAAGCACCTTACATTAAGTTTTTGTTGTTTCTTCTAGATATTTACTTATTTTTTCATTATTTTCTATTTATTCAAACCACCACCTGCCATAAAGTCATGTTGTTAGAGTGTGCAGGTTACAATAATTCCAGAAGCTATGCCATCAATATTTAAAATAGTATCAGGAGCTTCTATGGTGGACAGGTTTCAGCAGAATTTTCAAGACTAAATAGGAAAAATGTCCTCATGGCCTGATTTCAAAATGTAGCCAACAAAAGCCTAATGATACAGCAGAACATTATCAGGAGGTATCAGTGTCTAAGCTAAAATATCTTAAGTGAAAAGAGAGCTTGGGAGACCATGAGACAACCTGGAGACATCACTGACTGAATAGCTACAGTAATGGACCACAGCATACTGAAAACTTTGAATATTTACATTCACTTTCTGTCTGATACAGAACCTCTATAAATCTGAGTCAACTCAGATACAGCCAAAGCAATTGGAAGAATTTTATACTTAGCTCTTACATAAAAGCAAGTAATCCAAAAGTAACACTGGAAAATCTAAATGAAATACATTCCTCTAAATAATAATCCATTCTTTTTGTTCATTTGTTTGTTATAAACAAAGTGTCCTTACCATTGAATATACCTCCTGAGAGCAGGTATTGTACTTTTTTTATTCATCACAAAATTCTCAGCATCTATCATACTATTTAACAAAACGGAAATGTAAACACTAGCTTAAAATAAGTAAATTCCTGAACAAATGAAAGCTTCCTTCATTTAAAACATAAATTATATTTTGAAGAATCGTTTTTTATGATTATTAGGGAAGAATGCATGAGAATTTTCTAAAAATATTGTTGTTTTTGCTATGTACTGTGGAGTCGCTTGCAACTCATAGTGATCCAATGTACAACAGCTCTGAAACTTATTCTCTCCTGTGCCAACTTTACAGTCGCTGACACGCCTACCCTCATTACCCCATTCATTGTTTCAATCCATCTCATCAATTCTCTCTTTCTTTTTCTCCATCCCTCCACCCTTCAAGCATGATGTTCATCTCCAAGGACTGGTCCCTCCTTGCAACATGCCCCAAGGATGTCAAATGAATCCTCAGAATCTTTGCCTACAAGTAGCATCCTGGTCTCACCCTCTCTAGGATGAACCTGTTGGTTTTCCTGGCAGTCAATTGTATATTCAACACTCTTCTCTAGCACCACAGTTCAAAGGCATCCATTCTATTTCTCTTTCATCTCTAGTCATTGTCCAGATCTCTGGTGCTTAGCAAGCAATTGAGAAGACTATGACCTGGATCAGGCACACTTTAGTCTCCAGACTGACATTGCTGTGCTTCAGTTCTCTGAAAAGGTCCCTGACAGCTGACTTTCCCAATGCAATCCATCTCTTAATTTCCTGGCTGCTGGTAACAAGAGTGTTGATTGTCGAGCCAGACGAACAAAAGCTGTTAGTAACCTCAATCTCTTCACCATCCATCATAATACTGCCAACTGGTACAGTGGTGACAATCTTGGTTATCTTGATGTTGAACTTCAATCCATATTGAAGACTGCAGTCCTTGACCTTTGTGCAGCAAGCACTTCAAATCCTCTCCAGTTTCACCAAGCAGGGTTGTGTCATCTGTGTAATGCAGGTTGTTGATGAATCTTCCTCCAAATTTGATATCACCTTCTTCCTCGTACAGCCCAGCCTCCCAGATGATCTGTTTTGCATACAGATTGAAAAGATATGGAGACAGAATACATTGCTGTCATACACCCTTCCTGATCTTGAACCATGGAGTGTCTCCTCGCTTTGTTCTGATTACTGTGTCTTGGTCCAAGTATAGGTTTCACATAAGCACAATCAAATGTTCTGGGATTTCCATTCATCTCAAAGTCAGTCACAGTTTGTTGAGGTCCACACAGTCAAAAGTCTGTTCATAGTTAATGAGAGACACATAAACATTACTCTGGTATCCTCTGCTTTCAGACAAGATCCACCTAAAATTAGGTATAATATCCCTAGTACCATGACCTCTTCTAAATCCAGCCTGCACATCTGGAAGTTCTCTGCTGATATGTTGCTCCAGTTATTTTTGGATAATTTTCAGCAGAATCTTGCTTCAATCTGATATCAGTGATACTGTTTGATAATTTTCTCATTCTATCAGATCTGCTTTCTTTGGAATGAGGACAAGTATAGATAACAATTATTAATATTAAGATTTTGAACACAGGTTTGTGAAACTCTTAAACTAAGCTCTTTTTAATTACAAATATGTTTGTGGTTAGTGAGAACCTCCTTTCTAATCTCTAAGAAAAAAATGTGTTACTTTTGCTTATTTTTATTAGTGAGTGATAGATTACTACTTATTTAATATTTGGTATTGTATTCTTATTTCCACCAGCTTTTGCAGTTGGAAATTAATAAAATGTGAAACCAAGATGTATTAATAATAATCAGTGACTAGAATGCAAAAGTTGGGAAGAGGGAAAAAGGATCAGTAGTTGAAAAACATGGTCTTAGTGCAGAAAGAAGGCTGAAAACACAATGATAGAATTTTGTAAAATAATTTATCCATTGCAAATACCTTTTAGAAGGAACACAAATGGAAACATAACACATGGACTTCCCTGATGTAACTGCACAGGATTCAGATTGATCATATCTCTGGGAAGAATTGCTAAAAAAACTCTGCATAAGCTGTGAAAACTAAGTCAGGCACTGATTGTGGAACAAACCATCTACTACTCACATGAAATTCAAGCTGAAGCTGAATAAAATTAAATTAAATACATAGGAACCAAAAGATGACCTTAAGTGTGTCTAATCTGAATTTTAAATAATCTCAAGAACAGGTTTGAGGGCTTGAACAATAATGAAGAATACCAGACGAGCTGTGGGAGAATGTAAAAAATATCATCCACGAAAAATGCAAAAATTCATTACAAAGGCAGAGGAGGAAGAAAAGATTGATATGGATGACATAAGATACTGACTATTGCAACTAGAGAGCCAACAAGCCAAAACAAGACAAGAAATCGGGCCGTTAAGAAGCTGAACAGAATACATCAAAGGGCAGCTCAGGATGACAAAGAAAAATATTATAATCAAATGTGCAAAGAGCTGGAGTCAGAAAATCAAAAGGAATGAACTCACTTGGATTTCTCAAGCTGAAGGATCTGAAGAACAAATTCAAGACTCAAGTTGCAATAATTAAGGATGTTTGGGGCAGAGTACTGAATAATTGGGGAAGCATCAAAAGACAATGAAAGGAGTACACAGTTACTATACAAAAAAGAA
>NW_006399771.1:5379956-5380879 GCF_000299155.1 Elephantulus edwardii
TCATAGCAACATTATTCATCATTGCAAGAACATGGAAACAGCCCAAATGTCCAACCACAAACGAATGGATTGAGAAATGATGGTACATTCACACAATGGAATACAAAGCAGCATGCAGGAGCAATGATTTTGTAAATTATTACCTAACTTGGGAGGGACGGGAGAGCATTATACTGAGTGAACTAACTCAGTTCCACAAGGATATATATTGAATAGAACCAGTATTGTAGAATCAGTATAAGGATCCAAGAGGGGTGGGAGAGGGTGGAAGCAGAGGGATGAGGACGTGCAGGGGGAAGGGAGATTAATCATGACGTACATTTTGATGAGTTGTATAATTTGGGGGGGTGAGGGAAATGAAAATAATCTTCACTCTAAAACAGTGTATTTTAATTTTGTAAATAAACAAGTGTAAAATTTTTAAAAAATCAAACAAGTAACAATTAGATGCAGCTCTAGGCATGCTCACCATGCTGTGCCAACAAATTTGGAAGATAGCTACATGACCAACTGACTAGAAGAGATCCATATTCATTTCCATTCCAAAAAAAGGTAATATGAAAGAGTGTGGACATTACCGAACAATATCACATGCGAAGGAAATCCTGCTGGACAGCACATCAGCAAAAAACTATCAAAAATGCAAACAGGGTTTAGAAGAGGCTGTGGCACTAGAGACATCACAGTTAATGTCAGATGGACTGTGACTGAAAGCAGAGAGTACCAGAGGAGTTTCTGTTTCATTAACCATGCAAAGGCATTTGACTTGGTGGATCACACCAAATTTTGGCTAACCTTGAGAAAAATGGGAATCCCAGGACACTTAATTGTGCTTATATGAAATCTATACTTTCGCCAGGAAGCAGTAATTAGAATCGAGCATGGAAATACAGCATGGTTCAAAATCAGGAACAGAGGGAGAC
>NW_006399771.1:5382754-5383282 GCF_000299155.1 Elephantulus edwardii
TTTAATGAAAGTTTACAGAGACTTAGGGTTTCCAGTCATTCATTACTGCACTTTTCTCCCTACCCACCCCTTCACCCTGATTCACTCTTCTCCTTGAAAAGAAAGGAAAACTCTTTAATTGTTATGCAATCCCTCCCCCCAAGCCCACTCCACTATGCAGTCTACAATCTGAACTTCTGTAAGCATATCTATTTTTTATATTATAGAACATTATGAAAATTTACATTTAGGTATAGAGACAAAAAGATATTTGTAGTACTTATAAATTTTATATCAGAGTATTTGTTATATAGAAATCAAATCTATGGGTACCTGAAACTTCCTGCTTTATCTGGCTCTTCTGGACTTTGAAGCTTTTCTCATGAAGTTGGTCAACAAGACAATTAAGGTGAGTGTAGATCAAATAAGATCTGGGAGGATATCAAGAAAATCATCCATGAAGAATGTAAAAGATCATTACAAAGGCTAAAGAAGAAGAAAAGACCAAGATGGATATCAGATGAGACTCTGAGTATTGCATTAGAGTGC
>NW_006399771.1:5384923-5386077 GCF_000299155.1 Elephantulus edwardii
GAGAGGAAGACCCTTGATGAGATGGATCAATTCTGTGAGTGGAGTGGTGATAATGAGTGTGTTTGAGACGGCAAGATTGGCACAGAATAAAATGGTGTTTAGGGCTCTTATACATAGGGTCGCTATCAATTGCAAACAACTTGATGGCACATAACAGCAATAACAACAGCTCAAGACCATCCTAGCACCCTCAAACCGTTGTTCCTTCCACAATAGTATCAGACTGAAGAAAGACAGGTTGGTCCTTTTGACTCAACCTTTATCCAAAAGCATTCCTCATACTACTCATAATGGATTTTATTTCCATTAATTAATCTAAACCTTTAAAAATATATTGATGTATTCAATCTAAGGAATCTAGGTTCAAAGCAATCATGCTCAGAGAACAGCTGGAGGAACTGTTCCAAAGGTATGAAGTTCCTTTAAAGATAATTCACTGTAGACATAAAACCCCAGATCTCATTAGTGGATTTATTCAGATGAGCAGCATCTGCATACTTATCAATTTCATATTTTTATAATTAATTTATATATGCAACATTCTATGAGTCATCTCCATAAACAATTCTATGGTTCGATAGTCTGACACAGTGTAAGATAAGTAAGTAGATTGATCAGCCTCATGTTTATGACATATATCAAGAAATGCAAGAGGAAGAAAGTGAAAGCGCCAGATGTATACAGATCTTTTCTCTTTTCCTTTCCGTTCTTCTCTGATCCTCTATACCTTATTCTTTCTTTTGCCTCCGGTGGCATAGTGGTAAGAAGCTGTCCTGCAATTCTAAGTGCATTCCAGTCGAATCAATTAGTTGCTCTGCAGAAAAATGACAGTCTCCTCTGGCACAATTTACTGCCTCTGAAAACCCACTCAAGGTCAGCAATGAGTCCATTTCAGCTTTATAAAACAAAACAACAATAAACTAATAGAAAAAGTAAATAAGTAATTAACTAAGGTTTACTAGGTGTGTCGGAGACAGTGAGATCAGCACAGGGTAGAACAGGGTTTAGGGCTGTTGTACAAAGGATATGAGTCACGGGCGACTCGATGGCACATTACACCACCACCACCAACGTAAAAAAAACTTAAAGAAACACAACTTGATATGGGTATCCATGATGTCTATAACTAAAAATGAAAGAAAAGAAAGAAAGAA
>NW_006399771.1:5386287-5392582 GCF_000299155.1 Elephantulus edwardii
AGGCACTCCCAATCAAAAGGAATGTGGTTCAAATCCACCAGCTTCTCTACAGAAGAAAAACAGGCAATCTTCTACCTTGTGATTTACAGTCTCTGGAAACCTGCTGGAGGGTCAGATATGAGTGGGTTCTAACTCCATAGAACAGAACAACCACCACAGCACTTAATTCAGGTTTGAAGTGATAATTGCAAGCAGATTATCAGCTCTTGATGAGTAACAAAATGGAGAAAGTATCAAATGTATTTTGTTTAAAGCTGTTTCATGTTCTCCTCACTTTCAGCAAGCAAGATTGTGTGTTTTACATAACACAGGTTGTTGGTAAGTCTTTTTCCCATCCTGATGCCACATTCTTATTAATAGAGTCCAACTTCTCAAATTATTTGCTCAGCATACAGATTGACTGGGTATGAAGAAAGGATACAACCCTCATACACTCCTTTCTTGATTTTAAATTAATCAGTGTTCCCTTTATATTTTCAGATAACAGCTTCTTAATCTATATATTTCCTATGATTGTAATTAATTGTTCTGGAAATCCCATCCTTTTTTCCTCAATATTAGCCATGGTTTATTTAGATGCACATACTTAAATGCCTTTGCATACTAGTCAATAAAACACAAAGGGAAATCTGTTTGGTATCCTTTGCTTTCAGCCAGGATCCATCTGACATCAGCAGTAATATTCTTGATGCCATGAGTTCGTCTAAATCCAGCTTAAGCTGGCTTCTTTCTTGAGATTTCAAACTGCTCAATGACTTCTCCACATTACTAAAGACCAATGATGTCAGCCTAGAGACTAGGGTAAGCCTGACCCAGGCCATGGTATTTGCTATTACATGCTATACATCAAGAGCTGGACAATGAGTAAACATGACAAGAATTGATGCCTTGTGGTGCTGGAAAAGAGTATTAAACATATAATGGACTGCCAAGAGAACACACAGGTCTGCCGTGGAGAGGGTGAAATCAAGTTTCTCCTGGAATGCAAGGATTTTTAAGCTCTATGGCATGTGGCCACAAGGGACCAGTTCTAATATTATTACTATTACTATTAATTACTATTACTATTACTATTACTATTACTATTACTATTACTATTACTGCATTTCATTCATGTACATTGTTAGGAGGGGTTGTTGGGTTTTTTTGGGTTTTTTTTTTTTTTTGGTTGTTGGTTTTTTAAGGTTGGGTTCCTCCCACCCCTCTCTCACTCCACCAACCAAACTCTTCAACCCTGTGATTTCCATCCCCTCCTCATCCTCAGCTCACCTGCTTCCTCCTCTTCCCCCTTTGTAAATCCTTACACATCTCACTGGTTATCCTCTGGTTTTAAAATAATGGTCTTATATAGTATTTTTTCTTATGCACCTGAGTTAGCTCACTTCACACAAAGCTCTTCAGCCTCTCCCATGTTGTATATTATTTTCTGCGAATCCTTGTTCCTGGATGCTGCATAGCATTTCATTGTGTGAATTTACAATAGTTTCTCATTCTGTCATTATTGATGCATATTTCAGTTGTTTCTATGTTCCTGCTATTGTGAATAATGTGCTAATAAAATTGGCGTACAAATCTTCATTTGTGTTTCAGTGCTGTTTTACTCGGGGTATATTCCTGGCAATGGTATAGCTGGCTCAGATGGAATATCTATTTTCAGCTTTTCGAGGACATGACAAACTGCCTTTCAGAGTGGTTGTACCATTTTACAGTCCCTCCAACAGTGTAGAAGAACTTCTATCTCACAACATCCTCTCTAATTTATTGCCTGTTCCTGTTAAACATTGCCACTTAGACAAGGGTCTCATAATGAAAAAGTACGGACTATAACAGGGCTTCCATAAGAAAAAGTCTGATAAACTAATTACAAAATAGGCAAACAATATTCAAAAACCATTCACAAAAGATGGTCAATGGCTACATGAAATGCTCAAAATTATTGGCAATCAGAAAGATGCAAATCGAAAGCACAATGAAATGCAATCTCACCCCAGTAACAGGGACTTAGAGAAGGACATCATAACTGGAAGAGTTAGAGGGACAGCAAAGGAGAGGAAGACCCAGGATGAGAAGGACTGAGATAGGGGTAATGGGTGTGTGTTGGAGACAATAAGATTGGCTCAGGATAGGGGAGAGTTCAGAACTATTGTGCATAGAATTGCTTTGAATCTCAGGCAACTGTATAGCACAGAACAACAACACAGCAACAAACAGCTTTCTCAAGAAGTTTTCAACATTCCCACTAGACCTTCAAATTTTTTTGGGGGGGAAGAAAAAAAAACACGAAAAACAACAATCTGTAGAATAATAGAGTTCTTAACAGCAAGGTCATCTTCATTTAAGAGAGCAAGACCCTTGATGAGATGATGATTCAGTGATTGGGATAATGGGGTAGGTGTGTCAGAGACAATAAGATAGGCACACGATAAAGCAAGGTTTAGCGTTTTTATACATAGGGTCATGAGTTGCAGACGACTCGCTGACACATAACAACAACATCATCAATGAAAACAGCCTGAGCATTGATAAAATACACAGGCCTTGTATCAAACACACTTTTCTTTCTAAAAATCAAGCAGTAAAAAATTTCTAACAGTGAATAGGAAGCCAAATAATTAACTGAATAGTGCTAAATAGGAAGCAGGAATGGTATCCACATCTTCAACAACATGCCCCTAGAAACTCTATAAACGTTGAGAAATGACAATAGCTATGGAAAGGCTTCAAATCTTTTGTTCATAGGCTCGCTATGAGTAGTGCTCAACGTGACAGCAATGAACAACAACAGTGCTTAATTTATTCTGTTCATAAGCTTGTTAGTTTCCCCAATTTCTCTTTTTTCTACACAATATGCTGAATAAGACTTACCATATGCTGAATAAGACTTACCTTCTTTTCTTTCATAACAAAGAATCTTTCTCCTAAACAGATCAGGCCAAAAAAGCCACTCACAAGTTTTATCTCAAGGGCCAGGCACACCTTTAATAAGCTGCCCCAGAATTCAACTAACACAGGCAGCCACAGGTGTTCCTTCCTAACATTCTCCAAGTTTACAAATAATACCTACTTTAAGTTATCACCAAACACTTTCAGGTGCCAGGAGGGTGAAGAAAAATAGGGACTTTCGTATAGCCTATTGCTAAGGGGCTGTGCTGCCAACCTGACAGGAGCACCTGCTTCAAACCCCCCAGCTGCTCTGTGGGAGAAATAGGTGTCTTCTGTTCCTATTCAATTTACTACTTTTATAAACCCACTGAGGGTCAGCTATGAACTTGACTTCAGTTTCAGCTTGACACTAACAACAACATATAATTTTCCAGAGAAAGTAGTCATCCATGAAGAGATAGCCTCTAGCCTTGTTAACAAGGATGTGACAAGTACCTAACCAGACAGATTTCATTTTGAAGGCCAGTTGCATGAGTTTCCCAATTTGAAAAGTACTGCCTTTTCTAAGATAACTACACCTGTTCCTTCTCTCCCCCTCCCTCCCTCCCTTTCTCTATCTCTGTCTCTTTCTCTGTCTCTGTCTCCCCCCACTTTTGCCATAGACTTGGAATCTTCACATAGCTGACTCCACTAGCTGTGGGGTTTCAGAGACTATAAATTGCTTAGAAGGAGATGGCTTGTCTTTGTCCCACAAAACACTGATTTGAACTGGCAGAGATGTGTGGCAGTGCCCTTATATTAGCAGCACAGCTCACTGTGTTACCACTGATACTCCCTTCTCTCCTAAAAGTGCTAAATATACATGTGCCCTTCTGTACAATCTGAACCTAACCTACAACTACTCCCTCAAAACTTTTGAAGCACATTTGCTTTATTAAATAAATTTTTATTTTGTACTGATTTGCTTACAAAGTTTGTATACATTGTTTTCCACACCAGGTCTTTCCCATTTCCTTTACCCACCCCTTCCTCTAATCATCAAATTGTGCGACCCTATGATTACTCCCCTGCCCATCTTCTATGCTCCTGCCCCCCCCCGGAATCATCATCATGCCCATGTTACTCGTTATCTTCCCATTTCTACAGTAATGGTCCTATACAGTGTTTGTTCCATTCCAAAGAAAGGGGATCCAACTTAATGTAAAAAATTGTTGAACAATAACATTAATATCACATGCAAGCAAAATACTGCTGAAGAACATTCAAAAATGGCTTGAAAAGTACACAGGGAACTGAGAGACGTTCAAACAGGATTAGAACAGGCCACAGCACCAGGGATATTATTGCTGATGTCAGATGGATCCTGGACGGAACTAAGGAATACCAGAAGAATGTATATTTATATTTTATTGACTATGCAAAGGCATTTGATATTGTGGATCATGACAAATTGTGGCTGGCATTGAGAAGAATGGGAGTCTCAGAGCACTTATTTGTGCTCATGCAGAAACTATTCCTAGATTAGGAGGCTGATGTGTTAATGGAGTAAGGGAACACTGCATGGTTTAAAATTAAGAAGAGAGTGAGTCAAGGTTGAATTCTCTCTCCATACCTACTCAATCTGTATGCTAAGCAAATTATCTGAGAAACTGGACCCTATGAAGAAGAGTATGGCATCAGGATTGAAGGGAGTCTCATCAATAACCTGTATAATGCAGATGACATGACCTTGCTTGTCAAAAGTGAGGAGGACTTGAAGCACTTGTTACAGAAGATCAAGGAATGCTCCCTCAGTGTGGCTTGCATCTCAGTGTCAAGAAAACAAATATTCTTAACATTGGGTAAATAGGCATCTCCTCCCATGTGATTTACACCCTTTGAAAATCAGCTGTGATTCAGGGACCATGAATAAACAAAAGCAAACCAAAATGTTAGTCAATCAAATTCACCCATCAGCACTATAGAAGAATTCAGCATCCTGTTTCTGTCACAATTACAATAAGAAAACTCTATGAAGCTCAACTTTCGTCTCAAGTATAGAGGACCACTATTAATAGGAAGTAACTTACTGACAATGGATTTGGTTTTATATTTATTTTAAAATTACAAAAGAAATCTTATTAGCTTAATTCTGATTATTAATATTTATATTCTTAAGTTCTATTTCTCTTCCCTATAACATTTGGAACTTATTACATGCTATCTTATTTATTGGAACAATATGTTTAATATTAAAATCATCTTCTTGGCCATGTATTCTTCTAAAATGTATATTTTTCTACATATGTAGACTTGGTATGAAGTTTTCAATATTATATTTAACAAGAGCCACTGTTTTAAAAATGAGTGAAGGTGAAGCTAGAAGGTCAGATCTAATTAGGAAATACAGGATAATGGCTATCCTGTGTGACAGAAGAGACTAAAGAGATCAGATAGAAATGAGTTGTCTCACTGACAGACACTGTCAGACTTTGGCATTGTCTTTGTGGAAAGAGAAGCTTTACCCTTTCTGGGCTCTTTAACCACAGCAACACGTAGTTGAGATGCTCAGTAGAAGGAAGCATTTACCTGTCTCTGTTCATCTACATTTTAATCCACTTCCCCTATTATGACACAAACTGATTAATTTCAACAGAACAACCCAATCCTAACTTTGGGGGAAGAGGCACAGGAAGCAAATTAATTAACAACACAGCACGTAAAATCATGCAAGTTGTATAGCAGAAATAAGAAATAATACTCAAAATTAGGTATTATTGTCATGACAGGAGTCCAGAATGAAGGCTTTTGATTGAGTATAAAATAAAGCCCCTGTTTGCTAAAAACTGGAAAAAAACCCCTCTGTCAAACGGCTTTGAGATTGTGAAAATAAAATTAATCTAGGCGTGCCATCTAGTGGAAGAATCTGTTACTACCACACAACTTTCTCATGTCCCCATTTCCTTAAAATAACAACAAAACAAGGCTGTAAGGAAAAAGTTGACACTATGCTGCATATTGAATGCACTCACTCATTTTCATCGAGTCGGAGTAGATTTACAGGCCATCATCCAAATGGTTTCAGAGGCTATAAAAACCCATTTTAGAAATGAGCGTACAAAATGAAAACATCTCCATTATTTCTTTTTTTCCTTTTTATATTTTTTATTCATTTTAATGGAAATTTACAGAGACTTTGGATTTCATTTGTTGCTACCCTTTTCTCCTTGCACCTCCCCCCGCAATTCACTCTTCTCTTCGGAAAGTAGAAGAAAAATTCTTTCATTGTTATACAATGCCTCCTCCCAAGTGCACTCCACTATGCAGCCTTCATTTTTTACTCTTGTCATGACAATAATACCTAATTATATGTCCCTTTTAAACATGTTTTGCCTTCATCTGTTTCAATTCAGTATACATAATTTATCCCATT
>NW_006399771.1:5396462-5397514 GCF_000299155.1 Elephantulus edwardii
TGTGTCAAACCATCTTATCTGAGGTCTTCCCCTCCTACATGATGTCCTTCTCCAGGTACTGGTCCTTCCTGGGCACATGCTCAAAGTATGTGAGGTGGAGTTTCAAAATCCTTGCCTCCAAGAAGAAAATTGGTTGCACCCTCTCCAAGATAGACTTGTTTGTTCTCTTGGAACTCTATGAGGTCATTCTTCTCCAGCACCACAGATCAAAGGCATAGATTCTTCTTCTGTCATTCTTAACTATTGTCCAGTTCTTTGATGCATAGAAAGTAACTGTGAAGACTGTGGCCTTTGATCAGGCACACTTTAGTCTCCAGAACAACATCAGTACTCTTTAGCACTCTGGAGAGGTCTGATAGTAGATTTCCCCAGTGCAATTAATCTTTTGATTTCCTGACTGCTGGTGGCCAAGGTATTGATTGTGGACCCAAGCATGTCAAGAAGCAACTGGTAGCACAACATAGAATACACTCTTACCAAAGCTCCTTAATGTAAGATTATATAATTGACTTGTTAAACAGGCAAGGTGGAAATGACTCACAACAGTGACTGGATTGGCTTTGGTTAGAATTTCATCATAAGAAAGATTGCTTCTTTTAGGTTGCTACCAAGTCCTCTCAGTCTTCCGATCTTTGGGATGATGCACTTGTGTTTGTTGCCCTTTTCCTTACCAAATAATGGAAGACACAAAAGGGGTAAGCAGAAGATTAAGAAAAAAAAAGAGAGAAACCTTGTTTTTAAGCTGCTATTGTTGTTATATCCTTTCAAGTTGGAATCAACTCACACCTCACCCTCAGGTGAGTTTTCAGAGGCAATTATTCACACAAAAAAGGAAAAAAGGAGAGGAGCAGCTGGTGGATTCTAACTACTTGCCTGTGAGATTTCAGTGCAGTTTCTTTCCACTAGGCCACCAGAGCTCCCTTTAATACTTATGGCTCCCATTGTTGTTGTGTACCATCAAGTCAGAACTGACCCACAGATGACCCTCGGCAGGTTTTTAGAGGCAGTTAATTGCATGGGAGAGAATTGTTCATGGAGCAGCTGGTAGCCTC
>NW_006399771.1:5397919-5399622 GCF_000299155.1 Elephantulus edwardii
AGAAGATGTAAAGTATTTAGCAACCCACAAATCATTCTTCAATATAATGTACTTCTAACAGCAACCTGTAAGTAAAACAAAGACTACAAATATTATGTGACAAGGTATTTCCTGTGGCCCCTGCTGAGGCCCTGGTGGTATGGCAGGCTGGAGTACTGGATGGGAGTATTTGTCAAGGTTAATAAAATTAGAAGAGATGAGGCATCTTCCTCCTGAGGAGTGGCTGGTGAATTTGAATCATGGGCCTTTGGGTTGGCAGATCCACTAGGCCACCAGTGCTATATGCATATTGAAAGCACTAATATCTGACAAAGGAAAAGGATGGGTTTGACCCTGAGGATTGGAATGAAAGTCAGTACTAACTATCGTCACCTCCTTCCCTTCAGATTACTATACTATCCAGCCAGAAGACAATGAAATAACAGTAAAAAGAGGCCTGCTTTATGTATAGAAAACTGGCCCCTACCACAGCAGACACAGGATGAATAAGACTACCCACTGTGTCTAGATTGCAGGGCAAAAAAAAACCCGCAAAAAAATAAGCTCTCATTGGGGTGACTACTGTGAGCTGGGATGGAAGGAATGACAAAAGAGAGAAGCTGAAGGTCTCAAAGAGCTGTTTTCTTTTGAAAGGATTTGCTAATGGTATAGATATGATTGCAGTCAAAATACTTTAAAATTATTGGTATGGAGTTCCTAACATGGAGAAAAAGAGTGTCTGGTGGGAACTTTGACAGCCAAAATTTGCACCAAGGGAGGGCAGAGGCCAAATTGTTGTTGTTAGATGCAAATCTCTGAATAACAGATCTGAACACTGACCTATCCTGTGCTGTCCTCTGTTGCAAACTGAGGGTAAAGTATTTTTATAATTATTAATAATGAGACGGACAACCAGGAATGAGATAAAACAGAGAGCATAAAAGACAGGGGGCCAGCAGTTCCAATGACTGAAGCACCTCTAGCCATGCCTATTTGTGTATTTATTGAGAATCAGGGTAAGCAAATCACAAAGAGAATTCCATGCAAATGAAGCCAAGCTCTTTCTATTGAAAACCTTCCGCTTGACTCAGGATGAAGGGGTCAGAAAATACAATGCAAAAATCTGGTAAACCTTTAAGAATTACCTTAATGCCTCAAGGTGAACTCCAGCTTGTACATCACCTCTCCCACATCCTGAAATACCATTCAGTTTAGTGGTATTTCACCATCCTCATCATCTCTAACATAATTGAGACTGTTACTACACTCACTATGTCAATCCATTCCTTTCTGGCTCTCCTCTTTCACTGACCATCTACCTTTCAAACCTTGATGTTCCTCACCAAGGAACAGCCAGCCTTTACTACCAACATGCTCTAAATATGTGAGATGAAGATTTGCCAAACTCCAGAGAGCATTTTAGCTACACTGTCTTCAAGACTTATCTGTTTGTTCTTTTGGCAGTCCATGGGATATGAAGTACTCTTCTCCAACACCACAACCCAAAGGCATCAATTCTTCTGTCATCTTTATTCATTTTCCATCTCTCAGATGCATAACAAGTGATTGAAAAGACCTTAGCCTGAATCAAGCACAACTTAGTCTTCAAATGTACATCATTATTCCTTAGTAATTTGGAGTGATTCATGACAAAGGATTTGCTCAGTAAGTTTCCTGATTACCTGACTGCTGGTACCCAAAATACTGATTGTGGATCCAAGTAA
>NW_006399771.1:5400577-5401153 GCF_000299155.1 Elephantulus edwardii
ACCTCTATATCCACAAGACCACCATGACTCTCTGTATTTCTTAAATATGACTGCATTGAAAAGGATTGTGAGGCCTTTGACAAACTCCACAGTTACCTAGACTTGACACAGGTAAGTAGGAAAAGGTTTCTTTTCTATTTACGCATACAACTCCCTGCTGTGGAAGGCTCTAAATCTTAACAGGATAATGCCCAACTTCTGCCCTCGGAGCTGCTGAAGGATTCAAACCTCCAGAGATGCTAAGACTACAACACTAGATTTGCCCAATTTATTAGGAATTTAAGAAAAAGATACAAGTTATAGTCCTTCTAAGCCTCTCAATAGAGTATTTCCAGGCCTTATCCACCGAGATTTTAGAATTTATGTAGAAGGAAATCCAATAATTTCTATTTTCACAAGCACTCCCTTTTTGGTTTAGGCAGTCCAAGACCAAAGGAACTCTGGTGGCACTAGGATTGTTGTTGTTCAGTGCTGTCAAGTTGAGCACGACCCATAGCAACCCTGTTAAAAACAGATCTTAACCATCTCTTATCCTGTGTCATCCTCAAACTTCCTGACACACAAAAGCTCATTGCA
>NW_006399771.1:5404928-5424491 GCF_000299155.1 Elephantulus edwardii
ACAGAAGGAGAATTGATGCCTTTGAGCTGTGGTGCTGGAGAAGAGTATTGAATGTACCATGGACTGCCAAGAAAACAAACAGATTCAACCTGGAGAGGATTAAACCAGGCTACTCCTTGGAGGCAAGGATTCCGGAGCTTCATCTGACATACTTTGGACATGTTGTAAGGAGAGACAGGTCCTTGGAAAGGGACATCATGCTTTGGTAGGGTAGAAGGACAGCGCAGGAGGGGAAGGCTCTCTATGAGGTGGATTGATTCAGTGACTGGGGTAATCGGGTATGTCAGATGCAATGCGATTGGCACAAGATAGAGCAGGGTTTAGGGCTGTTGTACATAGGGTCGCTATGAATCGCAAATGACTCGACGGCACATAACAACAACAACAACAATCTCCAACAGATTGTGGAGATGGCACAGGACTTGGCAGAATTTTCTTTCATCATGTACCTAATAACAACAAATAAATGGACTCACCATCAGTGGGTAACCGACTCACTGACTGCTAACAATAATGTAATAAGCATCTTCTAAGTTATCATGTCTATAAACCTATTAAAATTAAGAAAATAAAAGTTAAATACATTTTGTGTAACTATCCAAGAAGCCAACCTTGATTTTGAGTAGTGTCAAAGAGAAAGCATGGAATTTTCTCATTGACACCTCAATTCCAACAACGTATTGCTAATTTACATTCTAGGAATGCAGATACTGGTTTTTCTGTATAACACCAACAAAAGAGAATACAAGAATCTTATTCATACTAAATATACTCTCTGTTGTGATGCCAGAACCAACTCATAGTCAATTATTCTCTACTAGATTTCTTCTAAAGGGTATAAATCATATGGGAGCAGATTGATCATTTTTCCCCCCAGGAAGCCACTGGTGTGTTTGAACCATCAGAGAGATATTGTCTTTGGTTTACAGCACAACTCTCTACAGTCTACATCACTCCCCAATATATTATTGCTGTTGTTATTATGTACTTTCAAATCAGAACCAACTCAAAGCTGAACCTACAGCAGGTTTTTAGGGGCAGCATAGAACAGAGGAAGAGATTGCTTATTTTCTATGGGGTATACAGTGGATTAGCACAGCATGCCTTTTGATTAGCTGCATTGCTCCTTACTGCTAGGGCACCAGAGCTCCCAATATCTTATTGTTGTTGTTGTTGTGTACCATTGAGCCAAAACCAACTCATAGCTGACACTTCAACAGATTTTCAGAGGGAGTTTTCAAATAGAGCAGATAGATTTGAACCACATGACTTCACGATTGTAGAACAGTTTCTTATCACTAGGTCACCAAAGCTCTCTAAAATATTATTCTTGTTTTTATTATGTGCCATTGAGTTATCTGCCAATCATAGTGACCCTATGCATAATAACTCTGAACCCTGTTCTATCCTGAGATAAGCTCATCATCTCAGATATACCTACATCCATTATTCTATTTCATCCAAGGTCTACTGTTCTTACTTCACCATTCCAAGTATGATGTCCTTATCAAAGGTCTGGTCCCTACTGGCCATGTATCCAAAGTATGTGAGATGGGGTTTCAAAATCCTTGCTTCCAAGGAGTGACCTGGTTTCACCCTCTCTAGGACAGAATTGTTTGTTTTCTTAGTTGTACATGCGATGTTCAATACTCTTTTCCAGCACCACAACACAAAAGGTATCTATTCTTCTTTTATCATCCTTACTCATTTTCCAGCTGTCTGGTGCATAGCAAGTAATTGCAAAGACAATAGCCTGGATCAGGCACACCTTAGTCTCTAGACTTCCTTACTTATCATTACTCTTCAGCACTCTAGAGAAGTCCCTGACAGTAGATTTTCCCAGTGCAAGTCATCTTTTGATTTCCTGGCTGCTGGGGCCAAGAGTAAAGAAATGGTAAATATGGAGACCCAGAAGCTCAACCAAGTTCTAAAGATCTTAAATCATACACCCAGCCTTCAAATTGTCAAGATGAAGGCTTACACAAACATGATCAACACTCAAAAATTTCAGGAAGTACCATATGAACAGAAGCCAATGTTAATGAAGGAGGAAGTGAAGGATGCGTTCAAGAGAAAGGCAAAAAATAAGACCTAGGAATTGATGGTCTACCAATTGCCTTGTTTCAATTAACAGATGTAGCCTTGGATGTACTTGACAAAATTTGGAGGACAGCTGTCTGACCAATAGATTTAAAAAGGTCCATATTTGTTCCCATTCCCAGGAAAGGTGATCCAACTGAATGTGGAAACTTTCAAACAATATCATTAGTACTGCATGCAAGCAAAATACTGCTGAAGATCATTAAAAAATGGCTAGAGCAATACAGAGTTAGGGAACAGCCAAAAATTAAGCAAGATTTGGAAGAGGCCATGGCACCAAAGATATCATTGCTGATGTCGGATAGATCCTGGCTGAAAGTAAGTAATACCAGAAGGATGTCTATTTGTGCTTTATGGACTATGCAAAAGCATTAAACTGTGTGGATTGTAACAAGTTATGACTGATATTGAGAGAAATAGGAGTCACAGAGCACTTAATTGTGCTCATGTGGAACCTGTATCAGGACCAGGAGTCTGTTGTGGACTGGAAGCTCTTGTTGCAGAAGATCAAAGAATGCAACCTTCCATATGGATTGCATCTCAATATCATGAAAACAAAAATTCTTACCACTGGACCAATAAGTAACATCATGATGGATGGAGAGGAGATTGAAACTCTCAATATCTTTATCTTGTTTGAACCCACAATTAACACCCCTGGTGCCAGCAGTCAGGAAATAAGGAGATACATTACACTGGAAAAATCTGCAGTTAGGGACCTCTCCAAATTATTGAGGAGTAATGATGCTAGTGTGAAGACTAAGGTGCATCTGATTCAGGCCACAGTATATCTGATCACTTGCTATGCATCTGAGAGCTAGACAATGAATAAGGATGACAGAAGAATTGGTGCCTTTGAATGATGGTGTTGGAGAAGAGCACTGACCATCCCATTAATGACAGATAGAATAATCATATTATCTTGGAGAGGGTACGGCCAGAGTGCTCTTTGGAGGTACGAATAAGGAGACTTCACTGCACACACTTTGAGTATGTTGCTAAGGTGTTATTTCTTGGAAAGAGACACGATGCTGGAAAGGGTGCAAGGTTGATGAAGGAGATGTAGACACTCAACAAGGTGGATTGATACAGTGACTGCTGCAATGGGTTCTTGTGTGTCAGGAAGTGTGAGGATGGCACAGGACATAACAGGGTTCAGATCTTTTGTTCATAGGGTTGCTATGAGTTTAATAGACTCAATGGCACCTAAAAACAACAAGTACAGTCATTTATTTGTTTGTTTGTTTGTTTGTTTATTTGTCTGCCTGTCTATTTATTTATTTGTCTGTTTATTTCTTTTTTCTTTCTCTCTATTTATCTATATATCTACCTATTTATCTGTCTATTACTTTTTTGTTCATGTACCATCAAATCAGATCTGAGTGGTATAGGAGGAGATTGTCCTTCCTTCTCCAGCAGAGCACCTGATGGATTTGAACTGCACACCTCTGGGATTGCAGTGCAGCTTCTTGCCACTAGGCCACCAGAGCTACCTGTCAATCACAATTTCTAAATACAGACTATACAGTTGTGAGCTTTGTAAAATATCTATTGTGAAGTAAATCCACTTAAAGATACATATGTTTAACATCAATTATTTCAATTTCACAGCTATGTCAGGTATATATTCTAGAATTGAAAAGTAACTAATAGCCTGGATGGTTCTTCTTTCAGAGTACCAATGGGCTATCCAGGATCTAATGGACCTTTACTGCACAAACAGTGAATGCACTTGAACAGTGTAATGACTTAAATGACATGTTCATCCCAGCCATATGCTTCTCCTCTTTATGGCACAGAATCAGACTACTCTGTAAATCCCTAATACATGACTAACAAGCTACCTAGTAGAAGGGAACTAAAACTTACATGTACTACGTCAGGTTTGATCCATAAAAACTTAGCACATATTGTTCTCAATGAACATGTTCTTTCAGGTCAACTAGGATGGTGAGCCAGAGGTAGACATGGAAACATGATTTGAAGACAACAAAACACCCTTTCACCTAGGAACCTGAATGACTCTTAAATAGGGATCCTGTCTTGACAGGTTATCTTTTGTGAACAAAATAGTGCATATATCTCTATAGTTTAAAAGTCAATAAGCATTGTTTAGAGTGTTTTTGAGAAGTTAGCTTACACTTACTACTTTAAACCAAAACCTAAGGCAGATTGCATCGTGATGTTTTTGCTATTGTTGTTAGGTGACATTGAGTATTATACACCTCAAAGTGATCCCATGAACAACAAATGTGAACCTTATCTTAATCCTATGCCAATCCTCACAACCTCAGGGATGCTCAAGCTCAGAGTTAGTCATTCTGCCAGTCTAATTTGTTGAGGATCTTCTCTCTTACTCTGACCCTCCACCTTTCACAGAAGGCCAAGTCTTGTCCTGAAAACATGCCTAGAAGATGTGAGGTGAAGCTTCTTCATCATTGCTTCTAAGGAGGTTTCTCCTCCTCTAAGATAAACATGATTGTTCTTTTGCAAGTTCATGGAATATTCAGTGTTGTACTCCAAAACCACAAAAAGGCACTAATTTTTCTGTTATCTCTACTCATTGTCTAACTTTCAGATGCATGTTGTTGTTGTTGTTGTTGTTGTTGTTATGTGCCATTGAGTCACCTCTGACCCATCATGGCCCATCATGGCCCTGAACCTTTCCATGTTGTGAGCTTGTCTCACTAATTCTGATACACCTATCCCCCTTGCCCTAGTTGCTGTTATCAATCCATCTAATCCGGGGTCTTCCTCTCTTGCTCTGTCCCTCCACCTTTCCAAGCATCATATCATTCTCCAAGGACCAGTCTATCCTGGCTACATGCCTAAAGTATGCAAGACAGAGTTTCAAAATCCTAGCCTCCAAAGAGAAACTTGGTTTCACCCTCTCCAAGACAGAACTATTGCTTACTTGGCAGTCCATGGTATGTTCAAGACTCTTCTCCAAAACTACAATTAGAAGGTATTGATTCTTTTTCTGTCATCCTTAATCATTGTCCAGCTCTCTGATGCATTGCAAGTAATTGCAAAGACTATGGCCTGAAATAGGCACACCTTAGTCTCTAGACAGGCATCATTGCTTTTTAGTGCTCTGGAGAGGTCCCTGACAGTAGATTTTCCCAAAGTAATTTGTCTTTTGATTTCCTGACTACTGGTGCCATGAGTGTTGATTGGAGAGCCAAGCAAGCTGTAATTGTTAACAACCTCAATCTCTTCTCCATCTATTATGGTGCTGCCAATTGGCCAATTGGTGAGAATCTTTGTCTTCTTGATGTTGAGCTTCAATCCATATTGAAGACTACTACTAGTCCTTGACCTTCTGCAGCAAGCACTTTAGGTCATCTTCAGTTCCAGCAAGCGAAGTTGTGTTATCACATAAACAGATGCATATGAAATAATTGAAAATATTGTGATTGTTTCAAATGCACCTTAGTCTTTAAACTGACATCCTTACTCTTTAACTCTTTAGTGATATTCTTGACAATATATTGTCTCAATGTAATATTTATTTTGATATTTTGACTTCTACTTCCTGGGGGGGGGTCAGTTGTGAATCTAAGTAAAATAAAATCCTTGATAATTTCAAACTTTTCTCCTATTGGTCCAGTAGTGAGAAGTTTTGTTTTCTCCATCTTGATATGCAGTCCATATTGAAGGCTGTTATCTTTTCTATTTTGCAGAGAGTGCTACTTCTCTTCACTTTTAGCAAGTAAGCTTGTGTCATTTGTATAAATAACACAGAGTTGACGAATCTTTCTTGAACCCTGATTTCACATTATTCTTCATATATTCTTCATTATTTTCTCACAAAACCGACTGAATATGTATCAAGAAAGAATTCAACCTAGACATACACCTTTCCTGATAATAAACCAAGAAATGTGCACTAGTCCTTTTGATGTAATTCTTTCTTTGTCTCGGCTTTGCTTGAGCACAAGCACAATTAAGTGTTCTAGAATCCACTTTCTTCTCAAAGTTAGCCAAAATTTGTTATGATACACACAATCCAACACATTAACACAGTCAATTAAATGCAAGCAAACATCTTTCCTATCTTCTTTCCTTTCAGTCATTCACCTTACATAAGCATTGACATTTCTCCTTCCCCAGTCACTGAATCAATCCACCTCATAGTGGGCCTTCCCCTCCTATGCTGTCCTTCCACCCTCCCAAGGATGATGTCCCTCTCCAAGGACCAGTCCCTCCTTACATATCCAAAGTACATTAGACAGAGCCTCAGAATCCTTGCCTCTAAGGAGCCGCCCAGTTTAACCCTTTGCAGAATGCATCTGTTTGTTTTCCTAGCAGCCCATGGTATCCTAATATTCTTCTCTAGCACTACAGCTCAAAGGCATCAATTCTCCTTCTATCTTCATTAGTCATTGTCCAAGTCTCTGATGCATAACAAGTGATAGCAAAGATCCTGGCCTGTATCAGATGCACCTTAGTCGCCAGAGAGACGGGTCCCTAAGAGCAGACTTTCCCATGGCAATACGCCTTTTAATTTCCTGGCTACTGGTACCAAGAGTGTTAACTGTGGAGCCAAGCAAACTAAAGCTGTGAACAATCTCAATCTCTTCACCATCCATCCTGATGCTGCCAATTGGTCCAGTGGTGAGAATCTTGGTCTTCTTGATATTGAGCCTCAATCAATTTTTGCAGTTTCAGCAAGCAGGGGTGTGTCATCTGCATGTCACAGATTGCTGATAGATCTTCCACCAATCTTGACCCCACATTCTCCTCATAGAGCCCAGCCTCTAGGATAATCTGTTCTGCATACAGTTTGAAAAGGTATGGAAAAAGGACACATCCCTGGCGTATGCCCTTCCCAATTTTGAACCATGCAGTGTTTCCTTGCTCCGTTCTGATGACTGCCTCTTGGTCCAAGTATAGGTTTCTCATTAGCACGATCAAGTGTTCCGGGATTCCCATTCTTCTCAGAGTCAGCCACAGTTTGTTATAATCCACACAGTCAAATGCCTTTGCATAATCAATGAAACACAGATATGCATTCCTCCGGTATTCCCTGCTTTCAGCTAAGATCCATCTAACATCAGCTTCAATATCCCTAGTACCACGACCCGTTCTAAACCCAGCCTGGACTTCTGGCAGTTCTCTGCTGATGGGCTGTTCCAGTTGTTTTTGGATAATCTTCAGTAGAATTTCACTTGCGTGTGAAATCAATGACATTGTTCTATAGTTTCCACACTCTGTTGGGTCGGTCACCCTTGTTCGGGATGGGAACAAATATAGATCTCTTCCAGTCAGTTGGCCAAGTGGTTGTTCTCCAGATTTCTTGGAACAACTTGGTGAACACGTCCAGGGCAGCATCTGTTGGCTGAAATATGTCAATTGGCATACCATATCTTTCTATCATCTTAGTCATTGTCCGGCATTCTGACACATAGCAGGTAATTGTGAAGCCTATGGTCTGCATTCATTTGAGCTGTAGTTTTGCGGAAGAGCACTGATCATCCCATTGACAGCCAAGAGAAAGAACAGATATGTTTTGGAGAAGGTGCAGCCAGAGTGCTCTTTGGAGGCAAGAATGATGAAACTTTGCTTCACACACTTTGGACATGTTGTTAGGACATGATGTTGGGAAGGATGGAGGTTCGATGAAGGAGAGAAAAACCCTCAACCAGGTGGATTGACATGATGATTGCTGCAAAGGGCTCTTTGGGTCAAGAAGTGTGAGAATGGGGGCGCAGGATAGAACAGGGTTCAGATCTTTTGTTCATAGGGTTCTTAGGAGTCATGTTCAACTTAGTGGCACCTAAGAACAACAACAACAAATTCTGGATAGGATTTTTTTTTTTTAATTTTCTGAAACTGAGGAGGACCTATAGCCCTTGCTGCAGAAGGTCAAGAACTGCAACTGGACCAATAGGCAGCATCATTATGGATGGTGAAGAGATTGAGATTGTTAACAGCTCTAGTATGCTTGCTTGGCTCCACGGTCAACATTCCTGGTTCCAGCAGCCAGGATATCAAAAGATGAATTGCATTGAGAAAGTTTGCTGTCAGGGACTTCTTCAGAGTATTGAAGAGCAACAATGTCAATCTAGAAACTAAGGTTTGCCTGATCCAGGCCATAGGCTTCACAATTACCTGTTATGTATCAGAAAACTGGACAGTGACTAAGATGATAGAAAGAGAATTGATGCCTTTGAGCTGTGGTGCTGGAGAAGAGTGTTGAATATACCATGGACTGCCAGGAGAACAAACAGGTTCATCCTAGAGAGGGTGAAAACAGGCTACTTCTTGGAGACAAGGATTCTCAAGCTTTGTCTGACATACTTTGGACATATTGCATGAAGTGACCAGTCCTTGGACAGGGACAACATGCTTCGGGTAGGGTGGGGTGGGGGGATACAGCACAAGAGAAGAAGATCCTCAATGAGATGGATTGATTTGGTGACTGGAATAATCAAGGAAGGTGTGTCAGAGACAATTAGGTTGGCACAGGATAGACCAGGTTCAGAGCTGTTGTACATAGGGTTGCTATGAGTCACAAGTGACTCAATTGCACACAACAACAACAACAAGAAGAACAAAAAGTAATAAAAATTTCAGTCTCATAGTAAAACAATGAGATTAAATTATGGGGTGGGGGACTTATCTGTATGCCGTTCCTCATTTCTTCTATTCCCTCAAACTGAAAATCTGGTGAAATACCAATGTGAGGTACTAAATCATTTTCAAGGTTTCTGAAAGTCATCTCCATATTTAAAGATGTCTACGGGTCTCCTAAGAATCATAAAATTGAGAGTAGGTTAAATGTGCCAATACTTTAAGGAGCGGAAACCCCTTAAGTGAGGGAAGTGTTGCTAATAAATGGAAAGGTTACATTTTATTGAGTCTGCACGTTTATGGCTGCAGTTTTAAGTTTCGCTTCAAGTAGCACTGCCAGGATTAAGGTTTATAATTAAATCCCCATTTTACAAAGCTGTCGGTTAGTTTATTCAGTGGTTTTATGATTTAATTAATGACTAAGACAACTTCTTTTAAGCATGAGTAGTTTTAACAGTAAAGTATAGTTTAGATTACTAACTTGAGGTCCCAGAGGGACTGCTCTCTTTTGAAAGGGTAATTCACTCTGAGACTTCCTTATTTTCAAACCTGTTCCTCTTCATGTAGTGTGTTTTATGACTCAGGAATGTGATTTCCACATAACTATCTTAATAGCAGCTCCTTACCAACCTGCCCCACATACACGCACATGCACTTTGTGTATTATAAATGCAGCTGTGTATTTGTTGTGAGGCTGTTATGATGTCTATGTTATAACTACATATAAATCTCCAAAGACACTCCTCATCTAAAGAAACTTTCACAACTTCATTACAAAAAATCCTAAATTAACAATAATTATTTCTTGATCCAGGAAAAACTCGAGACAGATCTTAAAAGACATGGAGAAAGATTTCTGACACTGGACCCTGGGCTTTTCTGGATCCTGTGAGATTGGTTTTGGTGAAAGATATGTGAGAGTCCTTGTCAAATACAGATTATAGAGATTTTCTGCTGCAACACAGAGTGGGAATAAAACACATACACAAAACCTTGTGTATGGAGTGAGTGTGACACGTCCATTAAGCCATGTGAAGTCATCTGAGCGGAATAGATGGTGTATGTGAAAGGGAGCTGAAAGAAACAGCCGCAATCACATGGAGTTAAATAGCGCTCCTCCAACATTCATGACTAATCATAAGACTGAAGAAGAAACCAAACTTTTAAACATGTAGTGTTGGCAAAGTATTGTCTATACTCTTGCCAACCCTCCCCCCCCCCGCAAAAAAAATAAAAAAATAAAAAATCTATCTTAAATGAAGTGTAACCAGAATGCTTCCTAGAGTCAAGGAAGGAAAATTTCATCTCACACACTTGTGTCATGTTGTCAGGAGGGGTCTGTTCTTCGAAAAAGAACCAGCTGAGAAAAGTCTAGAGAGTCATCAAACAAGAGGCCGACCTTCACTGAGATGAACTGACCAAGTGGCTGTAACAACGGGTTTGAGCGTGGAGGAGATTATGAGGACAGTACAGCACTGGCCAAGGCTTAGATCTGTTGTTCATAAGGTCGCCATGAGTTGTACTTGACTTGGTGACATCTAACAACGACAAAAGCAATCAAATTCAAAATATGTCTTTTTGCAAATAAGGCCTTTGTATATATAATCTAGAGATGAAAGTTAAATCTCACTGGATTTAGGTGAATCCTAAATATAATTGCTGTGATCCTTATAAGAGAAGACTGAGGATAACCTATGGAGAGAGAGGTAGGGGTTGGAATGGTTCCACTAAAAGCCACGAAGCATCAGAAGCTGGGAGAATTAAGGAAAGCCTCCTCCCTGGAAGCTATGTGGATGGAACATCACTCATTCATAGTGTCAACCTTGATTTTGGACCTTTTGTCACAAAAACTGTGGGAGAGCAAAAATAAACTGTGCTCAGTCACTTGATTCATAGAGATCTCTTAGAGCAGTCTTAGAGAAGTAACACCAGCTGAAATCATAAGGTGCTTGGAAAACTCTTTCTCTCATGGCCTCAGATTCAGAATCTACTTGGAGCTAATCCTCCAGCAGATTTTCTGAGGGTGTAAATCACACCAAGGAACTGCCCATCTTTTTCTTGAAGAGCAACTGGTGGATTCAAGCCACCCATTTTTTGGGTTCGTAACACAAAAGTCTTCCCACTAGGCCACCAGAGAAAACTACAGTGATAATTTCATAAAAAAAATGCTTAAAAGATAGAAGAGACAACAATGTAGAAGAGGACAATATAGAAAGCTTCCAAGTTTGAAGGATATAGTTATTGGGGTAAAATGGAGGAGATTTATTTAAGGAATTAAAATAGTATGTATGGAATAGGGCTGTTACTGAAAATATTAGCTAATAAAATATTATATTTGGATAAAAATATAGTTGTGTCTAATCAACTAGAGATTTGCTAGTGGTAAGAGTTATTGACCTAGTGTTAAGGAGCTACACCGCTGCCCTCCGAAAGATACATGGTTCAAATCCACCAGCTACTCTGCAGGAGAAAGGTGGGCAGTCTCCTCTTTTGCAATTAGAATGCCTCTGAAAACTCCCTGGCGGGTCAGCTATACAGCAGTTCTGATTTGACCGGACACAACAACAGGAGGCTCCACGAGAGCTCTGGTGAACGAGGCCTTAGAGTGTTGCACTTGACTCTGGTGCTAATGATACACAACCACAACGCTCTGTGGGAGAAAAATGGACAATCTCCACCCTTTGTGATTTCTTCCTTGGAAACTCCTGCAGGGTTACTGTGACTTCAAACCTACTCAACAGAGTGTGTTGAGTTTTACGGTAGCTTCTAGGGCGAACTAGCTGAACTAACTCATTGCAGGGCAAACCTCTATGAACTATACCCCCAGACCTTCCTTCCTTTCTGGGGCAGGAGAAGACTTTAAAAGCTGCTTGATGGTTATACTTGGTTAAAAGTAACAACTCTTCCCTCCTACCTATTACCTGTAGACAAAAGTAAACATTGACACAACCAGTCATACCACTATCAAGTAGAAAGAAGAATATAAGTTAGTTTCCTGCATTTTCTAAATATACATTTTTTAATTTAAAAAAAAGTAACTTTGAAATTGTATTGAGCATGTAGCTTGTGTGTTTTTGATAGGATTGTCATTTTCACAATAGTGATTCTTCCTATTCATGAACAGTTCACTGTTTGCCATTTATTTAGGTCTATTAATTTGTTTCACAGCAATGTTCTGTAGTTTTGTTTTTACAGGTCTTTTGTGTCTCTAGTTAGGTTCACTTCAAAATATCTCAGTTTGTGTTTGGCTGTTATAAACAGTATCGCTTTCTGATTTCCTTCTCTGAGTATGCTGCACTCACTCAGAAGTGATGATTTTGAAAAATACTACATAACTTGGGAGAAACTGGAGAGCTCAATGCTGGGTGAACTAATTCAGTCTCATTAGGACAAATACTGTATAAGTTTATTACTGTTAAAAATAGAAGGAAACCTAGTAAACATGTACGGGAACCCAAGGGGGAAGGAGTGGGAGCAGAGGGCTGAGGATGTGCAGGCGCAAACCCACAGGATTGTACTATTTGGTGGGGGGATGGAGGAGGGAGAAGGATATGGGAAAGATCTGAAACAGACCTAAAAAGAGTGGGTAATGATGGACAAGGTCCAATGGTGATTAATTTTATAAAACATGATGCATGAAAATGATTGCATGAAACACAATGTGAATGAAGAGTAGTGTGAAACACAATGTCTATAGATTTTGAAAGCAAACTAATAAAAAAGCCCCAAACAAACAGATCAACAAATAACTTTAAATAAGTGAGTGAAGAAAAACGTGACATTTATGATATAGTAATTAATAATTATACCATTATGTGTGAGATGTTTGGTTCTATAGTCAATATCCTAACTTTGGAAATATTTCTATTTCTGATAGCCTCAAGCATGAGAAAAAAGTCACTTCAATTGTGTTAGGTGAGGAAGGAGGAGGAAGTTAACTGCCTTTAGTCACAAGAAACTAATAAAAATGTTACTTACTTACAAACAGTCCTGTGAGAAGGGTATGATAATTCAAAGCTAGTAGCTGAAAGAAAGAAACAGGAAAATAAAATAAAAAGGAAGGGTGGGTGAACAATACAGTACAGGCAATAGAGAAAATGTAAATGTTAAGTTTGCTCTGTGTGAAATATTTCCAAACCAAAAGAGGTTAGCAGCACTTCTGTAGACAGGAAACAGCCATAATCTTAAAATGCAGCATGTTATTAAGTTCACTTTAAGGGTGAGGTAATTTACTCTTGGGTTGCTTCCAAATATAAGGGGGGGGGAATGCAAAACAGGAGGCACTCTTGCAATAAGTTTTCATAGAAATATTCATAGAGGAAGCTACTTCTCTGAGTCGGACCCTGTCATATATGAGATGGCATTCTCAGAAACATTAAATCTTAGGAAAGGCACTTGGGTGGACATACTGCATAGTGAGCTACCCAGCTCACCCAAATGCTGCACCTCTCTAGTGGTTCAAATCCGTCAGAGGCTCCTAGAGAAAAAGATGGACAGGGAGCTCTGGTGACTTAGTGGCAAGAATGCTGCCAGTACATAAGTATGTGGTTCTAATCCAACAGCTGCTTTATCAGAGACAGATGTACAATCCCCACCCATGCAATTTACTATCTCTGAAAACCCACTGGAGGATCAGCTATGAGTCTGCTCTGACTTGATGATGCACAACAATAACAACCTTTCCATCACAATCCAACTCGATAGCAGTGATTTTGTGCTTTTGTTTTAGGAAGTAGTGGCAAATGGTAGAATAATGGATAATGAATTCAGTGTTATATTTAGAAAAACATTTCTCTCTGTGAAAGTATAATCAATAGCTTATACTAAGCTTATATTCTGGCTATAAAAACTAAGCACAGCCGAAAGCATGAAAATTTTATTAAATATCAAACTGTAAACAAGTATAGAATCTATTATAGCCAGAAAGAATCATTTTTGTCACTAGACAAATGTCATTGTAATACCACCATAAATGATTTTTATTTAAATATAACAAAAATTTTTAACGTTGTTTTAAATGTCATTTATATACAGTAAACTACATCTGCTTTAAGATAATCTAGTTTGCTGAGCTTGATATAGGTATGGATTCTTGAAACTATCATCACCACAATGGAAAAAAATCTTTGAGAGTGATAGATAGACGGATTGTTTTGATTGAGCATTTAAAGTTTCTTGCAACTTTTAAATCACCAAATTATCCTAAAAATCCAATAAGATTGACATTTTTAAAAACTCTATTTAGAAATAGGTAAAAAAAGAAAAACCCAACTTACTGTCATCAAGTTGACTGGGAGATTCCCTAGGTTGTCAATCTTTATGGGAAAACATTGCCTAGGTTTCCCCCATGTAATAGCTGGTGGGTTCACACTGCCGCCCTTTTAGTTAGCAGCATTGTTCATTGCCCCACTAGGGCTCGTTTAATAATAGGAAAAGTACGTCAAGGAACGGAAGAACAAATTCAAACCTCGAGTTGCTACAATCAAGGATGCTTTAGGCAGAATGTTAAATGATCCAGGAGGTATCAAAAGAAGATGGAAGGAATATACTGAGTTATTGTATCGAAAAGAATTGGCAGATACAGAAGAATTTAATGAAATAGCATTTGAGCCAGAGCCTATGGTGATGAAGGCAGAAGTTCAAGCTGCTTTGAAGAAAACAGAAAAAAAAAAAAGGCCCCCGGAATAGATGGTATACCAATTGACATATTTCACCTAACAGATGCTGCCGTGGATGTGCTCACCAAGTTGTGCCAAGAAATCTGGAGAACAACCACTTGGCCAACTGACAAGAAGAGGTCTATATTGGCTCCCATCCCAAAGAAGGGCGACCCAACTGAGTGTGGAAACTACAGAGCAATATCATTGATTTCACAGGCAAGCAAGATTCTACTGAAGATTATCCCAAAACGACTGGAACAGTACATCAGCAGAGAACTGCCAGAAGTACAGGCTGGGTTTAGAAGGGGTCGTGGTACTAGGGATATTGTTGCTGATGTTAGATGGATCTTAGCTGAAAGCAGAGAATACCAGAAGAATGTCTATCTGTGTTTCATTGATTATACAAAGGCATTTGACTACGTGGATCATAACAAACTGTAGCTGACTCTAAGAATGGGAATCCCAGAGCATTTAATCGTGCTAATGCAAAACCTATACTTGGACCAAGAGGCAGTCATCAGAAGAGAGCAGGGCAACAGTGCATGGTTCAAAATTGGGAAGGGTGTACGCCAGGGATGTGTCCTGTCTCCGTACCTTTTCAACCTGTATGCAGAGCAGATTATCTGAGAGGCTGGGCTCTATGAGGAGAAGCGTGGTGTTAGGATTGGTGGACGATGTATCAACAATCTGCATTATGCAAATGACACAACCCTGCTTGCTGAAACTGAGGAGGACCTCATGCACTTGCTGCGAAGGGTCAAGGACTGCAGCCTTCAGTATGGACTAAGGCTCAATGTCAAGAAGACAAAAATTCTCACCACTGGACCAATTGGTAGCATCAGGATGGATGGTGAAGAGATTGAGATTGTTCACAGCTTCAGTTTGCTTGGCTCCACAGTCAACACTCTTGGCACCAGTAGCCAGGAAATAAAAAAACGTATTGCGATGGGAAAGTCTGTGGTTAAGGACCTCTCTAAAGTACTCAAGAGCAACGGTGTCTCTCTGGAGACTAAGGTGCGCCTGATACAGGCCATGGTTTTTGCAATCACCTTTTATGCATCAGAGAGTTGTACAATGACTAGGGAGGATAGAAGGAGAATTGATGCCTTTGAGCTGTGGTGCTGGAGAAGAGTACTGAATGTACCATGGACTGCCAAGAAAACAAATAGATTCATCCTATAGAGGGTTAAACCAGGCTGCTCCTTGGAGGCAAGGATTCTGGGGCTTCGCCTGACATATTTTGGACATGTTGTAAGGAGAGACAGGTCTTTGGAAAGGGACATCATGCTGGGCAAAATGGAGGGACAGCGCAGGAGGGGAAGACCCTCTATGAGGTGGATTGATTCAGTGACTGGGGTAATCAGGATGGGTGTGTCAGAGTCAATGAGATTGGCACAGGATAGAGCAGGGTTTAGGACTGTTGTACATAGGGTCGCTATGAGTCGCAAATGACTCGATGGCACATAACAACTACAACAAACAATGTCACAAAAAGATAATCAAGTTAATCAAAGTCAGACAACTAAAAAGCCTCTATCTAGATCTGAAAATAAGCTATCTGGAATAGAAATTATCCTTGCAATCATAATGACTTTATGTGTGTACTCGTAGAAATGATAGATAGAGATATAGGATTACTTTTGTAAATATTAAAACACATTAAATTATATTTTGAATTAAAGGTGGCAAATTTTCTTTTACTTGGATCTAGTAAAATATAAACAGAAGTGAAAAATAAAGGTATCATTGAACTTTAAATAAATTTTCTCCACTACTAGATATACTATTTCCACAAGACCCCTTAAGTTTAAGAAAATAAATTTCTATAAACAGTAATGAAATAAAAAGGAAATTGTTTCCCTGGTTTGATTTATTTAGAGTCCCTTTAGGAATTACAGCTACAAAATTATATAACAGTAATGGAGAAGCTGTGTAAAATACTGGCTGAGCATATCCTCACCTTCTAGGAGGCTCTCTTCATCCAGAGAAGAATCTACAACAAGACAGAGGGAGGAGAGAGAAAGAGAAGGAAAATATGAAAGAAGTTGAAAATAGAAATTTAAGTATAAATCTGTGATTCTTATCCTAGCCCTGCCCAAGAAATATCTGGCCATGTGTAGATAAACTATTTGATTGCTAAAACTTAGGGGAGTACAACTGGCATTAGTGGGTAGGGACAGAGGTTCTGCTAAATACTCTGTAAGTGTTGCAACCTCCTCTCCAGCCCCACCTCACCTACCACAACTGACAGTCCAGACATAGAACCCTGTTGCATATCTTGTTTTTGTCACCTGGTGCAACTGAGTTGACTATGATTCATAGCAGCACTATGAACAATAACAGATCAAAACTGCTCTATACTATACCGTCCTCACAACCTGTAATTATCAACCCATTGGTGCAGTTACTGTTTGAATTGGTCTCATTGATAGTTCTTCTCTTTCCTTAACCCTATACTTTTCCCAGCATGATGTCTTTTTTTTTCCAAATATTAGCACCTAAGGACTCTAGTCTTCAATATGGATTGAAGCTTTAATCAAGAAGACAAAGATCTTCACCACTGGGCCAATTAGCAGCACCATATTAGATAGAGAAGAGATTGAGGTTGTTAGGAATTACAGCTTGCTTGGCTCCACAATCAACCCTCTTGGCACCAGCACTCAGAAAATTTAAAGAAAAATTGCATTGGGAAAATCTGCTGTCATGGACCTCTACAGAGTGCTGAAAAGCAACAATGTCAGTCTAGAGACTGAGGTGTGTCTAATCCAGGCCATGGTCTTTGCAATAACTTGTTATGCTTCAGAGAGCTGGACAATGACTAAGGACAACAAAAGAAGATTAGATATCTTGGAGAAGAGTATTGAACATACCTTGAACAGCCAAGAAAACAAATAAATATGTCTTGGAGAAGGTGAAGCCAAGTCTCTCCTTGGAGGTTAGAATTTTGACGCTCCATCTCATATATTTGGGGAATGTGTCCAGGAGAGATCAGTTCTTGGAGAAGGTCATCATGCTTGGAAGGGTGGAGGGACAACACAGGAGTGAAGACCCAGGATGAGACGAGTTGATATGATGACTGGAGCAAAGGAAGTGTGTGTGTGTGTATTGGTGTGTGGGTGTGTGAGTCTGGCTCAGGACAGTGTTCAGAGCTACTGTTCATAGGGTCGTAATGGGTTGCAGGCAACACGATGGCCCATTAACAACAATACAATATCATGACTAAAGTACGGGAGACTAAGTTTATCCATCTTATCTCCAAGGAATACACTAGTTAAACTTTGTCCAAGGTAGATTTACTTTTTATTCTGATGTGGGGGTGCTGTGGGGTTTGAAAGCCCTGGATATATCCAACAGTCTTTACCAACACTACAATTTAAAGGCATTAATTTTCAATCTTCCTTAGTAACTGTCCAACTTTCATATGCCCAGTATACAATTAAAAATATCATGACTTATGTCAAGGACACTCTAGTCTTTAAACCGAAATACTTGCTCTTTAAAGTGACTTGCTGAGGGATGAGAAATCATCAGTCAAAAAAGACCTAGACATAAGAAAGAAAACAGGAACAGGTTATAAAAGAAGGAACAGATAAAATGTAAAGCAGAGAGGAGCAGAGTGTTCCCAAAGAGCCATTTGGTATGAAACAGTGTAAACCCACTGAGAGGGGGTAACATAGGTCATTACAGGAGAACCCGGTATTCAGAAGTATATTAAACCATGTCTTTTACATAAATTCTTTCCCAGATCTGCTCAAACATGTTCTTGGCTTTATTTCCTGAAGAACCTGTGCAGGGAAACCTCGCTTAACTGTTAAATACTAATCATGTCCCCATATTCTTATTGTTGTACTTTATAAACATCAAGAAGTCACTAAAAGAATCTCTAATTTTGAAAATTTGTATAGCATGGTCCCATGAATTTCAGTATTTAGCCTACCTATGCCTTGCAATCACAATTCCAAGATAATTTGTTCAATCAGTGCTGTTGTTGTATGTTTTCAAGTCGGAACTGACTCATTGATGAGCCTCCAGTGGGTTTCCAGAGGCATTCATTTCATTAAAAAAAAGGTATTTAAGGTTTTCTTCCATATTTAATGTTATTCTTCTGCACGCAGTAAAATGAATGAGATAACAGTAGCATTAATATGTCTGACGCTTTGAGGTTGTTAGGTGCTGTCTAGTTGAGTAAAACTCCCAGTGACCGTTTGAACAACCCTTCTGATCCCTGTCTTATCCTGTTCCAGCCTCACTATTTTCAACATGTGTAAGCCCATTGCTGCAACCATTGTTCCAATCCATCTTTTTGAAAGTCTTTTTTTCTGGCCCTCTGTTCTTCCAAGCATGATATCCTTCTCCTAGGAATATCCTCTCCTAGGAATATGCCTGAAATATGTGACATGAATTTTTACCATCGTTGCCTCTAAGCAGCACTCTGGCTGTAATTTTTCCAAGACACATCTGTTTGGCTTTTTTGAAATCTTTGGAATAGTTAGTGCTGTAAAAAGAGCAAGAGCCTATGGGGATGGCCATATATGAGTTTTACCAATGTTGCAAAGGGGAACTCTCTCCATCAACAACAGAAAACCAATTCCCTTGAGGTCAGAAATATCCCCCACATTCTTTCTACTCATCCCAACACCAATATCACAGCTTTAGTGGGTATAAAATCTGATGCAATAGCTCACAGATCACAAGAACCATATTGGGGAAGTAGCAGAATACAGAAAGGATAGCTTCTGAAATGTGCTCATATGTGCCTCAGCTTTGAGCCTCCTCACTTTAAACTAGTGTTACAAAGCTCTCAGTCCTGCCAATTATGGCTATCCACCATAATCCTCAAAAACACTTGTTAAAGACTCTTAGATGTGGTTCAGTGATGTAGAAGTCCCACGGCTCAGTCCATCTTGCATTAGGCCTCTGGTTCTCCACTGCAGCTGCTATGGCTGCTGTTTCTATAGGCCATGATCTGACTGAGAAATGTCTGGTCCCAAGGGACACACTGCTTTCTTTTGCTTCTTCTTCTTCTTTAGTAATGAGGTTCTCCAATTATACTGCTGGATAATCTGTTCAATTTAATGACGAGACTAGCCAATCCTATCCACATGGCAAAGTTAGCCTTGAACACTAACGAGCGAAGACCAGATGAGTTGTGGGAGGATGTCAAAGATATCATTCAGGAAGAGTGTAAACGGTCATTACAAAGACAGAAGAGGAAGAAAAGACCAAA
>NW_006399771.1:5426451-5430208 GCF_000299155.1 Elephantulus edwardii
TTGTCCATATCTAAGATGCACAGTAAGAGTTTGAAAAGACATGGCCTGTACCAGTGTACCTTCCTCTTCAAAGAGATATCACTCTTCCTCAGTATTTGAAGAGACTCCTGACAGAGGACTTGTCCAATGCAATATATCTCTCCTGACTATTAGCACTAAGGGAGTTGATTATTGATCCAAGTAAAATGAAAGCATTGAAAATGTCAACCTTTTCTCCATCTATTATGATGTTACCTACAGGTCCAGTGGCAAGGATTTTTGTAGTCTTTATGTTGAGATACAATCCATATTCAAAGTTGTAGTCTTTGATTCTTTGCAGTAAGTGTTTCATACCCTCCTCACTTTCAGCAACTATGTTGTGTCATATGGATAGTGCAGGTTGTTAATGAGTCCATTTCTCTTCATAAAATTCAGTTTCATGAATGACTTGTTCAGTGTACAGATTGCATAAATATGGAGAAAGAATATAACCTTAACATACACCTTCCTGATTTTAAACCAGGCAGTGTTCCTTTGTTCTGTTCAGACAACAGCTTCTTGGTCTAGGCATTGGTTTCACATGAGCACAGTTAAGTGTCCCGAAATTCCCATTCTTCTCAATGTTAACCATAATTTGTTATGAACCTCACAGTCAAATGCCCAATCTCAATAAAACAAATAAATATTCTTCTCTGCTTTCCTTCACCATCCATCTGACATCACCAATGATATGTCTGGTGCCACAGCCTTTTCTAAATCCTGGCTGGATTTTTGGTAGTTCCCTATCAATGTACTGTTCTATCCACTAATCTTAGCAATATTTTGCTTGTGTGAGATCTTAACAATATTGTTCTATAATTTCCACATTATCTTGGATCATCTATACTGGGAATTGGAACAAATATGAATGTCCTCCAGTATTCTGGCTAGACAACGGTTCCAAATTTTTTTTGGTATAAACTGATGAATGCATCCAAGGCTGCATCTGTTAGTTGAAACATGACAGCTTGTATCCCATTGATTCCTGGGGCCTTAGTTTTTGCCCATGCCTTCAGTGCAGTTTGGACTTCTTCCTTCATTATCATTGTGTTCATAATATTGGTCAATGATTTACATATAGCTAATTACTGAAGAAGACCTGAAACACTTTCTGCAAAAGGTCAAGGACTAAACATGGCTTAAACATGGATTGAAGCTCAACATCAAGAAGACAAAGATTATCACTGCTGGGCCAATTGACAATACCATAATACACGGAGAAGAGATTTCGGTTGTTAACAATTGCAGTTTGCTTGGATCTACAAACACTCTTAACACCAGCAGTCAGGAAATTAAAAGACTAATTGCAATGGGAAAATCTGTTATCATGGGCCTCTCCAGAGTGCTGAAAAACAACAATGTCAGTCTAGATACAAAGGTGTGCCTAATCCAGGTCATGGTCTCCTCAATTACTTGTTATGCTTCAGAGAGTTGGACAATGATTAAGAATGAAAGAAGAAGAATAGATGCCTTTGAGTTTTGATGCTGAAAAAGAGTCTTGAACATACCATGGACTGCCAAGAAAACAAATAACTCTGTCTTGGAGAGGGTAAAAAAAAGTATCTCCTAGGATGCTAGGATTTTGAAGCTTTGCCTCACTTACTTTGGCCAGGTAAGGCACATAGCCAAGAGAGATCAGTCCTTGGAAAAAGACATTATCCTCAGAAGGGTGGACGGACAGTGCAGGAGAGGAAGACCTCAGATCAGATTGATTGATACAGTAACTGGGGCATGGAGGTTGGTGTGTTGGAATTAGTGAGACAAGCTCAGGACAGGGATGGGTTCAGAGCTACTGTATATAGGGTTGCTATATACATCACAGGTGTCTCAATGGCACATAGCAATAATATACTATAACACATTTGGAAGTAAGAGTGGCATTCCTAAAAAATATGCCTCTGGAAACTCTATGAAATTTGGTGTCAATAGTTGTATAGGGGCTTCAGGCCTTTTGTTCATAGGGTCACTATGAGTCATGCTTAACTCGAAAGCAATCAACAACAACAATTACTTTGCAGCGTAGGTGTGTAATTTCTATTATCTTATTAGTACAACAATTGTCTGTAAGTTTGCTGTACATAGATAACTTGTGAGTTGTTGTGGTTTGTTCTACAGCTAGCTACAAACCACTGGTTTGCAAACTTCACTCATATTTCGGGTACCAGAAGGGTCACGTGTGGTGAACAGGTCAGGAGAGTTTCCAGATTAGGACAGACTGGAAACAGAATTGATGATCTGAAATAACAGACCTCAAAAACAGTTTGACAAACAGAGAATTATAGTCTTGGATATAAAGCCCAGATTGGAATGCAATAAAAAATTAGGAAAAAGAGTGACAAGCAAGCACCTTTCAATAATTGGTACATGGAATGCATGAACTGTAAAAATAGGAAAACTGGGGGTTGTAGAAAAGAAGATCATCAGAGATACGTTTTCCATGTTGTATTATAGCCATTCACTATACATTTATTTCAAATACAACTGAAATAACAAATTAGTATAATTATAAATTCTATTTTGCGATTTACTGCCTTTTAAAATCTGCTGGAGGATCAACTATGGGTTGGTTCTGACTCGATGGTACTCAACAACAGCAATAACAACATTTTATTAATTTTATTAATAATTATTATAAAAGTTACTAATAATTTATGAATAGTATTAAGAAAAATAGTATGAAATAGTTTTATATATTATTTATCATTTACTAACTGTGTGAGTACCAACTATATAACCTTCATAAACAAGACATTTTCTTTTTAATAGAGTAAAAAAAAATGTGCTCCAGCTCTAATCCATCAACAGAATTGTGAGAGAAACATGAGCAATCTCCCTCAAAGGGAGTTACAGCCAACCATGGAAGCCTGCTGGAGGGTAAGCTATCAGGTCCGAGAGTATGTCGGGAGAGAGGGGGTGGCGAGGGAGAGAGGGAAATATGGAGAGAGGGAGAGAGGAAGGGAGAGACAGAGAGAGAATGACAGCATATATTTCATGCTGTAGTATATAATTAAGCTAATTCACATTCATGGACTTGTACTCATTTCCTTTCGCAGAACAGAGAACTGCCCCACATCGTGTTCCTGAGCCACAGACCCTCACAGGAGTAGGTTTTCAGGTTTTCCTTGGTGAAGTACGTGGTAAATTCAAACCACCAACCTTAGATTAGCAGCTGAGTACTTAACCATTGTGAGGCAATGCATGTGAGTACCTGAATGCATGCGACATGATGATTGTTAAGTGATGGTAACTGTTAGCTGTATAGCCGTTGTTGTTATTTTTATTTTTATTACATCATACTATCCTATTTCCTTAGTCAAAATGTGATCCAATCCAATGCCAATAGAAAGATGGTTGTGTGGAGCTAGTTTATTGCATGTTTTCAATGCTATAGTTTACTTATAGCACATTTTAACTATGTTAAGAAATAATAGTTCGAAGCCATGAACAATTACAAGGTAACATTTATCAATTTATTCAATGTTATAGTTTATTTTAGAGCTCTGATAGTGTAATTCAGAGCTGGCTGTGTTGCTAACCCAAAGGAAGGACCTCTCCTGAAGTTGGAAACCACCAGCATCATTGTGGGAGAAAGATGGGCAATCTCCCCCATGCAACTTACAGCTTCTGAAAACCAGCAGGAGAGTCAGTTATGAGTAGCTTCTACCTTGACAGCAAAAAATTCAAGGAGTTTTTTAACAGCATATATTAAATTTAGCTTTTTATATAAGTTGAGTAAGAA
>NW_006399771.1:5430338-5447033 GCF_000299155.1 Elephantulus edwardii
TATATATATAGTTCAGATATTTTCTGGAATCTCAATAAATGAAAGACCAAACAAGAGCCAATTCTGCCACTATTATTTTCACTCTGACAGCAGACAAGAACTTGAACTCAAAGTGCAATCTTTAATGATGGTGAAAGTAAAATTCATTCCCAAATGACAGACAAAGGTAACAGCAAGGCTATTTTTAAAATTAAAATTTTCACAGCAGAGTACTTACGGAGGTGATTTCTCCAAGCACAATGGCAAATGAATAAAATACTGACACTGATTACTTTTTACTGATTAGAAAGAATAAGGCTCAATTGCCACATTCAAGAAGACTGGATGAAAAACACTCAAGCTAATTGTGATGACAATGTCAAGCCATGAACTTGAACTGAATTTACTGTTTTAAAATATAAGTAAAAATGTGAGCAATGCTTAGAATGTCAGCAAGGACAATAGGTTTAATTCTTTCAAAAAATCTAACAGAAAAACAGAATAGGAGAGGCCTGTAGGAATTTAGGTGTAATTTGAGAACATAAAAAGAACAAAAATGGAGAACTTTTCATTTCTTTCTGATTCTATTCCTTAAGGATCCAGGTTTTGGTAACCTGTAGAGCTCCAAAGATAATTGAATGGATTCTTCTACCGGCCTTAGGGACAGGAATATTGTGGCCAAGTGAGTCATTAAATGACTCGTTCATAACAATTGGTAAGTTGAGAGAAAGAAAGGAATTTGGGTTAGGAGACTGGTGAACTGCTTTTTCGGTGTATTACATCTCAGCGGATTTTTTTTTCTTCAGTAACTCAGTCTCTTCTCAGTGAAGGAAAATTGTTCAAAGTGTGTTCAAAGTAATTGTAAGTCAATTATGTTATTTGAAATCTTTTCAGGAACAACTTGACAATTTAGAAGAAAGATCACATTTCAAACTCCAGATTAAATTGTTAAAGTTTTGAAAGATTTCAGTTACAGCAGATACCATATTCTAATTCTTCTTTACCCATATTTTAAAGGAAGAAGACTTTGTGCAATGGTCCACTATATTCTGTAGAATGAATGAACCTTGTCAAGTCTGAGTCAGACTCAGCTATCCAGGCACCTAAATGTTTCTGTGTTATAATATACAACATTGCACACATAATATAAATATTTAGTAGATTACCCCAAAGAGGAAAAAAGTTACTAGAGATACAGAGAGAGGTAAAGAGAAATAATAGTGACACTTTGAACATCTCAAATAGGAAAAAAAGTTGTTTAAATTTTTGTTGTATCTTCTATTTTTTAAAATTCATAATCTGCTAAATAATTTATTAATTACTTCAAATATCATTGAGCCCTTTGTCCTTGACTTTGAGTATTTTATGCTTTTATCACAAATGAGAAAAAACATATACTCTTGGGGAAAACAGACTATTGTCATTGTTATGGGCTGTCTAATTGTAACCAACCCAGAACTGACCCTCCAGTGGGTTTTCAGCGGCAGTAAATTGCACTGGGAGGACATAGAGCAGCTAGTGGATTCAACTGCCTGCCTGTGGAATTCTGGAACAGCTCTATATCACTAGGACACCAGAGATCCCTTTTAAAAGGCTACAACATAAGCAAAAATACTGATATTTAAACAATAAAATAGTATCTCTGAAGATAGAATAATTAAATTTTTCAGATAGAAAAAAATGCCTTGAGAAGGTACATTTGATTTTTACTTGACTAGAAAAAGAAAACAATCAGAAATATTTGAAGGAGTAAGCACATGTAGCGTAGGGTGAAAAAGATTTTAATAATAAAATATTTTGGAGGCATCTGCCACAACAAAAGCATAGACACTGAATAAACAAACAAACAAAAAAATAAAGTCTGCACTCAAGGAAGTTAAATTCTAATGTAGAAAACAAACAATAAACAAAAAAATGTACATATGAGAGTAAGAGTGAGAGAGAGAGAGAAAGGTTAAGTAGTGAGAAACACATAAAACAAATTAAAACAGGTAAAAATATAAAGTCAATCATGAAATAGGTTTGTAGTTTGCATAGAATGATCTTTTAAAATAAGACCACCATTTGGAAGAGTGTGGGAACATTTTTTTTCCATTCCAAAAAGATAAATTGTAAGTGCAAATACTCTATGATAGGAGCATATGTAGACATGTTTGAGATGACACAAAAGCATGATAAAGATAGATTAAATTTGATCATACTAAAGAATGATAAATGTAGTGTAGAGAAAAGGCTCAATCATGGGCATAAAGTCAGAACCACTTTATAACTGACCAGTGGATTTCTGAGGCTGTAAACATAGGAGAAGATTGTCCATCTTTCTTACACAGAGGTAAGTTGTGTGCATTTCCTAATCTTAATAAAAATAGAAATCAATGTGGCAATATGGAGATTTAATTTACTTGAGATACAGGGTAACCAAATAAGAGTTGAATAACGTGATTAATATATGAGAACATAAGTGCCTGAAGTCAAATAAAAGGCAGGAGAATCGAGAAAAATTAAGAACATAGCATTTGAAGGAACGATGTGAACTGGACGTGGAGACTGAGGAAGAAGAAGAAAAATCCAAAAGGATTCTAAAACGTCTAGCTTAATAAAAAGAATGAACAATTGCAATACTTGCTGATATGGAAATTATTAGAATAAAAATAATGTGTACAGAAAATTATGAATTATGCTTGGACAAAGTGATTTTGGAACAGCTCAAAAATAATCTAAAGTGTTAAAATATGCAAAGAGCTTGCTAGATAATCAAAGGGGGGGAAACACAGTGAGTACTTTTAAAGCTGAAGGAACTGAAGAAAAGAAAATTAACCTGCAAATTACAATTCTGAAGGATTATATGAGTAAAATATTGAATCACTGTACCAAAAACTATTTGTTAATTTGCATACATTTCTGGAGGTAGAATTTGATACAAAACCACTATTACTGAAGGAAGGAGGCCATGTTGCACTAAACATACTAGTGAAAAAATAAGGCCACAGAATTTATTCAATGTGTCTGATCTGGGCCATAGTCCCTGTAATTACTTGCTATGTATCAGAAAGCTGGACAATGACGAGGGATGATAAAAGAGAATTGGTGCCTTTGAGCTGTGGTGTTGGAGAAGAGTATTGACTATGCAATGGACTACTAGGAGAACAAACAGCTTTATCCTAGAGAGGGTGAGACCAGGCTGCTCCTTGGAGGCAAGGATTCTGAGGCTTTCTCTGTCATATTTTGGACATGACCAGACCTACCTATATATCAATAAGAAATTGTCAGAAAATCAAGCTGGATTCAGAAGAGAATTGTACAAGAAGGGATTATATTGCTGATGTCTGAGGGATTTTGGTTGAAAGCAGAGAATTAATACAGGGGTTTATCTGTGTTTTATTGATTTTGCAAAAACATTTGACTGTATAGATCATAACAAATTGTAGGTATCAGTGTGAAGAGTGGAAATTCCTAAAACTTTAGCACATACACATGTAATCTATGTGTATACCAAAAGATAGTCACTCAAACAGAACAAGGGAACATGGTATAAATCAGAAATGTGGATCAAAATCATATCTTTCACTATTTTTATTCCATCTGAATGTTGAGCAAATAATCCAACAAACTGGACTATATGAGCAAGGATGCAGTATAGTAGAAAGTCATTAATACTGTGTGATTGACATACACATGGCATAATATTATTGATTAAGAATGAGGAATTTCTGAAGTACTAGCAACTGATAAAGATCAAAGATCACAAGTATCTATTTGAATTATTTTGGAATGTAGTAACAGAAATTCTTACAACTAGACTGAAAGGCAAAATAATGATAAATGGAGAAAAGACTTAAGCTATCATGCATTTTTATGTTACTTGGCTCCAGAACCACATCGTGTGAAAACAATTGAAATATCCATGCACCTCGTGGCTTAGTAGTCAAAACATTTGAGTGATTATGAAAAAATAAGTGATTCGAACTCACTAGGGCGTGGCAGGACAAAGGTGATGTAGTCTGTTTACATAAAGATTTACAGCCTTAGGAACTTCATGGGACAATTCTAAAAGGACCACTGTGAGTAGGAATTGACTCAATGTCAGAGAGTTTGTGTGTCCTGTGGTGTTTGGCATTCAATTGTGCAAATTCCTACAAAAGACCTCTTTAAGTATTAAAAAGCAAAGATATCACTTTGAGGACTAAATTGCATCTCACTCAAATGATGACATTTTCCAATCTCCTCACATCGATATTAAATCTTAAAAATGGGAAAAGAAAAATACATAGTAGAAACATGTTGTGGGTGGAAAAGAATTATTATATCATGGAGTGCTCTCACATGTTGTGGGTGAAAAAGAATGATTATATCATGGAGTGCTAGAAGAACGAATAATTATATTTTGGAAGAAGTACTGCCAGAATGCTCCTTGGAAGCGAGGCTGGTGATGTTGTACAGCTTAATGTAGACGTAAGGGTTCAATCATGCTTGGTGAATTAGCAGGTCAGAGAAAAAGAGGAAGATTTTCAATAAGATCAATTGACTCAGTGACTGCAGCAATGGGCTCAGAGCAACAATTGTGAGATTGAATCAAGACCAAACAATATAATTTTATTGTTCATGGAATCACGAGGAGTCAGAGCCAACTATGGCACTTAAAAAACAACAAAAGGGATATTAGAAAAGAGCTGCTTAGTAGGCAACGTAGGCCTATAATTTTTGTGATGAAGATGCAATTCTTGTTGAAAAAGTACGGACAAAACGTACAAAGGAAAAAGTAACATAAGGAAAAAATCTAAATGACTAGGATTGAATGAAAAGATGGTCAAACTCCTTACAAAGCAATGGAATTTACACTGAACATCAATGTTTATTTACAAAGGAAAAAACAACACTCATTGCTGTTGAGTCATAATGAGTTCATAGCTGACTTCCAGTGGAATTGTGTGCACAATTCAAAGATCAAAACTTTATAAAACATATACAAGTTATCTTCAATTTATGATAATGTGGCAAATCAAAGTATCTTTGTTAATCAGATCTTGCATTTTCAGAGTTGGAAATACAATATCTGAGATAATATCAGTAATTTATAGGCTGCAATATTGTATATAGTTCAAATTAATGAGAGTGAAATGTACAAAGAAGGAAAAGAAGAATAACATCATCCTAAACTAGGTTTGTTGATACTTAAATATTTTGTAAGTGGAGGACTACCTTTTTTCAAAAAAAACCTGCATTTTCTTTCCTTTTGTCTTACTTACCAGGAAGCCCTAATTACCAAATGGAAACGAGTTGTACTAGTAGCTCAAAGACACAAAAGTAATTCAGTTCACTAGCTACTCTGCAGAAAAAGATGAGTAATCTCTTCCCACGTGATTTAAAGTCTCTGAAAAAAACCTGTAGGAGGGTCAACTATGCTTCAATTCCTACTCCAAGGCACTTAACAACAACAATTTTCAGTTGTTGTTTTTATGTGCTGTCGAGTCAACTGAGACTCACAGCAACCCTATGCACAATAACTCTGAAAGCTGCCGTATTCTGAGCCAGTCTCATTGCCTCCAACGCACTTAAACCCACTTCCCCAGTTACTGTGTCAATCAATTTCACCCAGGGTGTTCCTCACCTGTACTGTAACATATCCAAAGTATGTCACTCAGAGCATCAAAATCCTTACCTCCAAGGAACAACTTGGTCACACCCTCTTCAGGAGAAACTTATTGAATCCCTTGGTCCACGGTACATTCAAGGCTTTTCTCTAGTACCACAACTCAAAGACATTTATTCTTCTGTCACTTTTACTCATTGTTTAGCTCTCTGATGCATAGCAAGGGACTGTGAAGACAATGGCCTGCATCAGGTGCATCTTAGTCTCTAGAATAATATCATTACTCTTTTGCACTCTGGAGAAGTGTTTGACAGAAGATTAACCCAATGCAATTCATTTTTTGGTTTTGTGACACTCCTGGTGTCAAGGGTGTTGATTGTTGGGCACAGTAAACTGGAATTGTTAACAATCTCAATCTCTTCTCCATCTATCATGGTGCTGCAAATTGGCCCAGAGGTGAGAATCTCTGTTTTCTTGATGTTGAGTATCAATCCATGTTGAAGACAGCAGGCCTGTTGCTGATTCCTTCTATTAGTAAAATTTCATTCATTTTTTTTTTACTTATCCTTCCTAGCTTTCTTGTTATCAATAGTAAGAAACAGAATTAAGCATTTGATGTTTGATACATTACACAATTGTTTGTTTCATTCATTCCTCAAATGTGTTAAAGCTTGTTATGAAAATTATAGTGTATTGCAATGGGAAAGTCTGCTGTTAGGGACCTCTCTAAAGTACTCAAGTGCAACGGTGTCTATCTGCAGACTAAGGTGAGCCTGATACAGGCCATGGTCTTTGCAGTCGCTTGTTATGCATCAGAGAGTTGGACAATGACAAGGGAAGACAGAAGGAGAGTGGATGCCTTTGAGCTGTGGTGCTGGAGAAGGGTACTGAATGTACCATGGACTGCCAGGAAAACAAACAGATTCATCTTGGAGAGGATTAAACCAAGCTACTCCTTGGAGGCAAGGATTCTGGGGCTTCGTCTGACACACTTTGGACATGTTGCCAGGAGGGACGGGTCCTTGGAGAGGGACATCATGCTTGGGAGGGTGGAGGGACAGCGCAGGAGGGGAAGACCCTCTATGAGATGGATTGATTTGGTGACTGGGGTAATCGGGATTGGTGTGTCAGAGGCAGTGCGGTTGGCGCAGGATAGAGCAGGGTTTAGGGCTGTTGTGCACAGTATTGCTATGAGTCGCAAACGACTCAACGCCACATAACAACAACAACAAAGATCTTAGCATGTATTTAACTCGATTATATAATAACAAATGAGCTTTGGTGACCTAGAGGTAAGAAGCTTTTTTGCAATCCCAAACATAAGCAATTAAAATGGATCAGCCGCTCCAAGGGAGAATGATGGATAATCTCCTCCCATTGGTTTCACTGCCTCAGAAAACCTGCTGGAGGGTCTGCTCTGTGCTTTTTCTCACTTCATGACATATAATAACCAAAATGCCCATTTACACAATGAAAGTGTATTTTCTTGCAGAATATTTTTCCTATTCTTGGGACTTTTGAATTAACTCTGATGCATTAATTTTCAAAACTACTAATTTGAACAAATAAATTAACTCACAAACATCTGTATCACGCCAATCGTTTACTACAGTGATTTTTCAATTTTATCTTCTTCCAATACTAATAGTTATGTAACTAGCTACTAAGCTTCCTCAAGACTGAGAGATTATTCTGTATCATTCTTTTAGGTTCATTTCGTGTTTAATATAACTATGTACATACAGAACATTGTTTTTCAGGATGCTTTAAGAAGGAATTTTAAGGAGTTAACGAATTCTAGGAAGAAATATACCAAAGGAAGTAGAATTTATATTCTTTAATAAATTGCCTGCATATATAAATTGGTAAGGTAGGTGGTGAGCGAGAAAGAAGGCCTTTAATGAGTTGGATCGACACAGTGGCTTCCACAAGGAACTCAGACTTAACAACAATTGTAAACATGAGCCAAGAACAGGCAACATTTCATTCTATTACCTACACTTTTGCTTTGGTGAGAATCAAGTCCGTGGCACCTAAAATCAACAGCCATATATGCCATTGTAAAAATTACCTTCTACACTTTTTAATTACTAAAGGTCAGTATAAGGCTGTGTGAATGTAATGAATCGAGGCTGATTTGAATTAGTTACCTGAATGATTCAATAACTTTGCTAGTAATTTTGACACTTGATGATGTTGTTATATGCCTTCAGTTCACTAGTGACCCATAAGGACCCCATGCACAGCAGCTCTGAACCCTGCCCTGTCCTGAGACAATCTAATTCCAACACACCAATCCCCGTTGCCCCAGTTACTGTATCAGTCATCTCATCTAGGGTCTTTCTCTCCTGCACTGTCTCAACCACCCTTCCAACCATGATGTCCTCCTCAAAGAACCGGTCTTTCCTGGCCACATACCCAAAATATATGAGATGGAACTTCAAAATACTAGCCTCCAAGGAGAAACCTGATTTCATCCTCTCCAAAACAGACCTTTTTTTGTTTTCTTGGCAGTTCATGGTATATTCAAGACTCTTCTCCAGCATCACAACTCAAAGGCATTGATTCTTCTGTCATCCTAGTCATTGTCCAGCTCTCTGAAGCATAGCAAGTAATTGCAAAGACCATGGCCTGGAGTAGGCAAACCTTAGTATCTAGACTGACATAGCTCCTTTTCATCACTCTCTGACATCAGATTTTCCCAGTGCAATCCATATTTTTTTCTTTTCTGACTGTTCGTGTGAAGAGAGTTAGTTACTTGTGGAGCCAAGCAAGCTGTAATTGTTAAAAATTTCAGTCTCTTCTCCATCTATCATTGTACTGCAAATTGACCCAGAGGTGAGAATCTTTGTCGGATTCTTTTTTTTATATATTTTAATGAAAGTTTATAGAGAACTTGGATTTCCATCCATTTGTTGCACATTTTGCTTCCTGAGTCTCCCAGTTTACTTTTCTCTTTGAAAAAAAGTCTTTGCCTTCTTAATGTTGAGCTTCCAAGTTTACTTTTCTCTTCAAAAAAAAGTCTTTGCCTTCTTAATGTTGAGCTTCCAAGTTTACTTTTCTCTTCGAAAAAAAGTCTTTGCCTTCTTAATGTTGAGCTTCAATCTATATTGAAGTCTACAGTCCTTGACCTTCTGAAGCTCTTCAGGTCTTCTTCAATTTCAGCAAGCAAAGTTGTGTCATATGCATAACAGATTGTTGATCAATCGTCCTCCAATCTTGATGCCACACTCTTCCTCATAGAGTCCTGCTTCCCGAATGATCTGTTCTGATTACAGATTGAAAAGTTATGGAGACAGAATAGAACCTTATAAAATAAACTTGGAAATTTGTGTAAGTATTCAAAACTATCAGTAAATTAGTCCAGAATGAAACTCCTTTAAAGTACAGGAAGATACTATAAACTGCTATGTTTTATTACATTGCCATTTTTGAGAGATTTTCTAGAGACATCTATATATTATTTTCCACAAGATGGTGCTATTTTTCCACTACCAAATCTTTAAATAGCACAACTATAAAAGGAGTATATTGTTGAGAAGTATTTTCCAATATTGAACTGAAAATGTATAAATGCTTCTGTAATTATTTGTAATGTTCTTCTTCCCTAAATATTCCTTTGCTGTGATTTAAGCTTGATTCCTAATCCTCCAGCCTCATATAACCAATTTATAGTACTCAATATTTCTTTCTGTATTAATACAGAATAACTATCTTAAGCTCAATATATTCAAAACTGAATTCCTGATCATCATCACCTCCAGCCAAACTAGTGTCATCTATCGTTTCCTATCTTAGTTAATAGTAACTTGGTCCTCTACTCAGACCAAACAATGTTGGGGTTATTATCTATTCCTCTGTTTTATTCTTTTCCCTCTTTTTTTGTTTATTATTGTTTTCTTTTCTTCTCTTTCTCCACATCTGTCAGGAAATTTTATTGACCATTCTGTCAGGTATTTTTTTCAGAATCTAACCACTTCTTAATTTGCATTATGCAAATGACACAACCTTGCTTGGTGTGAAGAGGACTTGAGATACTTGTTGCAGGAGATCAAAGACTACAGCCTTCAATACGGATTACAAACAAAAAATTTCACCTTGGGCCAATAGGCAACATCATGAGAGATACAAGATTAAAATTATCAAAGATTTAATTTTATTTGGATCTACAATCAATATCCTTGGTAGCAGTAGTCTGAAGATCAGGAGATCAATTACACTGGGCAAGTCAGCTACCAGGAATCTCTCCAAAATATAGAAGAGCAATGATGTGAGTCTGAAGACTAAGGTGTTGGAGAAGTGTACTGAATATCCAATGGACTGCCAAAGGAACAAAGAGATATGTTGCAGAAAAAGTGCGCTCACAGTGTTCCTTAAAGGCAAGAATTGTGGCCCTTCATCCCATATTCTTTGGGTATGTGCTTGGACAGGGAAATTATGCTTGTAAAGGTGGAGAGTCAGTGAAGGATAGGAAGAGTCTTAATGAGATGGATTTGTCTCCAGTGTGTCAGAGATGATGATAGTGGCACCAGATAGGACAGCTTGTGGATCTATTGTTCATAGGGGCTGCTACGAGTCATACCCAACTTGATAGCACCTAACAGCAACAAAAACAACTTGTCATCACACCTACTTGCTTTCTTGCTTTTAGCCACTTTTACTTCCTAACTAATCTCCCTGTTTTAGTCCTTATTCCTTCTCAGTGTTCTTTATTAACATCAATCTTGCCGCCTGATGCTGAAAAATTTCAATGATTTCCTATTTCCCAGAGTAAGACAAAGTGCAGGTCTCCTGCCATCTTCTAGCTCTCCCATTTGCCCACTCTCTCCTCTTCCTTGGCTCAAGTCATAACAACCTTGATTTTTCTTTCAAACTCACAAGATACTCCAGTCATGCGCCTTTTCCTTTACATGGAATGCTATTTCCCAAAATTATCACTAGGCTACTTTCACACCATCTCCTATTATTTGCAGAATTCAAAACTTCTCATAGAGACCCAACACCTGCACCCTTAGCAATTCCATGCCATTTAACAGTTTCTAGTATTTAATAAGGTGACCCTACATTGTGAACTGTAAATTTCAATCTGAAAGCAGTGTGGAATAACTGGTTGTTCACTGATCTTTTGGTTGACAGCTCAATAATCAGCCTACTATACCCCTCTCTTTTTCAATGTGTATCTCTCTCTCGCTTTATCTGCTCCTCTCTCATTGATACAGAGCTGTTACTGAGCCTTCGAACTCCATGGATCCATTGTTGATCTTTAATTGGACTTATGAGGCTGTAAACTGCACAGAAGGAGATTGCCCGTTTTTCCTCCATAGAATTACAGGTGGATTTGACTCATCATAGAAGTGTAGTCTGTGGTGAAAAGTGCAACTCCTTCTGGACTCTGACAACACAGTGCTCCCTATTAGACCTCCAGGACATTTTATTAGCACACTGTAGAGATTATATATGATTGTTAACAACTAACCCATATATACTCTGTAAGTGTAGACGTGGTTTATTTAGTTGACTTAAACTAAAGGTTGAGAATATCAATATTTGTAAGCGCTTAATACTTACTAAATGAATAAATTATTCTAAATAGTAACAATCAGGGTTCAAATAAAACTAAATTCATTGACACTAAAAGATATTAGATGTCAATATCATTATCTAGCAATTTGAATTTAGAGATATTTATTTACAATGAACAATTTAAACGAATTTTCAGTAAGTGGCTAACAATAAGCAAAATGGGCATCTTGAAAACAACCAAGGCTTACTTGGCTGCACACACTGTAATTTGATGTTATGTTTTCTTCTATAGATGGTAAGGACTGAAAGATTATTCAGTGAGCCAAATTAGGTTTCCTAAAAATATATATTTCTCAAACATAAATGCATTCACACTTTTACATTTGCTTTCAGCTTTGGTTTTATGTGAGAATAACGTGACTTTTATGCCTACTCTAGATGTGTAATTGTGGTGAGATCGAATGTAGCTAAAAGAGTCACTTTGTCTGATTTAATAAAACATCCTTGTGAGATGCCAATCCAAGTTTCATAGATTGATAATATTTACCCCACTATGAGGTTAGGAATTCCAGTTCAAAACAACTTAGGGTCAGATTCAATTCTCCCATAGCCTTTCAGATAGAATTTGAGGCTAAAAGTATATGTTCCAGCAATTCACTATTATTTTTATTATTTTACTAACTAGTGTGGCTAAATATATTTGTTATTATTCTGCTTGATTGAAAAATAAGTAGTTCATAAGCTCTAAAATTAGTTAAAATGTCAAAACTGATTACATAGAGTCAGAGAGAGAGACTCATTTTAAAGTCTCTGTTCCTGTTTTCTATAAATAGCCACTTGGGAGTCCCAGCACAAACCCTCAGCTGGCATCACTGTCTCTCCATTCTCAGGGTCATAGCCAACCCTCACTATGACCACTGTCACGCTCTCCTTTATACATTTTTTTTAAAAAAAAAACAACAAACAAGTGATCAAATGATTTTAACAAGTATTATTGTTTATATTTTGTATGCATTTGTTGTGTATTTAACCTGTTGATATTGAAGTTGAAAATCCTAAAAACAGTAATTGTAATAAGGGAGGGTCTGTTTTATTCCTATTTTCTAAAAGCTCAACTCATCTGTAGCTGTCAACTTTCCAATTTATTGTTCAACAACAGGAAAGAATAAAGGAGAAAGGGGAAACTGGAGCAAACAAAGAACAAACAGAAAGATTAAAAAGTGGTGCTTGGGACTCAGGGAACACAGTTACACCAAGGGACCTTATCTTTTAGATCATATTCTCTGATGTAGCTTTATAACAAAGAGCTTTCTGCATCCCTATTTGATATCACAATTCCTTGTGAAACAGCTGAAATAAACATTACCTTGTTCAAAATTCTGATCAGTGATCATGTTTATTAGTTATCCCTGTGTCTGATTTGTCTTTCTTTGCATAAAATACAAGAACATGTGAGTGTTGGACACAAGGCTGTGGGAAAAAGTGACATGAGTTGTTTCTAGTCTGGGGTTTTTCAAAGCAGATGTGATTTCCTCATGTTCCCTTTTTTTGCCTGTTGCAGTGACTGTGAAAGTCAGGCTTTGAGAGAGTGTGTTCCAACAGAGTGGGACTACTCAGAGTCCCTGAATGGCTTTCAAGAGTCACCCCAACTGATCTCACCCGATGTATTAATACATTGAAGGTCATTTCGTAGTGCAACAAACTTGAGCCTATCGTGATTTACAAGCCAGTAAAGTTGCTCATTATAACACTTTTTAAAATCTAGTAGACTCAAAGGAAAACCTGTTACTTTTCTTCACTATTCATTGCACCGTTGTAAATTTCTTCTTCACATTTTATTCCAAACCTTTTCAGCATGCTGGTTCTTCCAGGAGGGGCACACTAGTGTCACTTATCACCAGACAAATTTGCAGTGTCTCTTGTTTACTAAGTAATGTGATAGGACTGGGAGAACAAACAGGTATGATCCCTACCCCAAATGAGATTAGAATCTATAGGGGAGACAGTGGATAAACAAATAAACATATCAATCCAATCATGATAAATGCCCTGGAGGAAGAGTGTGGAGGGTACTAAGTGGATGTGATCTAATCTAAGAACTCAGGAAGGGCTGGAAAGAGATGTTTGAGTGTAAGCTGATATCTGATGTTTGAGACTGGGATCAAGAGCAGCGATGGAGGACTTAACCTTTGCAAAGATCTCCATTTTCATAGAGAAATCTATCTAAAATTACATCACTGTCTGGATTATGAGAACATAGGTAAATTTGTAGCCAGCATTATAATTGACAACAACTTGATCCAGAGAATGAGTAAACCTAACTTTTCAGGGGTGGGGGGAGAACAAAAGCTCATTTTAATGCTTATAAATACAAGTCTAAAGTTGGAAACAAGCATGAACACAGAAAATTAATTCTTCTCCACTAACTTAAAAAAAATCAAGAAACTGCACGTTTGGCAGGAAAACTCTAAACAGCCTCCAAGTGCCAGTATCAGAACAACCTCTATACTATGTAGAAAATTGCTAGTTAATCTGTCTCCAAAAGTTTAATTTCATATAATGAAAGCAAGTTCTATGTTTTTGTTAAAGTCAAACTATATACAGTTCTCTCAGATTGTTGAAGAAAGTAAGATTTCAAATAAATTAGCTCAAATGGATTTAAATAACTACAAGCTTCCTAATATGCCACTTAAGCTCTTACATTTATAGAGTATGTTGGGCTTTTTAGAGCATTTTCATGTACAGTACCTCATTTAGTTCTAATAGGTGAAATAGATATAATTATACGTAAAAAATTAAAAACCCCTGACAATACCACAACTCTCAAAATCAAATGTTACTTGAAAATAAACCCAGTCTGTCTGGGGCCAGAGTAAATAAAATGAAATCTGGTTTCAGATAGTATTAAATGACAAATCTGATGTGTAAAGTAAAGAAAATAAGAACTGGAAAGAGACTTTACAGGTTATCCTGGTCAAACTTCCCTTATTTAATGTTGTATCATTTATAACATAACATTTGAAAATCTTCATGCACCTTCCAGCTCATAAATGATACATGGACATGAATACTGAAACAATCTTTCTGACAGCCTGCAAAATGTTTTTTTTTTAATAACACTTTTTTCTTTTTGTCCCTAAACTGCCATCTAAATGCATGGGAACCTGTAGGACTTTAATTAAAAACAGAATGATACAATGGTATTTTAAATTGAAGACCAGATGTTAACCCCACCATAAAGACTTGGTGAGTTTCTCCCTAAACCTTATCACCCTGTTTTTACCCTTGACCTCTTCACTCTATTTGCAGCACAGCAGTTGGTGTGATCCTGTTAAAACATTATTCAAGGTCATCCAAGGTCAAGTAAGATGTGCTGTCATACTATATCCCTGACAGCCACTACTTTCCCTTGTACTCATTTCACTCTAATCATAGAGAGGGTACTACCTTCATTACTATTTTCCAAAAGCTCTGTGGCCTAGTAGTAAGTAGCTGTGCTGCAATGACAAAGGGGCATGGTTCAAATTCACTGGTTGCTCCATGGAAGACAAATGAGCTCTCTCCTCCCACCTGATTAACTGCCTCCGAAAACCTGCAGGAGGGTCAGCTACAGATGAGTTCTGATTTGATGCACACAACAACAGCAAAGTAACTTAAGGCTAGGACTGGCTCTGTGGAGTTCAATGCAATAAAGAAATCCAATCCCAAAGGCACGTTGTTTGAATCTACTAGCTACTCTAAAGAAGAAAGATGGGTCATCTCCTGCCATGCAATTTATAGAGTCTGAAAAAACTCAAGAGTCAGTTACAAATCAACATACACAAAAACCAACTCAAGGTGCATCGGGGACCTAGGAGTAAAACCAAAGATGATAAAATTCTTCATGGGAAAACTAGGAAATACTCTACAAGCCCAAATCCACAGCATGAACAGACTTCCAAGCATAATAAAACCCCTACAACCAGGAAAGAACAAAATCAATGAATAAGACCTTCTAAGAATCAAATCTCTTTGCACATTCAAATACTTCTTGAACATGGTAATAAGGGAACCCATAGACTGGTGGCAAAATTACCAATGACATATATCTCATTTATCTAAAATTTATAGAGTATTCTAGCATCTTAAAAAGCAAAAAAGGTAGACAATACAATTGCAAAATAGGTGCAGTACAGCTTCTTACCATTAGGCCACTGGAGCTCCCTTATGAATCACTTGTTGTTGTTATTGTTGTTGTGTTCTGTCAAAGACATTCAGATGGCAAACAAACACATGAAGAAATGTTCAAAATCTATAGCTACCAGAGAGATGCAAGTAAAGACACCTATGAGGAACCACCCAGTGACAAGTAAAGTTCAACAGGATAACAAACAGCAAACGGTGGCGAGGTTGTGGAGACATTGGAACTCTTATTCACTGCTAGTAGTTGTTGCATGCCGTGAAGTTGAGTAAAACTCATAGAACCCTATAAACAGAAGATCTGAATCCTATTTACTGCTAGTGGGAATGTAAAATGGTGTAACCACTATGGAAGGCAGTCTGGTGCTTTCTCAAAAAGTTGGAACTAGAAATAGCATTTGACTCAGCAATTCCATTTCTGAGAATATACTCCAGAGAAACCAGGATCATGATTGAAACAGATTATATATGCACACCCATACTCATCTCTGTGTTATTCAAAATAGTAAAGAAACAGAAGTAACCTGAGTAAACATCAACAAATGAATGAATAGAATAACTATAGTGCATTCACACACTGGAATATTGCACATTAAAAAACGAACTTTTAAACCTTTAAACAATTTGGCTGAGCCTAGAGGAAATATCTAAACCACAAAAGGACAAATACTGCATAACATCACTGTTATAAACCATAACTGACATGAGAAGTTGGAGGACAACAAGAAAAAAGTGAATAGATAATGAACACTGCATTGGAACAGATGAGGGATGAGGGAAAGAACTGTTTAAAAGGAATGCAAGAAAAGAAATTATATATATATATATATATGTATATCACAACAATCTGCAAAAAGAGGTACAATGCAAAGTAGACTGGGAGGGAGAGGTCAGGAAGAAAATGTGAACAATGAATGAATAAATAAATATTAAATAAAAAAAGAAGCTGCACTGCAATCTCAAAGACGTGGTTCAAATCCACCAGCTGCAATGCAGAAGAAAGATAGACAATCTCCTCCTGTGCAATTTACTGCCTCTAAAACCTCCTGGAGAATCAGCTAAAGTTGGTTTTTAATGAATGCTATACAAGGGTTATTCCAAGGGAGCTCTGGTGACTTAAGGTGTAAGGAGTTGCCCTGCCCCCCAAAGTCACTTGATTTGAGCATACCTGGTGCTCCATGGGACAAAGATGAACCAGCTACTCCTGTGCAATTACCACCTTTGAAAACACACTGGAAAGTCATCTGTGAGTCAGTTCTGATTCCATGGCACATAACAACAAACTTAAAAACTATAGTGATGCTATGATTAAATCATTTGATTGTTAACCAAAACAACACCAATCACTCCCATGGGAGAAAAGTTAGTTACTCTACTGCAAAAAAAAAAAAAACAAAACAACCAAACAACAACAAAAAAAAACC
>NW_006399771.1:5447493-5449189 GCF_000299155.1 Elephantulus edwardii
CAGACCTATTTGTTCTCTTAGCAGTCCATGATATGTTCAATATTCTTCTCCAGCACCCCAGCTCAAAGGCATCTATTCTTGTTCTTTTATTCATTGTTCAGCTCTCTAAAGGAATAACAAGTAATGCAAAATCATGGCTTGGATCAGGTACACCTTAGTTTTTAGAATGACATTGTTGCTTTTAAGTACTTTGGAGAGATCCCTGACAACAAATTTTTCCCAGAGCAACTAGTGTCTTGATTGCCTGACTGCAGGTGCCATGTATGTTGATTTTGGAGCCAAGCAACGTGAAATTGTTAACAACATGAACCTCTTCTACATCTATCATGCTATTGCCAATCAGCCTAGTGGTGAGAATCTTTATTTTCTTGATGTTGAGCTTAAATCCATACTGAAGACTATCATCCTTGACCTTCTGCAGCAAACACCTCAGATACTTCTCAATTTCAGCAAACATAGTTGTGTCATTTGTATAACCCAGGTTGTTAATGAATCTTCCTCCAATCCTGACACCACATTGCTCCTCACAGAGTCCAGCTTGCTGGATGATCTGTTCATATAGATTGAAAAGGTATGGAGATAGGATGCATCCCTGACTTAATCTTTTTCTCATTTTGAACCCTGCAGTGTTTCTTTGGTCTTTTCTGATAATTGTCTCCCGGTTAATTAAGAATTAGTAATAATTTCATGGTGATGAGTATACTACATAACTTAGAATGCACGTTTATGAAGCTAGCTTAATGCATTTTAATTTATATCTTAACATCAAAAAAACAAAAATTCTCTTTACTGGACAATAGGGAGCATCACAATCAATAAAGAAAAGATTAAAATTGTCAGAGATTTCATCTTGTTTGGATTCACAATCAAAATTGAAAGATGTATATAGCATTGGGAAAGTTTGCTGTCAGGGACCTCAAAGCCCTGTAAAGCAATAATGTCAGGTACGCCTCAATCAACCCAGTTTTTTAAGTCATCTGCTAAGTATCCGAGACCTGAACAATGAATAAAAATGACGGAATCGATGCCTTTAAATTGTGTTAGAGAAAGTGCTGAATATCCCAGAGATTTCCAAATGAACAAACAGATATGTGTTGGAGAACGTGCAGCCATAGTGTTTCTTGGAGACAAAGATGGCAAAGCTTTGTCACACATACTTTGCGCATGTCGTTAGGAGAAGGTATTCCTTGGAGACAGACATCATACTTAGAAAAGTGGAGAATCAGCCAAAGAGAGGAAGACTCTCAAAGATATCAAATAAGTACTGTATGGAAATGACTCAAGTGTTTTAGGGATAGTAAGGACGGAACAAGGTATGACAGGGACCATTACTGTTTCATAGGGGTTCTATGAGTCATACTCAATTCAACAACACTTAATAACAGCAACAACATGGACTAATGATAAAGAGCTGCACTGCCAACCCAGAGGAATGCAGTTTGAATCCACCAGGACTTGAATCCTCAGGAGAAATGTTATGAGTCTCCTCCCATACTATTTACAGCCTTCCAAAACCTGATGGAATATCGACTATGAGTCAGTTTTAATTTGTTGGTCCATAACAAAAACAAAACAAGGAAAAAAATTAGCTAGTGTTAAATAATATTTGTTGTTTGTTGTTGTTATGTGCCATCGAGTCGTTTCCGACTCATATCGACCCTATGCACAACAGCCCTAAACCCTGCTCTATCCTGCA
>NW_006399771.1:5449834-5451431 GCF_000299155.1 Elephantulus edwardii
CAGCAAGCAGGGTTGTGTCATCTGCATAATGCAGATTGTTAATAGATCTTCCACCAATCCTGATGCCACAATTCTCCTCATAGAGCCCAGCTTCTCAGATAATCTGTTCTGCATACATGTTGAGAAATTGAAATATTTCTCTATGGTTAGTGGTTTTGCAAAACAATACCCACTAATAAAGAAAAATACATTTCCATATCATTTTACACAATGGATGAGCTTAGAAGACATTACGGTAAGCAGAATGAGTCAATTCTACACTGGTAAATGCTATGTATTCTCACCCACACAATAGATCACATGCTATCTCCTGAAATTATTGAGCATTAACCAATTGTTTTGAGACAGAGAGTGTGTCTCACTTCCATCTTCTTTCAATGTTTCTTGCATCATTCCATTTGTTCAAAAGTTTGTTCTTGTTGGTAAAGTTTACTAAGACCCATAGCAACCTTGTGGAGGACAGATCTGAACTTTGCTTGATTGGCTCTATCTTCCATTATCTCTGTCATACTTAATTCTATTGTGGTAATCAATGTGTCATCTTGTTGAGAGTCTTCCTCTCTTTCATTGACTTCCTCTTTTTTATTGACCTTTCCAAACACTATCTCTCTCTCCCCCAGGACTAGTTCTTCATCTAAATACACCCAGAGTAAGGGAGGAAAAGTTTCACTGTTCTTCCCTTCAAGCAGCACTCTCATTGTACTTCCTTCAATGCAGATTTATTTGATCTTTGGCAATCCTGGGGGTATTGAAAACTCTTTGCCAATACTCAAATATAAAGGCATCAATTATTCTTCAGTCATATTTATTCAGTCTCCACTTTTCAGATCCATAGGAAATAATTGAAAATGCCATGTCCCTAAAATCCTTTACGTTACAACTTGAAGCTTATTTTTTTCTTTTCTTCAGTCCTCTCATCTTGAGGAATGACAAGTGGGTGCTTCCTTTTTGGTTGAGTAACCTCAGAACTTTGCAGATTTCATTGTAATAATTTGCTTGGTCTTTTTCTGACCCTCTTTGCAACCTTCTGTTCAGCACTTACTTCCTAGACATTTGCATTGTCACCGTGTGCTGTGGAGTCAGAACAGACCCACAGCTGACTCTCCAATAGGTTTTCAGAGGCATTAAATGGGAGGAAATGAACCATCCTCCTCCAATCCATGATCCTATTCTTAGATTGTTGTTGTTGTTAGGTGCCATCAAGTCACTTGCGACTCATAGAGACCCTATGTACAAGAGCCCTAAATGCCATTCTATCCTGTGTCAACCTAACCATCTCAAACACACTCATTCCCACCACTCCAGTCACAGAATCGATCCATCTCATTGAAGGTCTTCCTCTCCTGCGCCATCCCTCCACTCTCCCAAACATGCTGTCTCTTTCCAAGGACCAGTCCCTCCTTGCAACATGCCCAAAGTATGCCAGACGAAGCTTCAGAATCCTTCACTCCAAGGAGCATTCCGACTTCACCTTCTCCAGAACAAACCTGTTTGTTCTCCTAGGAGTCCATGGTATATTCAACACTTTTCTCCAACACCATAGCTCAAATGCATGAATTCTCCTTCTATCATGCTTATTTACTGTCCAACTCTCTGA
>NW_006399771.1:5452335-5463404 GCF_000299155.1 Elephantulus edwardii
TGGAGAAGAGTGTTGAACATACCAAAGCTAGCCAAGAAAACAAATAGGTCTGTGTTGGAGAGGGTGAAACTCTGTCTCACATACTTTGGGCATGTGGCCAGAAGAGACCAGTCCTTGAAGAAGAACATCATGCTCAGAAGGGTGGAGGGACAGCAAAAGAAAAGAAGAGCCCAGATGATACAGTGATAGGGCAGTAGGGGTTGGTGTGTCAGAATTAATGAGACCAACTCACAACAGGGCAGGGTTCAGAGGTGCTGTAGGTGACTTGATGTCACATAACAACAACAACAAAGTAATTATAAGTGGATTTAGGAGATGCATTTGTTGCTTTTTAAAATTATATCCATATTTATGCTGATTTAAATAATATGATTAAGTTAAGCAAGTATTTGCTTACTTAAAAAAGGAAAAAATAAAATAAAATTAGCAAGAGACTCCAGATAAGCAACACTACTGAAGAAAAAACAAAGTAGGAGGCCTTAGTCTTCCTGATCTCAAAACTACTGCACAGCCACTCTAATCAAAACAGTGTGGTAAATGAGCAGTGACAGGTAAGAGACCAACAGAATATAGCTTAGAGTCAACGAGCAAATACATCCACCCATGGCATGCTGATCTTTAACAGAAAGATGAAATCAATTAAATGAGACAAGGTCAGTCTCTGTAACAAATGAAAGGAATTCTGGTGGCATGATCCATACAGAGATGAGCTGCCAAATCAAAGGCTGCATTTCTCGGGCAGTTAGAGAATGACTAACAGTCTTGCTATATAATGTATAATCTCTAAAAAAATATAAAACAAAACAAAAAAAATCACCCAAATCACTAGATGATCAGGTATGAGTCAATTGCAGTTCAACAGCAATTAAGGTGTATGTTTAAAAAAAAAAAGAGCTATTGGAAAAAAACCAAATACCTGTTTGCAGAAAACTGTAAGATCCATGTCTCACATAATATACAAAAACCAGTTTGAATTAAGCTGGATGCTAGCAGGGCAGGAATGGGGTTAGGAACAAGGCACACACACCTAAGAGGGTGGTGAGCAAGACCAACAATTCATCTGTTACTTGAATAATGAGAAAGGTCTCTCATTTACTTTTTTGTTGGGTTGTTTGGTTGGTTAGTTGGTTGGTTTCCCCCCCTCCATCTACTCTTTGGGCAAATTTCTTCTCCGACAACTATTACTTTGGATTTGAGCAATCAAGTTAAGACAGATTAGGGAGAAGGATTGGCCATCCACTTGTGAAACGACAGACCTCAGACAAGCCTGGAAGCAGGAGCTGCATCCACTTCCGAAATGGCTTGCCTCCAGAAACTCTATGCGGTAACAATGCTAAGGCCGTTTGTTCATAGGGTCGCTATGAGTCGTCTACGACTCGACAGCACCAAACAACAATAACAACAACAAAGAGAGAGCTACGTTAGCCTAGTGGAAAGGAAGTTATGCTACCAAGCCGAAGGTGGGTGATTTTCATCTGTGGCCCTCGGCCAGGTTCAAATTGTTTTCCTGTCAAACATTCTTCTAGGTGGTATAGCACTGGTCTGTGCGGTGCTATACAGAGGTAACTCATGGTTGCTGTGATGCTGAAGACTGTGACAGTGATGTGCCAATCGTGGTAATGGGCACCCATGGCGGACAGTGTTGGCTGGAGCTACCCAACTAAATCAAGCCTGGAAGCAGGAGCAGCATCCACTTCCGAAATGGCTTGCCTCCGGAAACTCTATGTACGAACAGTGTTCAGGCCGTTCGTTCATAGGGTCGCTATGAGTCATCTACGGCTCCACGGCACCAAACAACACAACAAACAACAGTAGATATGGCACCAGAGGCAGAACCGTATCACTAGGAATCACAAAGGAAGAGGAGCAGTTGCAAACAGACACTATTGATTAGAACATGGAATGCAAGAAGCATGGATGTAGCAAAGTTGGAGATCGCTAAGGAACACATAATTAATTGACATACTGGGCATTGGCAAATTGGGTTGGCATGGGACATATTGAATCAGATAATAATATGACCTCCTATGCTGGAGTTGAAAAGGTAAGAAAAAATGGAGTAACTTTCATAGTTAAAAAGATCTTTTCTAGATTCATCTTCAAATACAATGTTGTGATGGACAGGATAATATACATACAAGGAAGATCTCTTAATACCATTATTATTCAAATATATGCACCAGCAACCAGGACTAAAGAGGAGGAAATAGATGACTTTTATCAACTTTTGCTGCCAGAAATCGACCGAACATTCAATCAAGATACTTTGATAATATTGGGTGATTGGAAGGCAAAAGCTGGGAATAGGGAAGAAGGATCAATAGAAAGAATGGACTTGGTGACACAACTGAGGCTTGAGACAGAATCTTAGAATTCTGTATAATCAACGACCTATTCACTGTAAATACCTTTCATAAAAAACATAAACCATGACTATGCACATGAACTTTACCTTCACCTGATGTTTGATACAAGAATCAGACTGATTACATTTATGAGGGGAAAAAATGCTGGAGAAGCTCAATATCAGCTGTGAAAATTAGACCAGGTGCTAAATGTGGAAAAGTTCATCAACTATTCCTATGCAAATTCAAACTGAAGCTAAAGAAAATAAAATCAAATCCACAAGAAGCACAGTTTGACTTTGAGTTTATGCCGCCAGAATGTAAAGGTTATCTCAGAAACAGGTTTGAAGAACAGATGAGCTGTGGGATGATATCATGAATATTATACACGAAGAATGTAAAATGTCACTTCAAAGACAGAGGAGAAAGAAAAGACCAAAATGGATGTCAGAAGAGACTCTGAATATACCACTACAATGCCAAGAAGCCAAAGTAAAGAAAGAAATGGGGGGAGGGTTGTCCTTAATCATAGAGTCACAAAATTTGATAGGTGGAGGGAGGGGTGAATAAAGGAAATGGGAAAGATCTGGTGTGAAAATTAATGTGTACAAACTTTGTAAGCTAACTAGTATAAAATAAAACTTTATAAAAAAAATAAGGAGCTCAACAGAAGATTACAAAAAGGCAACACGGGAAGACATATTAAAGTGTTAAAATGAAATGTGCAAGAAGCCGGAGTCGTCAAATCAAAAGGGATGGATTTGCCTGACATTTCTTAAGCTGAAGGAACTGAAAAGCAAATTCAAGCCATGTGTTGCAACACTAATGGATGCTATTGGTAGAACTGAATGACTCAGGAGGCATCAAAAAGAGATGGAAGAGGCAGTATATCAAAAAGAATTGGCAGACAAAGAAGAATTTCATGAAACAGCAAATGATCAAGAAGCAACGGTGATGAAAGAGAAAGTCCAAGCTGTGCTGAAGGAATTGGCAGAAAACAAGGCCCTGGGAATTGCTGGAATACTAATTGACATATTTCAACAAACAAGTACTGCCCTGGACACGCTCATCAGGTTATGCCAATAAAACTGGAGGAAAACCACCTGGTTCACTGTAAGAGCCTTGCATTTATTCTCATAAAAAAAAAAAAAGTAAACTGATAGAGTGTGGGAATTATCAAATGATATCACTAATTTCACAAGCAAGCAAAATCCTTCTGAAGATTATCCAGAAATGACTGGAACAATATATTAGTAAAGAACTGTCAGATGTACAGGCTGGGTTTAGAAGAGGCTGTGGCACTAGGGACAGTATAGCTAATGTTAAATGGATCTTGGCTGAAAGCAGAGAGTACCAGAGGAATGTCTATCTGTGCTTCATTGACTATGCAAAGTGGTGATCTTTCTCTGAAGGATAATTTTGAGAATAAGAAACTTCCTACGTGAGATAATTCTCTTCATCATTCCTAGTGTTACACAGAGAGAAAGTAGTAATTGCTCTGGTGATTTTCTTCTGGATGAATCATATTGAGGGTGAAGAAAAGTTAGGTAGGAATTTTGAGGTCAAAACTCTTGTTAAAAAGTTTTGCTGTCACTTTTATTACATCCCCCTCTAAGTCTTTGGGAAACTATTGCACAACTATATTCTAGTTTCATATTTTACTTATCATCTGAAGGAGAGTTCATGGAGAGTAGATACTAAAGAAACTGTCTAGATGACATTCACATGAACTCAAAACTTCGGAGTTGGAGTATAAATTGACTTTATAGATCAAACAAGTTCAGAAAAAATTATTACAATTTAATAGTACATGAGCAATGCAAATAATCTCAAATAAGATAAAATGCAAGAATATCAAGCCCCTCAACATGCTAATATCTGAACTTCGTAAAGCATGAATTTTATTTGTCTTAATATTTGCTGTCGACCCAAAAGAACATTTTTCGTACCAAATAAATTGTTAAGATAAGTCTGAGATCCCATTGAAACCAGGCAGAAATAAGGAGACACTTGATGTAGTAACATTGAATTAGAAATGCTTCATCCATAAAACAAACATTTTCAAGCAAGTAGAGTAGAATGTTGAAAAAGGTAATTTTGACTCATGAAAACACATCTCTCCATAACTGTATATTAGGTTACTTTCCAAGACAAATTATTTGCTGGATGGCACAGAAGTTGTTTTAGAGACCAAATTATTTGACATGAAATACAATAAAATGTGCTTTGATATTTGTTAGACAGGCAAAACTGAAGTTTAATTCCAGAAAATGTTTTTCAACATTTTCCGTGACTTTACTTTTCCTTTGGGGGAAAATCAGACTATTCATAGTGTATTTTAAAGTTTTTGATTTAATGACGCACCTGTTAAACACATAGTGGATTAGTGGTAAGGAATTCCATTGCCAACACAAAGGAAAAGGATGGACAACCTCGTGTGGTGTGATTTACTCCCTCTCAAAACACTCTGGAGGATCTGCTATAGGTCCATTTCAACTCAACTATACATCACAACTGTTGAACATACAGATAGAAGTTGATCTTACTATCATCATTGATCTGCATTTATTCAATTTTTACCTGGTTTAGGAGGCTTTTTTTTTCTTTTAAAAAATAACTATGATCTTGACACTCACCTTTTTTTGTTTGTTTGTTTAGGGACATAGAAAGGGTTAGTGATAATGGATACAGTAGATAAGTTGAACTGCATTAATATTAATAATTCCTGCTACTCAAAATATATCATTACAAAAATGATAAGTGCTTAGTCAGACACAGAGGGACTTCTCCTGCAGATGAGGACAGACATCCTTGAAGAGCATTGTCTACTAGAATTTTCTGCACAGATAAAAACAATTTATAATTGAGCTGTCCAATCTGGTATGAATATTGGACATGTGAAATGTAGCTAATATAACTGAGAACTGTAAAGTTCAATTTCACTTACTTTTAATTATTTAAAATATAAAAACCTATGTGGCTAGTGGTTCACATACTAAATGCTGTTCTAAAGGATTTTCAAGACTTACTGAACTTTGTTTAATCAATTAAAACTGAGATCTCTTGACTCCAAATTCATTTCCATGACACCATAGTAACCACACATAACCAAGCCATTTTGATGGTCCTATTATAAAACTTATAGATAAGTTTCTTCTTGGAGGCAAGGATTCTGAAGCTCTATAATTTATATTTTGGGTATGTGGTCAGGAGAGACCAGTCCTTGACTAAGGAAATCATGCTTGGAAGAATGGAGGTACATTGCAGGAGAGGAAGACCTGAGATGGTACTGTTATAGTCACTGGGGCAGTAGGTGTGTCAGAGTCAGTGAGGCAGGCTCAGGACAGAGTAATTTTAAAGCTATTGTACATAGGGTCATTATTAGTCGCAGATGAATCAGTGGCACACAACAACAACAACATACATTATTAGAAAAATGTACTATTGAAAAGGAAGAAAAGACCAAAATGGATGTCAGATGAGATACTGACTATTGCAAATAGAGTGCCGAGAAGCCAAAGCTAAAGGAAGAAACCAAGAAATCAAAAAGCTGAACAGAAAATTTCAAAAGGCAATCTGGGACGACAAAGGAAGATACTATAATGAAATGTGCAGAGAGCTGGAGTCAGAAAATCAAAAGGGCCAAACTCGCTCAGCGTTTCTTAAGCTGAAGGAGTTGAAAAACAAATTCAAGCCACGGGTGGCAATACTTAACGATACTTTGGGTAGAGTGTTAAATGATCCAGGAAGTATCAAGAGAAGGTGGAAGGAATACACAGAATCCCTGTATCATAAGTAATTGGCTGACACAGAAGAATTTAATAAACCAACATATGATGACAATGGCAATGAAGGAGGAAGTTCAAATTGCTCTGAAGGAATTGGCAAAAAACAAGGCTCCAGGACTTGACGGCTTACCAATTGACATATTTCAACAGACAGACACTGCCCTGGATGTGCTCACTAAGTTGTGCCAAGAAATCTGGAGGACAGCCAGGTGGTCAACTGACTGGAAAAGATCGATATTTGTTCCCATTCCAAAAAACAGTGACCCAACAAAGTGCGGAAATTATCAAACAATATCAGTATAACACATGCAAGCAAAACTCTGCTGGAAATTATTCAAAAACCATTGGAACAATATGTCAACAGAGAATTGCCAGATGTGCAGAATGGATTTAGAAGAGGTTGCGGTACTACGGATATTATAGATAATGTTAGATGGCTCTGTGCAGAAAGCAGAGAATACCAGAGAAATGTCTATCTGTGCTTCATTGACTGTGCAAAGGCTTTTGACTGTGTGGATCACAACAAGATGTGGCTGACTCTGAGAAGAATGGGAATCCCAGAACATTTGACTGTTCTAATGTGAAACCTATACTTAAACCAAGAGGCAGTGATCAGAACAGAGTAAGGAGATGCTGCATGGTTCAAAATTAAGAAGGTGGTCCATCAGGGATGTATTTTGTCTCCATACATTTTCAATCTGTATGCAGAATAGATCATCCGAGATGCTGGGCTGTATGAGAAGGAATGTGGCATCAGGACTGGTGGAAGAGTCATCAACAACCTGCGTTATGCAGATTACACAACCCTGCTTGCTGAAACTGAGGAGGACCTGAAGCTCTTGTGGCAGAAGGTCAAGGACCGCAGCCTCCTATATGGATTGAAGCTCAACATCAAGAAAACAAAAGTGCTCACCACTGGGCAAATAGGCAGCATCAGTATGGATGGTGAAGAGATTGAGATAGTTAACAGCTTTAGTTTACTTGGCTCCACAGTCAACACTCTTTGTACCAGCAGCCAGGAAATCAGGAGATGAATTGCATTGGGAAAGTCATCTGTCAGGGACCTCTCAAGAGTACTGAAGAGCAAGGACTTCAGACAAGACTAAGGTGCTCCTGATCCAGGCTATAGTCTTCGCAATTACGTGCTATGCATCAGAGAGTTGGACAGTGAATAGGGATGATAGAAAGAGAATTGATGCCTTTGAGCTGTGGTGCTGGAGAAGAGTGTTGAATATACCACGGACTGCTAGGAGAACAAACAGGTTTGTCCTGGAGAAGGTGATGCCAGAATGCTCCTTGGAGACAAGGATTCTGAAGCTTCGTCTGACATACTTTGGGCGTGTTGCAAGGAGGGACTGGTCCTTGGAGAGGGATATCACCTTTGGCAGACTGGAGGGGTGGCACAGGAGAGGAAGACCTTCGATGAGATGGATTGATTCTGTGAGTGGAGTGGTGGGAATGAGTGTGTCAGAGACAGTGAGGTTGGCACAGCATAGAACAGCATTTAGGGCTCTTGTACATAGGGTCACTATGCGTTGCAAGTGACTCGACGGCACATAATAACAACAACAATTATTATAATAAAAACTTATAATTGTTGTGTACCATCAAGTTGGAACCAACCCATAGCTGACCCTACAATTGGTTTTCAGAGGCAATAAATTGTACAGGAAGAGACTGCCCATCCTTCTCCCACAGAGCGGCTGGTGGATTCAAACCACATGCTTTTGGGATAACAGAGCAACTTGTTACCGCTGTAATGATTATTATTGGAAATAAATTTATATTTTACTCATCCTGGTTTTTTGTCATTTAAGAATTATTGATGTTGATTAATTTTCCTAAGTGTATTGTATTTTTATGATAGTTCTAGAAATAGCTGAAACATGCTTTTTCAATAAAATTTTAAAATAAACTTTACTTCTGCAGAAAGTTATTACCAAATAGTGAGGATCAAAATGAAATTATACATTAATCTTTAAAGGTATGTGTTTTCATTAGTTTGATTTTTTTAAAAAACTTGCCTCAAATTAGTTTGCTTTTTTTTTTTAACTTCAATTTGTCCAAGTTAGTAAGGGCTTTCTGTGAATGAGCTTAAAAATTAATTTGTGGAATGATTTGGGAGGCATTACAAAATAATTCTGTCATAACCTTTCACCCAAGGCTAAAATATTTGTCACCATTCTTCTTCGCCACAAATCATTGTACTATATAGTAAAATTAGCAAATAGCAATTAGATTAATATTTTCAGAACTGACTTACTGCCATTGAGACAACTCCAACTCATAGAAACTACAAGACAGAGTAAAGACAGAGTAAAATGTCTCACAGGGTTTTCAAGGCTAGACTTTCTTACAGAAGCAGACTGCTATACATTTCTCATGCAGAGATTATGATCGGCTCAAACTGTTGATATTCTAATTAACAACCAGTCACTTAACCACGTGCCACCAGGACTCATCTCCAGCATTAAAGATTCTGTTTAAAAATAAATACATACATACTTACATACATACATTATAACGACTAGGGATGAGACAAGGAGAACTTATGTTTTTGAGCTGTGATGCTGGAGAAGAGTATTGATATGACTATACCTTGTACTGCTATGAAAACAAACAGGTTCATCTTAGAGAAGGGGAAACCAGGCTGTCCCTTAGAGGCAAGCATTCTGAAGCTTCATTCGACATTCTTTGGGCATGTTGCAAGGAGGGACTGGTCCTCAGAGAAGGATATTTTGCTTGGAATGGTGGAGGGACAGCACAGGAGGGGAAGACCCTCAATGAGATGGATTGACTCAGTGACTGGAGTAATAGAGATAGGTGTGTCAGAGACAATAAGGTTGACTCAGGATAGAGCAGGGTTCAGAACTGTTGTACGTAGGATCACTATGAGTTGCAAGCAACTCAAATGGCACATGACAGCAAAAATATTAGAATTAGCATTTGATCTTTACTGCTAGAATAAAAGTAATCCAAAGGACTGTCCCCCAAATAACATGCTCATCAACTCTTGAGTGGATTCCAGCTCATATTGTCCCTCCATCAGTACTCCAAGGCTGGAAAGTTTACAATCTACTGTCAGGGACCTCTCCAGAGTACTGAGAAGCACCTATGTCAGTCTAGAGACCAAGGTGGACCTGATCCAGGCCATGGTGTTCGCACTTACTTGTTATGCATAAGAGAGCTGGACAATGGCTAAGCATGATGCCTTCAAGCTGTGGTGCTGGAGCAGAGTCTTGAACATATCATGGACCACTAAGGAAACAAATAGGTCTGTCTTGGAGAGTGAGAAAAAAAGTTTCTTCTTGGAGGCTAGGATTTTGAAGCTCTGCCTCACATACTTTAGGCAATTGTCCAGGAGGAATTGATCCCTAGAGAAGAACATCGTGCTCAGAAGGGTGCAGGGACAGTGCAAGAGAGAAAGACTCCGGATGAGACGGAGGATACAGTAATTAGGGCAACAAAGACAGCAGTAAGTCTAGCTTAGGACAGAGCAGGCTTTGGAACTGTTGTACATAGGATCTCTATGAGTCTCAGGTGACTCGATGACACATTACAACTCGAATGCCAACTTCAGGAATCTGTTTTCTCTCTCATTTTAGGGAAAGATTTGAGGAATTCCATCATGTCTTCTTCTCAGTTGTCAGGAAGCTTCATTTCTATCACCTGCCAGCTCTTCCATAGCTTTCTGTTCACTTAACTGCTGACATTGTCAACAAATTGACATCCTTTGAACATTATACCTTTATCTTTTAAATACTCACAAAGCATACCTAAGTCTACTATGTATGGTACAGACTTGACTATAATGTGGAGGCATCACTGAAATTAGAAATTACAACATTGAGAAAACAAAACTTTAGCAGACTTTGCTAAATATATTTCATGTAATTATAGAAACAAGAATTTCAACACTTAAATCTGTTTATAAGGAAAAAAAAATCTGTTTATAAGGTAAACTTACACTCCTAACTTTGTTTTCATTAAGTACTACCTTTCTCTGTCTCCAGACTGATGGTTCCCTCATTTGCTCTCTGTATTTCTAGGTTCCTCTGCACTTTTAAAGAATATTTCTCTTAAATCCAGATTGTGTGCCTGTCTTTAAACAGGGCTAAGCCTTAGAACACAAAATACCACTATAGCATGTTTTCCAAAACCTGGTTATTCAAATTTGAAGAACCATAATGGTGCAGACTGTGGCAGGCTGAAGATTAGCACCCCAAGGGCAAATATTCTCTGTGATGCATTCATTATTACAAGGTTAATATAATCTCATTAGCCGTACTTTTATCAATGAATATTATTTTAAGCAACACACACATACATTTCAAGAATGAAAACAATTCTTTAAGACAATGTCTATAGATCATATTAATAAACATATATATATAAAGAACAAAATACATAAAGTCCTCTACCTTCAAATGAAAATCCATCTTATTCTTCTAAAACTGAGGAACAGAGAAGATACGGCATACATATTATTTTCCAGAAATAGTCACAGTAATATTTCTAGTAACGGTTCAATGGTAAGGAGTTGCAGTGTCAACTCAAAGGCTACTGGTTCAAATCCAGTACCTTCTCCATGTCAGCCCATGTGATTTACAGCCTCTGAAAACCAGCTGGAAGATCAGCTAAGAGTCAGTTCTGACTTAACAGCATATAAAACCAGCAATGTTCTCGCAAAATTGTGATACTCTACATCAAGAGATAGATTTCTTTTCCACTCTTCTTGAAGCTGGTTTTGATAATCTTGATAATTAGAATATAACAAAAGAGGCATGGAGGCGAAATATGAGAATGTGATACAGTTTCTGCTTGCCTCTTTCAAAACTTGTCCTACTGTGCTAGAGAATCCAGACACAATGTTGTGAAAGGTTGAGCCTCTTAATTACATTTAAGGTTCCCGACCCAACACTGAAGAATGAATAAA
>NW_006399771.1:5467736-5490995 GCF_000299155.1 Elephantulus edwardii
TTGGACATGTTGTAAGGAGGGAGAGATCTTTGGAGAGGGACATCATGCTTCGGAGGGTGGGGGGACAACATAGGAGTGGAAGACCCTCTATAAGGTGGATTGATTTAGTGACTGGGGTAATAGGGATGGGTGTGTCAGAGACAGTGCAATTGGCACAGGATAGAGCAGGGTTTAGGGCTATTGTACATAGGGTTGCTATGAGTTGCAAACAACTCGACGGCACATAACAACAACAGATATTGTCCTGGATACACTAACCAGTATATGCCAGGAAATTTCAACGACAACTATTTGGACAACTGATTGGAAGAGATCCATAATTGTTCCCATTCTCCCAAAAAGGTAATCCAATACAATGTGGAAACTATCTAACAATATCATTGCTATCATACCCAAGCAAAATACTGTGGAAGATCTTTCAAATACATCTAGAACAGTACATAGATAGGGAACTGCCAGAAATTCAAGCAAGATTTAGAAGAGATCCTGGCACCAGGGATATCTTTGCTGATGTCAGATAGATGGAGATAGATGGAATCTAGATGAAAGAAAAGAACACAAGAAGAATGTCTATTTATGTTTTATTGACTATGCAAAGGTATTTGACCGTGTCCATCATAAGAATCCCAGAACACCTAATTATGCTCATGTGAAACCTATACTTGGACCAAAAGGCTGCTGTGTGAACAGAGCAAGGGAACACCACATGGTTTAAAATTTTAAAAAGGCATGTGTCAGAATTGTATCCTCTCTACATACTTACTCAATCTGTATACTGAGCAAATGATTTGAGAAGCTAGAATCTATGAAGAAGAACATGGCATCAAGATAGGAGGAAAACTCATCAATATCCTGCAGTATGCAGATGGTACAACCTTGCTTAATGAAAGTGAGCAGAACTTGAAGCACTAGGCCATCAATATGGATTGATTCTCAACATAAAAAAAATATTTCCATGGGATCAATAGGCAACATGATGATAGATGGAGAAAAGATTGAAGATGACTTAATCTTATTTGGATCCACAATCCACAAATTTGATACCAGAATTCAGAAAATCAGGAGACATATTTAACTGGAAAGCCTGCAGTCAGGGACATGCCCAAATTATTGAGGAGCAATGATATCAATTTGTGGTCTAACATGTGTCTGATTCAGGCCATGATCTTTCTGATCACTTGCTATGAGTTTGAGAGCTGAGCAATGAATAAGGATGACAGAGAATTGATGGCTTTGGGCTGTGGGGTTGGAGAAGAGTATTGAATATCCCATGGACGTCCAAAAGAACAAACATATATGTCTTAGAGAAACTGCAGCCAGAGTGCTCCTAGGAGGCAAAGACTATAAAACTTCACATCACATACTTCGCACATGTTGCTAGAGGAGGCTATTTCCTGGAGAAGGACATTAAGCTTCCTAAGGCGGAAGGTTGGAAAAAAGGAAGGCACATACCCACCCCCCCAACCAGGTGTATTGACATAATGACAGCTGCAATGGGCTCTACTGTGTCAAGAAATGTGAGGATGACATAGGATAGGACAAGATTCTGATCTGTTCTTCATTGAGGAGTTATGGGCTGTACTCTAACAGCCTGACACCTAACGACAATAGCTAGGAATTTTGAACATTTCATGGGTGCTCTGGTGGCCTGGTGGCCTGAAGCCACGCTGCAAGCACAAAGGCAAACAGTTCGAGGTCACCAGTCTTTCTCCATGGGTGAAGGATAAGCAGTCCATGTGATTTATTAGCCTCTGAAAGTCAACTGGTGGGTCAGCTATGAGCTGGTGCTGACTCTACAATACACAACAACACATCTACTTAGCATGAACAGGCTTCCAATCAACCAGGAGAGGATAAAATAAGTGAATGGGGCCTTCTAAAAATCAAATCCTTATGTACATCAAAAAACTTCTGCAACAGGGTAAAAAGAATCCCACAGATCGGAGGGAAAAAAACACCCACAATTTGGCAATGGAATATCTGGTAAAGAACTCACAATAAAACTTTTATAGAATATTCCAGCACCTCATCGAGAAAAACGCCAACAACCCACTATAATCTGGGCAGAAGATATGATTAAACACGTCAACAAAGAAGAAAATCAGATGGCCAACAAACACATGAAGAAATGTTCTTTTTCCTTTTTTTGGTTTTAAAATTAGTGTTTCAGAGGCCTATCTTTTCAGTACTACGGCCTTTAAGCGCCACCTGGTGGAATAGTGGATTTAGTATTTTCAACTTGATAATGAAGTACATAAACCTCCTGAGCATCTGGATGACATCTCAGAGGGGAGAACGTCGATTTTTCATTTTCTCCTGCAGCTTGGGAACTCAGTAGGAAACCGTGTGGGCACCCTAGAGGAAACTCCTCAATGCACTTTTCAACGCAGCCATATGGTTAGAATCAGTGAGCTCACCCTGTGCCAGTTTACAGTGGGCGTATATGTGAATAATATGCAAGCAATCACGCCAGCTCTGGGTTTCATATTCTCCCTATGTACAGGGTAGTTTCTACACCTCTGGAAAAGGTAAGTTAGACAAGGTCTAATATTTTTCTTCCTGGTGAAGGCTGCAGTTCTGCAGCTAAAGTGACGTCAGAGTTTCCATTTCAGCTCCTTAATTTCGATGCATTAGACCTTTGACGTGAACATTAACAAAACAACAAAAAAAACCTACTCACTTACATTGCATTGCAGGCAAGAGAAAAAATTCTTTTAAAAAATAAGTTATCCTGAAAAGAAACTATATTAGTCTTCATAAAACTCTGTTTTTTTCCGGAGAGGTGAGACAGAGGGGACGACAGAAGAATTATTCCCCTTAACAGCCATATATTTACTTTCAGAAGTCTTGGAATGGAATGGCAGAAGGAGATACTTATATGCAAGTATGTCCGGTGGGAAGACTACTCCCTGCCTATATGAGCCGGTCTAGTTATTGCGATTATTCAAATGCTACACAAGGACTTCATTCTGTTAAATCAGGTCAAAGCAGCATTCTCCAGTTCTGTCCTTCTAATTGACAGAAACAGGTAATTTTGAAAATATGCTTGAACAAACAAGCAAATGGTCCCCTCACCCTCCCTAGTGGTGCTCCCACTCTCAAAGTCACGCTTGAGACCCATCGAGGTTCCCGCAGCGGGGCCCCGTCCTGCACAGTACCTGTTACTGTGACAAAAAAGCACTTCAGTTCTCTTCCTTGTGGTCAAAAAAGTTCCAGTTCTGAGTAAGCAGTTCATTTGGAGTAATTTAAAAAAAGAAGAAGAATAGAAAAAACACATGCCACATTTCTCTTCTCCATGATTTGCATATCCACAGTGTAAATTGCGTTGGGACAGACACCCTAATTTTATGAGTCTAAAGGGGAGGGAGGAAAAAAAAAATCCATGAATTTAGTATATTTGTTGTCCCCAGAAATTTGGCTTTTTATCAGAGTAGCTGCCTTTTTAACTTGAGAAAACTAATTTTTTTTTAAAAAAGAAACACTGAGTTTTTCAGATGGAATTATGTATAGAGACGATTTGCTTGGTTGTCTGGATGGATTTATTTCCATTTTTATTTTTAAAAGATAATATATGTCATATATTTAACTTGTTCTATAAGATTAGGGTCATTCCAACAGAAAGTGTGTTATGGCCATGCCCTGAGCATTGAGTATAAAACTATTATACTTTGAGAATTATGTCTAACTTGTTGCCCACCACCAACCTCAAAGCCAAGAATACCACCTTAGCAGACAAAAATGTGTATTTCCTAGCTAGTGCAAAGGGATGCATGCCCAAATATCTGCTCTTTTCCTTTCACCTCTCCTTGTCTTTCCTTGCACTTATCAGTGATGCTTATAGATGGCTTTAAATGATTGCAATTCTAACTTGTGTTTTCATATCATTTACTTCTTTCACCTCTCAAAGAAATGATGAATCTAAATCCTTTTTTTTTTTTTAGACTTGGGATCATGAGAGTGAGGTTGCTCCAGGAAGGGAGCTTCAAGCTTTCAGATGTAGATGTGGGACAGGGAGTTAGGACACAAGACTTCTTATCATCTCCCTGAACCTCAGACCTTATCAGTCTGCAAGGGAAACTTAATCCTGAGCATAAATTGCATTTCCTAAAAAAAACACATAATCTTGCCTTAAGACACCAACCTCCCTGATTACAGGGAATGTCTGTGTTTACACGTTTGTACAAGCGCATGCTGACTGTATTAATGTCCCGGGGAACAAACTGTGTGCTGCTCACAGACCTGCTGCAAGCACTGAGGACAGAAAGAAAAAGACATTTTGAAATCAGACCTCCGATCTCGTAACTCCTTTCAAATTCCTGAAGCACATTAGCTTCACTACTGCATGATGTGCACGGTAGTATTTCTTCTAATGAAATCTGACTAAAAGTTTAAATGAGTTTAATGCATGAAATGTATAAATAAAATGTGGCCTTGATTAAATTTAGACTTGATACATAACTTAAATGGGTAGCACAAGAACAGCTTCGGTATCATGTGTCCAGACTATTTGGGGCTTTGTAAAAAAGTAGTTTGGATTTTATCTGTTTATGTAGAGTGCTTTCTATCAAGAACACAATGTATGGAAGAAAGCCGAAATGTACAAAAAGTGCAGTGAAGGCAACAGTGTAAACGAAAAAAATGACCAGTAACAGAACATGAAACAAGATATTTAGAAGGCAGCCATAGCATGAGATCCAAGTGTTGGTTTGGAAAGAGCAATTTTATGATCTAAAGATTTAACTTACAGTTTCCGTTTGGGTGTCTTTCAGTTGTCATGGCATTGGAAAGGATCTTCATGTCAGGAGCTTCGGATATTCTTACCTATATGTGTGATGGTCTACCATAAGTCCCTCCATTAACTCATCAACATTCAAAGCAGGAACAAGGCATGGATGGTACCAGCTTTGTCTTTCTTTGCTGTCATATAAAACTGTTGCAGCAGACTTCAGTTCATCTTATTGGCCACAACTATATTACAGGACATACCTTCAACACAGCATAGGGAGCTCTGGTGGCCTAGTGGTAAGGAGCTGCCCTGCAATCCCAAGGACAAGAAGTTCAAATTCACCAGCTCTTCAGGAGGATGGGCAATCTTTTTCCACGTTATTTACTGCCTCTAAAAACCTGCTGGAGGGTCAGTTATGAGTTGCCTCTTACTCCATGGCATAGAAGAAAAATAATGTATATGCAATCAAGAGGTTTTATCTGCTGAAAAGGTAAGAATGAGGCAAAATACAGAAGCACTTTTGTATGTATACTGTAAGATGGTTTACAAATCTCAGGCATTATCATACTTCTCTTGCAAACTATAGAAATTTCATCTTCGCATCTGCAAACTAGTAACCAAATAATTTCCCCAGATGATACATAAATCATATATTCCTCAAAGTTATTAAGAAACCAAAATCTCTGTAACTGTTCATTAAAATTTAAAAAATAATTATTTTTTAAAAAATATGGTGTCCTTCAGTTGATTCCAACTCATAACAGCCCTGTAGGTCAGAGTACAATTGCCTCAGAAGGCTTCCCAGACTATAATCTTTATGAAAGCAGAATGATGTATCATTATCCTAGGAAGGACCTAGTAGATTTGAACAATTCACTTTTTTGTTAGCAGCCCAGCACTTAACTACTGTGTCAAAAGGGCTCCTCTTTGAAGGTAATAGCAAGAAATAAATGAGTCTTAAAAATACCTCTCAGTAAAATCCCAACAACCATACAGAAAATGTCATAAATTAGTAGCATATAGTCTTTGCTTTCAAATCTCGCTCTGCTACTTACTAAACTAAAATATACAACTGGACAAGTTGCAATCTCCTTATAAAGCCTGGTTTTATTACTTGTAAAATGGAACTAATGATACCTGCTAAATGGTTTTGCTGTTATGATATGCATAAAAGTTTCAAACTCTTAATATCTTGCATTAAACCACATATAACAAAAATTCAACCTTGTTTTTTATACACACATACACACACACACACACACACACACACACACAAAGTACATGGAGGTTGTTCAAAAGAAGACCAAAAGGTGTTATTTACTAACAATTTTAAAAATTAAAAATCTATATTAGTTTCTCAAACTGATAGAGGTGGGGATGGGATAGAGAGGATAAATGTCATTGAAAACATAAAGACAGAGGCTAGAATGACAAAAATCCTCTATATTCATTCAACATAAATATTTGATGATTCTAAACCAAATCACTGACAAACTCTTATTTTTTTTCTTTTTAAATATTACACAATGCCACTCAGTTTCAGACATTTAATAGAATGAAACCAGGTGAGTGTGTGCCAATTTTGCCTTTCATTTTTCAAGTTTATTTATTACTTTACTTAAACCACAACATTCTGAGATCTCACAAGAAAATCTGTTTCTGTGAAATTTTCAACTTGATTTCCAAACCAGAAAAAGAGGTTCAAATAAACTTGGGCCCATTTCAAAAAAGCATCTGAGATTCTGGATGTTTATTTGAAGCAATTTGGACCCCTGACCTTCTGAGGTTCCCCACCACTAATAGAGAGCCTACAATGAATTGACTGTGCAAGGAGTTAGAGCTTCAGCATCTGAATGGATAAAAATCCCATTGGTCTCAAAAAAAAAAAAAAAAATAGAAAGCTGTTGCCAAATGTATACAGTGAAATCTATCCTTAAACAGATATGTTGGTATCCTCCTTTTAGGAAAATGATTCAACCAATCAGTGGCTTTGCTCAGAAAACCTGTAAATAGATTATTTGTTCAATATGCTTTATGAGTTTAAAAAATATTCCTAGGTTGACACCAATAAGAAGAGACTCTTGTTGCAGTAGGCAGAGGGTTTACTCTTTCCTGGAGCACTATAGAAGAAGTCAGACCAAGCTGCTTTCTCCCATACAGAGCTGCTTTTAACATCAATGTGGGCCTTTAGAAACTATGCCAATCCTCTCCCCAAGTTCTTGAACCTTTTCAAAAACTGAATTCTGCCACTTTTGAAACGATGAACACTGAAAAATTGGATTTGAAACCACAGCATTAAATGCTTAAAATCTGATCCTTCTGTCAGGACCTGGGATAGATTAAACTGATGTACATTATTTTTAAAGAAAGGAAAAAATATGGGAAGCGGGTTTTGAAGCCTGAAGGCATAGAACAAAACAAGTTATGCAGGTGATACAAACCATCTTAGTTCATTCCTGTAATGGCTTTCTACTTCCATATGGTGGCCCACACTGGAAATAATTCTTAGGAAAACACGTTTGTATGTGATAAATAAAACATTAGTTTAGAGATTTCTGTTTTTGTTTTCAACGATTGCTACTTTTATTCAGTGTTATTCAGACTGATGTTTAATCTTTTTTTTTTCCTTACTTTGGTATTTAAGTTTATTTTTCCAAGGAATAGTTAATCGAGGGGGCTAGAGAATGTGTATGCATGATAAGGGTATAAGGTGAACTGTTATCAAGTGTTTTGATCAAATGAATTCAGTGCAGCTGGATGACATGTACTAGGATTTAATCAAAGCTTCAGGAATTTTAAACACAGAATGGGTTGAATTTCGCTTTGGAATATATTAAACTTGTTAGTAAATTATTTCACTTACATCGAAAGATTTTCCTTATTTCTGACTGCAATAAGAGCATTGGTGTAAAGAGAAAAAAACTACATTAAGAACAAAGATCTTGGTATTTTTCTTAATTGGGAGCTTTGTCAATGGAAGCATTTGAATTTGTAATAAGAGGAAAACTGATGAAAAGATTTTTGGTTTTGACAAATCATGAGAAAGGGCCATGTCCAGATAACGCTCTAGGAGATAAGAGGAAGGTCAGCTCAATTACTAGAAGGCATTCACCTATAGATACTGTTATGCTAACATTTAAAAGCCTAACAATTTGAAGTCATTGCATAGATTTCTGACTGAGAATATAGTTTGTTGGTTTTTTTGTATTTGGGGTTTTGTTTATTTGTTTTCTCAGCACAGATCACATTGCTTTGAAGCATAAAGTTCTTTTCACGGCTTGGATATTTGCAACGTAGGAATTAGTAGACAGAACTTATCAAAATTAATTTTATAAAAGACTCACATATAAACATTTGCCAATCTTGTCCATACACACAGCAAAATTGGCTAAGAAAGTTATAATTAGGAGGATTTCAAGGTGTAGTGTAAGGATTTTTTTCCCATGTATTCATGAATTCCACTTAAAAGTCTCTTTAAAATGTACAATAAAATAAAAGAATTACAGCAGAATTACCTGAGTATTACAGACTTATGAAGATAATAAGTCACTAAGGAATCCTGGCCTAAGTATCTGTTCAGGCTGAACAACATTTAGGTCTAGAAATACACAAACTGAAGTGATGACATTAGATGATAATATAGACAAGATGAAATGCAATGCTTGGAGTAGTTAAATATTTAAGACAATAACCACTTTAAAAAAATCAGCTGAGTGTTAAATGCATCCATTTCATGTAGACTTTAAATTACAAGTTTCTCACAAACCCTCCTGGCACCAGACCATATGTGTGAGGTGGATCAAATAATGAATGCTTGCTGACATAACTCCCAGCTCATCTGGACTGCCAGACGGCCACACCCACGTAACTTCTTCTTTTAGTTTACATTCCAAACTGTTACATTTCATTTTAAAAAATCAAAAGTGAGCAGAAAACACACTCCTGAATCAATCAGCGCAACATGTAATCTTTCTTTACCTCTGATCTTAAACAGTGTCTGTGAACTGCAGCATAAAAAAAGTAAGGCAGCTCTCTGGTGAACTTGATCCCTATATGTAGACACTAATTAGTCCTAATCATTCAAGAACTCACATCCTGGGCTTTAGAATGTGAGGCAAAAGTGTTTTCATTCACGTCACTTTATGAGTTGGCTGGGAGGTTCAGGGAAGAAGTAAGGAAAGCTGCAAATCTCAGAGCTGTAAACACTCGTATAATACAAGGTAGTTCCTCACACAAAATATTTTCAGGGTTGTTTTTGTTCCTTCTCCCCCCCCCCCCCCCCGACCCCCCCCCCCCCAGCTGAACTCTCCACACTAATATAGTAACACTTATTTCACTTCAGTCCATGCTTCAAGAAGTTCCGTTCCCCAGTCCTTAATGAATTTAGGACATCATGTATGTAAGAAAACTTCAGATCAACACATAGGCAGTCATATTTTTCTATAGAATCTTGAGCAGAATTGTGCGCATATTTGGCCATTTTGTATCCCTCCTCTGTTCACCTGATGCTCATCAGTGTCCTGATCTTGCTATTCCATGGCACATTCCTGAGAAAAGCCTTGTAAGTAGCCTTCTTTTTTCCCCCAAGTGATTGAGAAGATTTTGAACCAATATTCGTTTTTCTTGTTAATTTACTTTTAAATGAATCCGCTTTACAATGTATGTACTGTTTGGGTTGAAAACATGATAATTGTAAACAAATGGGATCTCTAATTTTACCCCACATAGATGTTACCAAGTAACTTCTTGAAAGGAAGTGCTTAAAATCCAATTGTTATTATTCACACATTTACTATTTGAGGAGGACTTGTCTGACTTCTAGTACACCTAAAATCATGTAATAATAGGTTTCTACTATTTAAACAGTCTATGATAGCTCTGGTGGCATAGTCCATAGGCATTTGTGCTGCTAAAACAAAGATGGTACCTCACTAGTGGGTTAATTCCACCAGCTGCTTCTTGGGAGAAAAATGGCAATCTCCTCTCATGTGATTTATTGCACCCACTGTCTTAAAAATGTACCACAACTAAAGAAAAAATTCTCACATTGTTTCTGGAGAAGTTCTTCAATTATACATTTTATTTCTCTATTGAATTTATCATTGAATTTATTTTGGAAAAGAGGCAATTAAAGTAGCATAGTTAAGTACTTTGGTCTTACAGAGTTGAGACTTTATCCCATGGGTTCACAAAGGATTGCTTCATACTCTGTAGGTAGCTCACACAGTGCGTATTGCTGTTTTACTACTAACTGAAAAAGTACTCTTACCGTACTGTTCAAGTTTTCATCTAAATAGAACTCAAAGTACTTTCTCAAATTAAGCACCACCATTGAGTTGAAATGGAGCCACGGGCAAAGACTGCATGTTCTGTCAATCATTGCACAACCACTACAGCTGATGGAGAAATAGCGTGTTTCTGGCAACCATGGCAAAACCATTTTCATACCAAAAATATAGTGGTGCCTTTGATCTGAGAGAAAGGGCGAAAGACATACTATTTTTAAAGATTCATCCAAAAATCTCCAAGACCAAATCCATTACTCAGACAAAACTTTCCCTGAGGTTGACCACATGACATCGAAAAGAGACCTTTTCAGGTCATTTAGTAAGGAATTTTCCTCTGGTACCAGAGATTCCAAAATTTCTAAGACCTTTTTAGCTGGAATATAATTCTCATCAAAATTTATCTTCATGTGATATCTCAAATACGACCTTCCAAGTGAAGCTTTGTTTTATTGTTTTATTAATTTATTCATCATATTCTCTAAAAATTATCTGTGTTTGTACGTGTGTGTGCATATATGCCAATTAAAAGTTCTGTTATACAAATTCCACAAAATGAAATCTAAGAAGTGGTGAATATATCTTAAAAATTAGGCCTTAACTTTACCATATTTTTATGAAGAATAAACCAAAAGCAAGAAGGCCTTTCTAATCTCCTATAATTTTTGTAGAGTGAACTAACTCATTTCATAAGGACAAATACTGTATCAGAGCATCCTTGTAAACATAGAAGGATAACTAGTCAAACATGTATGGGGACCCAAAGAGGGAAGGGTATGAGCAGAGGGGTGAGGATGGGTAGAGGTGAAATCACATGGAGGCACAATTTGGTATGTGGGGGGAAGGGGTGAAGGAAAGGGGAAGTATCTGGCAGGGACCTGAAAAGACAGGGTAATGATGGGAAAGATCCAATGGTGATTAATTTTATAAAACATAGTATATGGGAATGATTGTACGAAGCTCAATATGAATGAAGAAAAGTGTGAAAAACCATGTATCCAAACTCTCTAAGGAAACCAACACAAATTTTTTTTAAAAAGCACCTTTGGTTCTTCCTTTAACAAGAAACAGAATCATCTACTCCTTTGTAATACTTTGTTTTGAAAAGGTTTTCAATTTTTATAGAAAAAATTCACAGAAAATGTGTACGCAATGTTTATCTTGTGCACAACTTTTTCTATAAGAATTAAAGATCAAAGAAGAAAAAATAATCACATGTAGCTACCAAATTTCATGAATTTGAACTTGTCTCACCTTGACTCTGAGTTTTTTAAGAACTTGAGTTTCTAAATTCACAGAGAAAATCCTTTGTACTTAGTATTCTTAGGAGTATTTAATCACATTATCATATAATTTAATCAATAAACCAGCCTATGAGTGTGAGGGAAGATGGTAAGATTATTCCAAATTAGGACGCTACTTCCCAATCTCGTATGTGAAGTGTTCATGCATGACTTCCTCTAGCCTATTTAAAGGTTTGTGGAAGTTAAAAACATCCAAGGAAACCCTTTCAGAGCCGGCTGATGGCTCCTTTATCTCTCTTTTTCCTTTGCCATGTAGCCAACACATTCTTTATGTCAGGTAGAAGAAAACATGGGAAGAGCTAAGACTTGCAGAGAAAGAAAGAAAGCAAGAGAGGGGCCTTTGGGCTTGTTTTGAACCATCCAGAGTTTGAGATGTTTGTTACAAAAGCATAATTGATAGGATAGGGGTAATAATCACTACTTCTCACTTTATAGCAAAATACATTAAGGATCAGAGAAATTAATAAATTGCTTAATGTCAATAAATGGGAACTCTGGTGGCCTATTGGTAAGAAACTGTGCTGCAATGTCAATGACACGTTGTTCAAATCCACCAGCTATTCTGTAAGAGAAGGATGGGCAATCTCCTGGGAGATTAACTGCATCTGAAAACCTGCTGGAGGATTGCTATGGATGGGTTCCAATTCAATAATACACAACATAGCAATAAACGAGATAATAAGAATATAAATGCGATCTTCTGTCTCCATATGCCATGGTTCACCTTCTCATAAGTAAAAACAAAATAATAAACAAACAAAAAAAAAACCCAAATAAACAACCCAACAAAATTTAAAGCAAAAAATACATCAGAATCAAACATTGAGACAGAACCAACTCCTAGATGAACCTTTCCAGGGGGATTTCATAGGCTAAAAATTGTACAGATGATTGAATACACACACACACACACAAACCATTTTTATTTTATACCGGTTTACTTACAAAACTTTCATACATTGTTTATCAAACCAAAGCTTTCCCACCACTTCTCCCTCCACCCATTAAATTGTGCCACCCTATGATTACTCCCACCCACCCATCCTCACCCCTCTTCTCCCTTCCCCCCGCCGAGATACACGTTTTACTAGTTATCTATTTCCATAATAATTGTCTTATACAGTACTTGTCCTTTTGGGACTGAGTTAGTTCACTTAATATAATGCTCTCCAGTCCCTCTCAAGTTAAGTACTGATTTACAAAATCATTGCTCCATTAGGCTGTGTAGTATTCCCTTACGTGACGATTGACTATCATACGTGGAACAGCTGGTAGATTTGAACCATCTGTCTTTGAGTTGGCAGTGCAACTCCTAATAAGATCAAAATATGTCAGGTCATTATCCAGAAGATTTTCCATTTTCTTACTTCATCGATGAAGTTCCTAGATGTTGCAAAGTCCTTTTGTTAAGCACTCAACCAAGAGCCAAAATGTTGGCAATTAGAACCTACACAGAGACGACTCAAGAAAGACAGGCCTGGCACCTGCTTGTGAAAGTTCAAAGCCTTCAAAACTATATAGAGTATTTCTAGACTGAATTCATAGTATTGCCACAAATTGGAACTGATTTGATAGCAATTAGCAAGAAAAACAATTTAATGAGGTAACCAAGTAGAATTATCAATTATTCAGCTAAATCACAAATCTCTTCCTGGATAGTCCAAAGACCTTTAAAATTGCTAGATTGCCAGTTTGAAAAACTGCTTTGTTCTCCTTTATTTACTTTTCTTTTTTTAAAATTTGTATCATTTTGTTACATTTGTTTATATGCCCTCCAATATCTTTATGTATATTTTTCAGTATTTTTAATAGGCAAATCTCACCTCCACAGCTGGTTTCAAAGCCCTACTCTGACACTTACTAGCTATGATACCTTAGATACATGGACAATCTCCTCTTGTGTGATTAACTACCTCTGAAAACCTACTGAAGGACGAGGTATGGGTCAGTTCTGGCTTGGCTGTCCACAACAACCACCTAGATAAGTCATTTAACCTCTCTGAGACCCAGTTTATATATATATTTATATATGTAGTTGTTATGTGCCATCGAGTCGCTTGGGACTCATGCGACCCTATGTACAACAGCCCTAAACTCTGCTCTGTCCTGTGCCAATCGCTCTGTCTCCGACACTCCCATCCCGATTATCCCAGTCACTGAATCAATCCACCTCATCATAGCTTCCCATAGGTCTTCTGTGCAGACTAATACTCTTAAAAATAGTAGACTTAAAACAACCATTTAAGTGGTCCTTCCTTCTACTCCTCTTGCAGATGAGCTTAGCATCTGTCTGGAACAGATTTTAAAAGCTTCTAGATAGTTAGTTTTATGAGATATTCAGATAAGGTTCCAAAGCCCAACTCAACAGAGAGAAAAAAAAATTGCTTGACTTTGAATTTCCTCAAATTCTACTTGTTTACCTTTAGTTTCCTTCAAAAAGACAAGTTTTTTTTTTCTTTTTTAAATGCTTACTTCAGATTTGGCTGATTGCTTTATAATATCAGTAAGCTTGACAATAATTTTATTTTTGTTTCTAATAAATATATAAAAACACACTAGACAGCCTAATATCACTGCACTGGATCATCATAATACGTCTATTTCAACTTCCGCTGTAGGAACACCTATAAAGTATTGTGAGGTTTTTAGTTAGTCGTCTTTTAATCTAATTCACTGTCACTCATTGCAGTTAAGTCAAAATTGACCCCTAGCTAACCTTCCCTTGGTTTTCCAAGGCTGGAAATGTCACAACAGGAGGTAATTGCTCATCTTTTTCCTGCAGACCACTGTCGGGTCGTAGCCTATAGAGAGGGTCACCTTTGAGTAGGTAGTCCCTGTGGACTATGTCATCAAAATATTCCCTTTTAATCTAATTTAAAGAAAAAAAATTAAAACTCATTGCCCTGGAATCAGAATCAACTCATAGCTGACCCTCTCTCAGGTTTTCAGAGGCTGTAAACTGCATGGGATGAGGTTACCTATCTTGCTCTGGTCTATTCCAGCTGTCTGTAGTTGCAGCAGCAGCCAAACTTCATGTGCGTACAGTGTCAAAGCACAAAATTAGAGTGACAAATAATGACTTTAGTTAATGTTAAATTGTTTATATTAAATCTTGACAACAGTCATAATTATCTCAGAACACTAAAAGGAAAAGCCTTTCAAGTTTTATGAGCACTAAAACGGAAATATTCTAATTTCAAGATGCAGATATATATATTAGAAACCAATTATAAGAACAAAGTAAGATTCCTAATTTTCTTTTATGTTGTTATAAATATACAACATCTTTTTAAAGCATTAAATGAGAACACATTAGAGAACACAAATCTAAACTGTGATATTAAAAGCTTTAGGAATTATTCTTGCTGTACTTAAGATAATAAAATAAACACAACTTTCTTCATATGCCCTGTATCAGCAAATTAGCAAACTTCAATTTAACATTTTTAGAACACAATTGAGGTGAAAAAAATGTATTTACATATATATTAATATAGATTTTTAAGTTAAAAATTAATTTACATATTCCCTTAAAGTATAATATTAATGTGTTGGTGTGGGACTTACTAATGATTTTTCTTACATGCAATTATAAGAAAAGCTTTTTATGAATTAACATTATTTTACCATATTTCTGATATAAACATCAAAATACCATCTTTTGATGGGTCTTTTAAAACTGAATTGAGTAAGGCAGTAGCATATTACAACTTTCAGCTGTAAATCTTGGAAAATAACAGCTTTGCTGATCCTTTACCTTGTAGTTCAATTTTAGCTTTTCATTCTAAGATGTACATATTATGTTCAATTTCCCTTTTCATCCTCTATCAAATTTAGTGACCAAGTTATTTTCGTTTCTGTAACTCATCACTATTCATCAGGTATTATTAGTGCTAGTATTTTTGCTCAAACAAATGTGAAACAAATTTAAAACCAAAGGAGCTGATCTTGAAGTAATCCTAGAAGAAAACATGGTTTTCAAATTCTCCACAGCCTGCACAATAAATTAGGCTGAGAACAGAGAGACTTTCTTACAGGGAAACTCAACAACATATGCAGAAAACTTATTTTTTTTTCTGGGCAGTCGTATTTATACTTTCTCCTCTAATGCTAATAAAATGCTACCTGAACACTTTTAGTATTTGGTAAATAACTTATTTCCAAATATCTACTTGTGTTTTCTTTGTATGTTATTCTTTATATGTTGAGTTCTGCACAATCTTAGAAAATTCTGCTCTTTGTCATCCCTATTAATAATGTATAATCAGACCTCTACAATTGTTATCATTGTGAATGATTAACTTAAATCAAGTATAAATCTCCTGCAGGGAATGGGAAGCTTTAGATAGCTGCTTTTTCTTTTTTTTTTTTTTATTAAAGAAAAGCCATTTGGAAGTTATCCTTTAAGTATCATAGAAACTTGCCTATGCTGTTGTTCAGAATGGAAACAGAGTAGCTCATAATATTTGCTAACTGTGCTATCTGTCCGTGGTCTTTGAAAGATGGCATATTTTCAAATATCCCAGACTGGCTTACAATGCTGTCATAATGTCACATCGGATTACCTTAGCCAGCTTGTGTTATGTTACATCAAGGATGTGACTAACGTTAACCACATGTAATGCAGCAGAGCGGTGTTGTCCGCCAGGGAAATTTCAAAATGGCACGGTTTTCTTAGAAACTAGTATTTTAGAAATCTGCAGTTATTAAAGAAAATAGAAAGGAAAGCTTTGAGTTATTAAAAAAGATATTTCTATTTCTCTTTGCTTTTCCATTATCACTTTCAAAGAAGTTAACTGTAGTGAAATCACCTCTTGCCATGCTAAATATTCCAGATAAAACGCAAACAGCAAAGTGACTCTGAGGTTTATAACACTGCAAGCATTATACAGTACTAATAATCAAGTGAAGTTAAAAGAACATACGTTAGAAAACTTTCAAATGAATAATTGTGAATGAAGAAATTTGCCAGAAAAAAAATGTTACAAAATGTAACTCTATTTCAGACTTCACTAGTTTCCTTTTAAAGCATCAATATTTATTTGGATATTTTCCTGGGAATAAAGGAGATATTCAACCATAAAATTATTAGATCAATAATTCAATCATATTATAATACATAATGCAAATTTATGTATAAGAAATATTAACATTATTTTATAACTAATCATATAGTTATGTGGTTTAGTAACTCTTATATATATTACTAATCTTCAGGGATACCATGATTCTTTTATTTTAAATAAGAGTTCTTTGTCAATAACAGCACAAAAATTTCAAATAAGAAATTCTGAAATTATTATTGTTCACAGAAAATAGTGAAAAAAATCAACCTTATTTTTTCTAAAATAAAATCAGATAAAAATTATCTTTAATTTAAATTTATTCACATTCAGTGAGGGATTAACCAACATTGTGCAAGAAGAAAAACTACTTTCAAATTAGAATATAGAAAATTTTCATACCTTCTTTATTGTCTTATGTCCAGTAGAGCCCATCTTCAACCACTTTGAAACCTCTAACTTCTTTGAAATCTTCTGACTGTGTTTTCCCATGTAACCTGGCTCCTACTTTAACTAGTCTTACAATAGCACATTCAAAAATGTTGTGTTCTTGTTCTTGTTATACACTCTTATATCCATGACAATGATTCCAATTAAAGAAAATTCCCTCAGCCATATATATTTGGAACAAATTTAAAGCTATGGTTTCTGGTCTAAATAGGGTTATAGAGTCTACTTAATACACTAGACTCTCTCAGTCACTATCATTTGGGTCAGTAGTTATTAACTGGAGGCAATTTTTCCCAACTTGCACATTTGATAGTATTTGGAAATTTTTTGATTGTCATGATACAGGACTGCTGTGCAAGTTTGGTAGGTAGAGGCCAAGAATAAATATCCTAGAATGTACTACACAATCTCCACAATAAGTAATTATTTGCCCTAACATTTCAATGAATTCAAGGTTGTGAAATTACGTTAGTAGTTCAGGTCTTTAATTTTATTACCTACATAAAAGTATGGGGCCCAGGTGGCAAAGTACATTACATGTTGGGCTGCTAACCAACAGGTGAGTGGCTCGAATCCACCAGTAGCAGCATAGGAGGAAAATGGACAGTAAATTCACATAAAGACTTACTAGATGTGTGTTTGAGTAGGAATCAAATCATAGGTGGACTTCCAGCATGTTTTCAAAAGCAGTAAATTGCATGGGAGTTGACTGTCTCCTACAGGGCAAGGGTTGGATTTGAACCATCTGCCTATGAGTTGGAAGTGCAACTCCTTACCTCTAAGCCACCAGAGAGGTCCATTTAAAGATCTTTGATAAAGAAACCTACATAGAGCCACTAAGAGTTGGCACTAATTTGATGGATGGAGAGCAAAGCAGAGGTAAGATGTAACTCCACTTTATTGTTTTCACTTTCCGGTCATATAGCCCTGGTCTGTACAGAGGTAACTCATGGTGGTTGTGAAGCTGAACACTGTGACACTGATGTGTCAAATGTGAAAATGATTACCCATGGTGCACAGTGTTTGGTGGAGCTCCTCAATTAAAGCAAGCTTGAAAGCAGGAGTGGCATCCACTTCCGAAATGGCTTACCTCCGGAAACCCTATGAACCCGGAGAAAGGATGAAAGTTATATAAGTGTCCAGGTCTTTCATTCATAGGGTCACAATGAGTAGCCTAGGACTCAATGGCACTTAACAACAACAACAACAACAACAACAACAACAACAACCAATAGCTCCTTCAAATATTTCCACTTTATGTACAAATGTTTGCAGGTTAACTCCACTTATATGCCTCAAACTTGACTCCAACTCTACTTGACACCACTGAGGTAACAGAACCCTTGAAAACGGACTTTTTTCCAGCTATTGGATTGGCCCCCATTATGGGGGAGATGGTCTCCATCTATCATAACTGCAGACATATTGTTTTGCAAATCATCAATAGCCGTGGAGCCAATAAAAGGGAATGCTTTCCATTCTATGACGAATGACAGTGGTGGAAAGACTGCCTAGAAACTGTGGCACTGCTGTGGAGAAACTGTGGCAAGGTATAACCTGAGGAATCCTGTAGATGAGCTCCAGTTAAAAAGTTTTGCTTGCTGGATTAGTGAAAGAAAGTTAATTTATATCTACTCTGAGCTAAAGTTTGCTGGACTGATGGAGGAAACTAGAAGCTTCTTGCAATTTTGATATGGAACTGAAACCTGGACTTTCCCTAAATTGGGGAATTGTGTCTTGCTGTTAATCTGGTTTGGGATTTTGGACTAAACCTGGACTAGCATTGTGAGATCCTCTTTGGCTCTCCTACTTTCCTATTTCCTTAATGAACTGTGAGTAAAATCTGTGAGTCTTGCAATGAAAATCTGACCCAATGCCTGGTAAAAATAGATGCAGAGGCATGGAGAGTGGCATATCTGACTAAGTCGCTATTTGTATGGTTCTGTGGACACTATTGATGGGGACCATCCCCCTTCATGAAGCAGACAGAAGTCAGACTTGGCCATCCTCACATTGCTACCTCTCATCATTTCACATCAACTTATCTGAGATTATTTCCTTTGCATCCTTAAGTCTCATTCTCATTCTAAATTAGTGACATGATATATTGCAACACACTATAAATGAAGAGTCATCCTTAGCATTTCCCTCCTTATCTTCACACGCATTCAATTTTTAAACCCTACCGTCTCTACAGCTGGACCATTAGTAAGATGACAGAAGAACAGTTGATGCCTTTGAACTGTGGTGCTGGAGGAGAATACTGAATATCCCATGTACTGTCAGAAGGACAAACAGATACATCTTGGAGAGGGTGCAACCAGAGTGCTCCCCAGAAGGCAAAGATGATGAAGCTTCATCTTACATATTTGGGCATGTTGCTAGGAAATGTTTTCCCTTGGACGGGGACATCACACTTGGGAAGGTTGAGGAGCAGTTAAAGAGAGGAAGACCCTTGACCAGGTGGCTTGGCATGGTGACTATGGTAGTGGGATTGAGTGTGTCAGAGATTACAAGGATTGGATGGGGTAGGACAGTGTTCAGATCAGGTGTTTATAAGGGTCACTATGAGTCATATTCGACTCGACAGTGCCTAACAACAGCACCATTACCACAGGATTTCTGGTAACCCAGAGGTAAGAAATTGTGCTGTCAATCCAAAGACAATTGGTTCCAATCCACTGATTGGTCTTCAGGACAAAGACAGACTATCTCCTCCTGTGTAATTTACAGCCTCTGAATTCTCATTGGATGGTCAGTTTTGAGTCACTGCTGACCACACAGCAACTACATAACAATAACAACAGTCTACAGTCTAAAGTTCTCAAACATTGATTTTCCCTCACACTCTACCAGTAAACACAAACTTGAGCATTTATCTAAACACCTGCAACAGTCTACTAAATGACCTCCTCCCATCTATTTCTAAATGTTTCTACTCCTTTTGCAAATATGTATCCAGAGTGAGTTGTTGAGATTGCAAATTGCATGACATAATACTAATTCCTACTATCTACACGACTGAGAACACAGTATTCCTTCCAATACAATGATAAAGACACTTCTGGTTTTGGTCCTTGATTACCATTCTAGCTTCATTTTGTTGTCAGAAAGTGTCCTGGATTATATTATACTTCACGTAATGATACAATGTAGAAGATATGTAATGCTTTACTATGACTGATAAATAATTCTAAGAATATCATGGATATAATGCAACAACACTTAATTTCATCACAACCTTGATCCAAGATTTACTCAAGTGTAATCTATAATGCCTTTAATTTCACAAGAGATAAAAGGGAGAAAATTAAGCAGAGAGAATGAAGCTCAGAAAAAAAAGAAGAAAAAAAAAAGAATGACAGGTTCCTGCATTTTGGAAACTTTTTGCAAGGGATGACCAAAACTCAGGAAGATATTCCAGGAACATTGTCACTGTTGCTATTATGAGCCATAGAGTTACTTGAGACTCATAGTGACCCTGTGTACAACAGCACTAAACCCTGCTGTATCCTGAGCCAACCTTATTGTCTCTGACACACTACCCCCATTACTCTAGTCTCTGAGCCAATCCATCTCATTGATGGTCTTCCTCTTCTGTGCTGTCCCTCTACCCTCTCAAGCATAATGCCCCACTCCAAGGACTGATCCCTCCTTACAACATGACCAAAGTAAGTCATACAGAGCTTCAGAATCGTTGCCTCCAAAAAAGCAGCCTGGTTTCATCTTCTCCAGAATGAACCTGTTTGTTCTCCTGGCAGTCCATGGTGTATTCAATATTCTCCAGCACCACAGTTCAAAGGCATCAATTCTCTCTCTATCATCCCTAGTCATTGTCCAGCTTTCTAATGCATAGTATGTAATTATGAAGACCATGGCCAGGGTCAGGCGCACCTTAGTCTCCGGACTGACATTGTTGCTCTTCAGTACTCTGGTGATGTCCCTGACAACAAACTTTCCCAGTTCAATTTGTCTTTTGATTTCCTGGATGCTGGTACCAGAGTGTTGATTGTGGAGCCAAGCAAACTAAAGAAAGCTGTTAACAATCTCGATCTCATCACAGAAATATTCTCTTGACACAGAAATATTGAATAGACAGAAATGGGCCTTCCTCTAGATCTGGCAGAGAAAAAAACTTTATTCTAGAGGTTTAACATTGAATTTAGACTTCCAGACTCCTTATCTGTGTGGGGTGGGGAACCCCTTCTATTTGTTAACCCTTGTGCTTGTGTTATCATTGTTACAAAAGGATTAAAAAGCTAACAAAGAAAACAACACTCATTTTCATTTTCCCTCTATTTTTCCTTTTTTATTAACATAAGCCTGTAGTTTAAACTTAATTTCACAAATTTTACATAACACATACTCTTTCAATAACTATTGCTGACCTTCATATTATTGTGTGCCAAATTTTTTAATCCTTAAAAGGTACACTTTGAAAGCTGGAATTTATCACAACATCTTTTGTCCAATGTCTTCTTCACTCTTGAGCTGACACTTTAGAATGTATCTTCCTATGTTTTATAACTTATGCATAAAACAATTTCTGACTCACAGCAATCTTTTATCAGGTTTTTCAAAGCTGTAAAATTCTATGAAAAGAAACTGCTCATCTTTTTCCCATGCAGTGGCTAGTGAATTCCAGCTGCTGACTTTTGTAGTTAGTAGCTTGAAAATTCACACGCTAAATTATCAGAACTTCTTTAAAGAATGTGTAGGTATTTTATTTTCCAAATAGCTTCACCTTTAAGCATGTCCTCCCGTTGCAATTATACATTTACTCAGTCATCAAAACTTTGAATAGAATTAGGTATTACTTTCATGACAATATTACAGAAAAATAAATGCATAGTAAAGTGGATTGTGGACTTGGGGAAGATTGTATAACAATGAAAGAATTCTTTTTTTTTTCCTTTTCTAATAGAAAAATGAACCAGGGCAGAGGGGTGAGCAGGGAGGAAAATGTGCAACAATGAATGAATGGGGGGAAAATTAAATGGGAGAATAAGCTGTAAATATATATATATATTTGTATATATATAAATGTAAAAACACCTCAAAAAACTTTGAATCAAAATAATTTTATTTTTCTTGTTTGCCATTTGTTTGTTGTTGTTATGTACCATTGAATTGCCTATGACTCATAGTAACCCTATGCACAATAGCTCTGAACCCTGTCCTATCTTGAACTTGTCTCACTATCTCCGACACCCCCCCCCCCATTACCCTAGGCACTGTGTCAATCCCTCTCCTCCAAGGGCTTCCTCTCTTGTGCTGTTCCTATACCCTTCTGAGCATGATATACTTCTCTAAAGACTGGTCTCTCCTGACAACTTGTCCTAAGTATGTGAAATAGAGCTTCAAAAATGTATTGATCCTTCTACTGTCATCTTTTGTCAATGTCCAGCTCTTCGATGCATAGAAAGTAATTGGCCTGAATCAGGCGTGCTTTAGTCTCTAGACTGACATCATTGATCTTTGGCACTCTGGAGAAGTCCCTGACAGGAGATTTTTCCCAATGCAATTGTCTTTTGATTTCTTGACTGGTAAGGTCAAGAGGGTTGATTGTTAACAATTTCAGCTTGCTGGTTCCACAATCTCCATATCTTCTTCATCCATCATGGTTCTACCACTTGTAGAGTTTCAATCCATAGTAAAGACTGGAGTCATGAACTTCTGCAGTAAACATGTCAAGCCCTCCTAATTTTCAGCAAACAAGCTTGTGCTATCTGCATTATGTGTTTTGTTGACGAGTCTTCCTCCTCATAAAGCCCAACCTCCTGAATGATCTATTCTACATACAGATTGAAAACTTATGGAGACAGTGCTAATCCCTGCCACAATTTCCTTTCCTGATGCTGAACTAAGCAGTATTTCCTTGCTCCGTTTTGACTACCACTTACTGGTTCATGTATAGGTTTCACATGAGCACAGTTACGTTCTGGAATTCCTATTGCTGTGATACACACAAATACCTTTGCCTAGTCAAGGAAACAGACATTCTTCTGCTAGTCTCTGCTCTCAGCCAAGATCCATCTGGCACTGGCTACGATGTTCCTAGGGCGATGATCTCTCCTAAATGCAGTTTGTATTTCTGGTAGTTCTCATTGGGGTAAAAATCTTCAGTAGGATTTTGCTTGCCTGTGATATTAGTGATATTGTATGAAATTTTTCACATGCTATTGGATCAACTTTTATTGGAATGGGAATAAATATGGGTCTCTTCCAGTCAGTTGACCAGGTAGCTATCCTTCAGATTTCTTGGCACAACATTAGGAGCACTTTGAAATAGCATTTATTTGTCAAAATACATCAATTGGTATTATATCAATTCGTGGGGCTTTGTTGATTGTCAATTCCTTCAGGGCAGCTTGAACTTCCTCCTTCAACACCATAGGCTCTTGATCATGTATTGTTTCATGAAATACTTC
>NW_006399771.1:5491807-5509086 GCF_000299155.1 Elephantulus edwardii
TGCAGTCCTTGACCCTCTGTAGCAGGTGCTTCAGGTCCCCTTCAGTTTCAGCAAGCAGGGTTGTGTCATCTGCATAACCCAGATTTCTGATAAATCATCCACCAATCTTGACCCCACATTTCTCCTCATAGAGCCCAGTGTTTGGTCAGTACTATAGAGAAATTTAGAGAACTTTGGCAGCTTAGTGATAAGAAGTTTTACTACCAACCCATAGATTCATAGTTTGAATCTACCAGCTTTTCCAAAGGATAAGCTCGTCAATCACCTCCTTTGTGATTTATTGCCTCTGAAAATCACTGGAGAGTCAGCTATGAGTTGATTCTGACTTGAAGATATATAATAACAACAACATACAGATATTTAATATGAGACTAAATTTCATTTATTTGTAGGTATCATGATTCTTTCACGTCTCTTAATTCTTTTAAAAAATCTTAATTATAATTGCATGAAGTTAAAATATTTTCCAAACAACTGCCAGAGGTCCAGGCTGGGTTTGGAAGGGGTCATGGCACGAGGGATATTATAGCTGATGTTAGGTGGATCTTAGCTGTAACAAGGAATACCAGAAGAATGTCTGTGTTTCATTGATTATGCAAAGGCGTTTGACTGTGTGGATCATAACAAACTGTGGCCGACTCTGAGAAGAATGGGAATACCAGAACACTTGATCGTTCTAATACGAAACCTATACTTGGACCAGGAGGCAGTCGTCAGAACAGAGCAAGGAAACACTGCACGGTTCAAAATTGGGAAAGGCATATGCCAGAGATGTGTCCTATCTCCACACCTTTTCAACCTGTATGATAGAACAGACTATCCGAGAGGCTGGGCTCTATGAGGAGAGGTGTAGCATCAGAATTGGTGGAGGATCTATTAACAATATGCATTATACAGATGACACAACCCTGCTTGCTGAAACTGAGGAGGACCTGAAATGCTTGCTGCAGAGGGTCAGGGACTGTAGCCTTCAGTATGGATTGAAGTTCAATATCAAGACAACAAAGATTCTCACCACTGAAACAATTAGCAGCATCAGGATGGATGGTGAAGAGATTGAGATTGTTAACAACTTTAGTCTGCTTGGCTCCACAGTCAACACTCTTGGCACCAGTAGCAAGGAATAAAAAAAAAACAAAACATATTGCGATGGGAAAGTCTGCTCTTAGGGACCTCTCCAGGGTACTTAAGAGCAATGGTGTCACTCAGGAGACTAACGTGTGTCTGATACAGGCTGTGATCTTTGTAATCACTTGTTATACATCAGATAGTTGAACAATGACTAAGGAGGATAGAAGGAGAATTGACGCCTTTGAGCTGTGGTGCTGGAGAACAGTATTGAATGTACCCTGGACTGCCAAGAAAACAAACAGATTCATCCTGGAGAGGGTTAAAACAGACTGCTCCTTGGAGGCAAGGATTCTGAGGCTTCGTCTGACATACTTTGGACATGTTATAAGGAGGGAGAGGTCCTTGGAGAGGGACATCATGCTTGGGAGGGTGGAGGGACGGCACAGAAGGGGAAGACCCTCTCTATGAGGTGGATTGATTCAGTGACTGGAGTAATCGGGTTGGGTGTGTCAGAGGCAGTGAGATTGGCACAGGATTGAGCAGGGTTTAGGGCTGTTGTACATGGGGTTGCTATGAGTCACAAGCGACTCGACGGCACTTAACAACAACAACATATCTCGTTATGTTTCTAATATTAAAAATTATTGTAATCATAGTATTATTGTTTTGAACTGACATCAAGTTATCTCTGACTTAAGGTAGTGTCCAGTACCACGGAAGGGAATAGTGCACACTCAGGAGTCATCCTCATGACCACTGACATGATGATGTCATTACTACCTTTCAACCTAATCTTCATCTTCCAACAGATTTTGTTAGCAATCTTTTGTGGTTTTTAATGCTTAAATATTTAGCAGGGAGTTTGAATGCCAGCCGGAAGGCAGATAGTTTGTATCTACCAGCCACATCTCAGGAAAAAGATGGCAATCTCTTCCTATGCAATTTACAGCCTTTGGAAATCCACTGAATGGTGAGCTATGAGGCAGTGATGACTTGATGGCAATGAGTTTTGAGTTTTTGTGTTTGTTCATTTTTCTATTTTTTTTTTTTTTAGAATTCTTAGAAGTAAAAGATCAGTCCTTCTTTCCTCATCTGTCATGGCATAAAAGAACTTCTGAAACCAGGGTGGCACTGTGAGTATTTGAAGTACTAATGCCATATCTTCCAACTTTAGATCAACATACATGCTACCACATTTTTGCAAATTGACACCCAGGTCATGGAAATAATAGTAGTATTAAATAAGCTCTTAGTAAATTGGAAACTGAACTAAGTGTTTTATACATAGTTTTTTAAATCTTCACAATTATCACATAAACAAATTGTTTTTATTATCCATTTTATAAATGAGGAAACCAAAATGTAAAATACAAGCCTAAGCAATTTTACCAAGACTGAAGTTAGAATATGTTGGTAGCAGGATATTCAAAGCCTGTCTTTCCAACTTTAACATCTATACTTGAAGGTAGTACACTCTATTGTTCAGAATAAACTAGCCTTTTGTATTAATTAATGCATGTTTCACTCAGTAATGCATTGCTTTATTTGTTTATTTGAAACTTATGCATAGGTACAACTCTAATTCTTAAGTCAAATGTCCTTTCTGTTTTCTTCTTTAAGATTTTTATCTGTTTTCTTTGCATTCTAGGAGAGCTACATATGACTTTTAGTCTCTTCACTAATTTAATTTTCCATAGTATGACTTTATTTCTCCCTAATCAGATTTCACTTCTGCTATTGAAGTTGAGTTCGTTTGAAATGCTTCTTTATTTCACACAGACTCTCTTCATCTCATTATATTGTCCATGAGTCTATGCTGGCATTCTTTCTTTCAATCGTCCTTTTATTTAGAATATTTTCTTTCATTATATAAAATGTGAAACAGTTCTCTAAATTATCTTCTGGCTCCTCTTAGAAACCCTTTTCAGCGGTATGTCCTTCTTCATAGTCTTTAGGGTACTGTACCCTCTTTTTTATGGGATTTCTTTTCCTTTTAATGTCCTTGTTTTCCCCTCTTCATTCTTTTAGGCAAGTTTCAATAACCATTTTCCAATAGATGTGTAGCATGGACTGCCTTTCCACTAATTCTGAACACTTAATTGCCTCTCAGTTTACTTTATAGATCTAAGGCTAGAAAGCAGATTGCTGTCTATAGCAAGAAGTCTAATTCTAAAGTGCTGACAGTCATTTATCTAGTGATAACCTCTGTATTAAATGAGATCTTCTCTAACTTGCCCTGCCTAATTAAGTAATGTTATGAACCTACAGTGTGCCTAACAGATTATCCAGAAAAATAGTTGTCATTTCTAGTCCTGTAATTGTTGTTATTGTTATGTGCTGTCTAGTTGACCATGACTCATAGTGCAATAGCTCTGAACCCTACCCTAACCTGAGCCAATCTTACTGCCTCTGACACACCATTTCCCAGTTACTGTGTCAACCCATCTCATCCAGGGTCTTCCTCTCTCTCCTTCTCTGTCCCTCTATCCTTCAAAGCATGTCATTCCCCAAGGACTGGTCCTTCCTGGCAACGTGATCTAAGTATGTGAGACAGTGCTTCAAAAGCCTTGCCTCCAAAGAGCAACTTAGTTTCACCCTCTCCAGTACAATCCTGTTTGTTTTCTTAGCAGTCCATGAGATGTTCAAGACTCTTCTCCAACACCAAACTAAAAGACATAGACTCTTCTTCTATCATCCCTAGTCACTGTACAGCTCTTTGATGTATAGCAAGTAATTGCAAAGACCATGACCTGGGGATCAGACACACTTTAGTTTCTAGATTGACATCCTTGTTCTTCAGCACTCTAGAGAGGTCCCTGACAACAAGCTTTCCTAATACTATTCATCTTTTGGTTTCCTGACTGCTGGTGTCAAGAGTGTTGATTGTGGAAACAAGTAAGCTGAAATTGTTAACAATCTCAATCTCTCCTCTGTCTGTCATGGTGCTGCTAACTGACCCAGTGATGAGAATCTGTTTTCTTAAAGCTAAATTTCAATACATGTTGAAGACAACAGTCTTTGGCCTTCTGCAGCAAACACTTCAGGCCCTCCTCAGTTTGGGTATGCTTGTGTCATCTTCATAATGCAGGTTGTTGTGATGTCTCCTATATTTACTTCCATTACTGTCACCACTACTACCTTGCAAACAAGAGTATTTAATTTAAAAAGCACTGACATAGAGGCATGATCTAGGAATAAATCACATTCTACCACATAAAAAATGCTTAATGTCGTTACAAAGTGGGGGTAGGAGGCGAGCTTCACATTTCTCCCAAGGTTTTCTTAAATATTATACTTATAAACCTGAGAAATATATACAGCATATCTTCAACCTCTAAAGCTGAAGCTTTAACATATGTTAAATCAAGTTAAAGTCTCCTGAGATTATTGTAACATTTCTTTATGATCATATTTTCTAAATCTATTCAAATAGTTCTTTATGATATGAAGCTGGTGTTTCTGTTAACATATTTAGATCTGTCAAATAAATTACTGGAATTTTCATTTAAAAAAAAATTACCCCACTTGGTAAGCAGGCGTGTGGTTTAAATTCTTAATTCTCTTAAGGTTCTTAATCCATAAGTGGAAAAAAAAGAATTACTTAACTCTGCTTTAATCACCTTTGCTGAAATACAAATTCAAATTCAACTTTAGTGTTAACCTTTATTAGAGGCTAAGTTCTGTTTCATGCCATCTGAAGGAACACAGATATTTGTGAAACACATTTTATATATTTAAGAAGCTTAAAAGAAAGGGAGAAAACAAACATTTAAAGAACAACCATAAAAATGACAAAGCAGAGGCATTTGACTTCCTTTAACTTCATAAGAGGAAGAGAGAATCATTGCCTGTAGCAATAGGTCAAGTTAATTCCTAGGAAGTTGAGATCAGATATGCCTCCAAACAGTTCACTGCCTATGAACCAATTTTTCCCTCCATGACACTTTCTGCTTCTCTACTCAGTTCAATAGTTTTTCCAATGATGTCACAAAACTCACAGGTACAATTGAAGATTACACGGTTTAATATGAAGAAGCAATAGGTTACAATTCATGTTCAGAAATGCTAAGTTATACAGGTCTTTCCTCAGAACAACCTCTTTTTAGCCACCCTATAGGTAGGCAGCACTCTGGTCCTTAACTCAACCGCATGGCTTCTTTTATGCCTGGGTTAAATGTTACAAAAATATTTTAGATCTGCAAGATAAGTTTCCTGAGTCACCTCAATCCACCAATAACTCTTGACCTAAATAAAGGTACTCAGCTGTAGATCCTGTTATCTGTTGGCAAATGAACTCAAGAGGGGAGATCAAGTGTTTCGGGATTCCCATTCTTCTCAGAGTTAGCCACAGCTTGTGATCCACAGAGTCAAATGCCTTTACATAGTCAATGAGACACATATACACATTCCTCAGGTACTCCCTGCTTTCAGCCAAGATCCATCTAACAGTAGGTATAATATCCCTTGTACCTTTTCTAAACCAAACCTGCACTTCTGTACATCCAGGCATTTTTGGATCATTTTCAGCAGAATCTTACTTACATGTGATATTAATGATATTGTTTGGTCATTTCCGCATTCTATTTTGTAATCTTTCTTTGGAATGGGAACAAATATAGATCTCTCCCAGTCAGTAGGCCAGATGGTTGTCCTCCAGATTTCTTGACACTACTTGGTGAGCACATCCAGGACAACGTCTATTTGTTGAAATATATCAATTGTTATGCTGTCAATTCCTGAGGCCTTGTTTTTTGCCAATTCTTTCAGAGCAACTTGAACTTCTTCCTTCATCACCACAGTCTCTTGCTCATAACTTTTTTCATGAACTCTTCTGTGTCTGCCAATTCCTTTTGGTACAGTGACTCTGTATATTTTTTCCATCTTCTATTACTGCTTCCTGGATCATTTAATATTATGCCCAAAGCATAGGCAGTTAACATTCTGCTCAGTGCACACACATTTGACTGTGTGGAACACAACAAACTGTTACTAACTCTGAGAAGAATGGGAATCCCAGAATACTTGCTAGTGTTTATGCAAAACCTATACTTGGACCAGGAGTCAGTCATCAGAACAGAGCAAAGAAACACTGCATGGTTTAAAATTGGGACAGGTATACTCCAGGGATGTGTCCTATCTTCATACCTCTTCAATCTATATGAGAACAGTTCATTCAGGAGGCTGGACACTCTGAGAACTGTGGCATCAGGACTGGATGAAGACTCATCAACAATCTGCGTTATGTAGATGACACAACCCTGCCTACTGAAACTGAGGAAGACCTAAAGCACTTGCTGCAGAAGGTCAAGGACTGAAGCCTTAAATGTGTATCAAAGCTTAACATCAAGAAAACAAAGATTCTCATCACTGGGCTGATTGATAGCATCATGACAGCCAATAAAGAGATTGAGATTGTTACAACTGCAGTTTGCTTTGCTCTAGAACCAACACTCTTCATTTGAGCAGCCAGAAAATGAAAAGATGAATTGTATTTGGAAAGTCTGCTACAAGGACCTCTCCAAAGTACTGAAGAACAAAGATGTAGAGTAAGGTGTGCCTTATTCAGGCCATCATCCTTGTAGTTACTTGTGATGCTTCAGAAAGTTGGGAAATAACTAGGGATGATAGAGAATTGATGCATTTGAGCAGTGGTGCTGGAGAAGAGTATTGAATATACTATGAACTGCTAAAATAAACAGGTTCATCTGAGATAGGGTGAAACCAGGTTGCTACTTGGATACAAGGATTCTGAGCTTCATCTGACATATTGCAAGGAGGGATAGTCCTTGGAGAGGGACATCATGGTTGGAAGGGAGGAGGGACAGAGCAAGAGAAGATGCCCCTCAATGAGATGGAATGATTTAGTGACAGGGTAATGGGGATAGGTGTGCCAGAGACAATAAGACTGTCACAGAATAGATCAGGGTTTAGGGCTGTTGTACATGGGGTCACTCAATAGCACATAACAACAATAAGTGGTCAGAAACGCTCTATTACAATTACAAAGCTCTTGGAAGTTTTCTAACTTTGTGGACTAGGATGCCCACCACACAATCGACTACTGCTCTCCTGGTTCAGCTGCTACAATTTGTATACAACTGCTTCTTTACCATCTCTCACCATCTCTGATATAACTTGTTTCTGTGTGTTTTCTAGAGAGGAGATTTTTTTTAGGATCGAGATCCCAAATCCAAAAGATGTGCTCTATTCCCATTTCCTTTTCTTGGTGGGCATGTGTTCTCTCCTCCAGATAGACTCTAGAAAGGTTCGTTTTAATTTGAAGAGAAAAATGAAACTAACCAGACCCTCATTAGGTTTCATACACCATATTTGCATGCTTCTACTTCCACAAAGGTGTAATTCCTTTACTTACATTAATAGCAAATTATCCAATCTCTTTGATGGAGTATAAGCATTCCTTTTGCACAATCTAATCCAGTAATTTTCTGGAAGTGACAAAGAATATGGTTAGAAGGGCAATACTGAGTAATTCAGTTCACTATAAGACCATAATATTTAAGAAAGAATATCATTAATGCTATGGTGAGTGTTCTGCCCACGAAATGCCCCTCAAAGAAATCTAAAAACATGTCTGAAATTTCAAGAGCATTTATTATATTATTTCTATGCGTGGAGACTGTTCTCCTTCCTCAGGAAGGTGGTAAAGAAAAAAAGCCTTGCGTTCCCCCTCCCACTTGCTTTTATAGCCCTTTCTTGAGTGCCCCTGTTAGGTCAGAGAGATTGGTGGGCCTGGGGATTAGTCATTTGGTCGGCTTTTGATGGGCTGGCTACTTTTCCCGCCTTTACTCCTTTTGTGTCATGTAGACACTAGTTAATTATTTATTTTTTAAGGACAGACCAGGCTTTTTACCCAGGGCACTCGTGTTTGCCCTAAGCTAAGAATTTTTAGGGTCTGCTTCTGCCTCTAGCATTACTGGGGGTTTATAAAAAATGGGGTTTCTGCTGTCCCTTCAGTGAGTGTATGTAGAATTTCCAAAGTTTATTCTGTTAACCTCATCTGTTAATGTAAATGATCGTTAAATTTAACTAATGCTAATAATTCAGGAAAAAGAAACCATTCCTGATTGAAAAGAGTTTATGAGACAAGTCCGTGGGATATTCAGGGGACAGGACACACTTTCTATTGTGGCATAATGAGATTTCATAAAATATTTTAGAATAATCAAAGATTTTGTGTAAAAGCGTTTTCATTTTTAGTAGATACCATTGAGTCAAGTATGACTCACAGTGACCCTACAATCAACAGAACTGAAACCTGTCCTATACTGTACCATCCTTATTATTATCTCTGATACATTTGAGCTAATTTCTGCTGTGAGTGTATCAATCCATCTTGTTGAGGGTCTGATCTTCCACCTTTCTAAGCATGATTTTCCCTTTCCTAGTAACATACCCAAGTATGTAAGTTGAAGCTGTACCGAGCGTTCTTGCTGTCCTTTCTCCAAGACTTATCTGTTTGTTCTATTGGCAGTCCACAGGATACTTAACACTCTTCTTGAAAGCTATAACTCTAAGGCATCAATTTATCTCATATCATCCCAATTCATTGTCCAGTTCTCAGATGCATAGCAGGTCTTGGGAAGACTGGCTTAAATCAGAAACACTTTCGCCTTTAGACTGACATCATTGCTCTTGAGGACTTCAGAGAAGTTTTTGGAGATATCTTGCTTTAGACAATATTCTGTCAGGGTCTTCTTCAAATTACTAGGGGCAATAATGTCACTTTAAAAATGAAAGTGCTCCTGATTCAGACCATGGTCTTATCAAACACTTGCAATGTCTTTGAGAGTTGGATGACGAATAAGGATGACAGAAAAATGAATTGATGCCCTTGAACTGTAGTGTTGTAGAAGAGTATCAAACATCCAATGGACTTCCAAAAGAACAAATAGATAGGTCTTGGAGAAACTATAGTCATAATGTGCCTTGGAGGCAAAAGTGATGGTAAAGCTTCATGTCACATACTTAAGACATATTGTTAGTAAAAATTATTCCTTTGAGAGGAACATCATGCTTGGAAAGTTAGAGGGTCAGAAAAAGAAAAAAAAGACTCCCAGTGAGACAGTTCAAGTGTGTCAGAGATGATGAGGATGGCATATGATGGGACAAGGTTCAGATCTATTGTTCATATGGTTGCTATGAGTTATACTCAACTAGATGGCACCTAATAACAAGGTATGTCTACAGATCTTGTGACTGCTCATACCCACAGTGCTGATTGTATATCCAAGAAAGGCAAAATTTTTGACAAACAATTTTAGCCTTCTCTCAATCTCTCATTATGTTGCTCAGTAGTAAGGATTTTTGTTTTATTAATATTGAAATGTAATCCATATTGAATACTGCAATCCTTGATCCACTGTGGCATGTCCATCAAGTCTTTCTGGCTTTCAGCAAGCAAGATTGCATCATCTGCATACTGTAGGTTGTTTATGAGTTTTCCTTCAATCCTGATGTCACACTCTTCCAGACCCAGTCTTCATATAAGAATAATTTAGTTGAGGCATTGAATGCTAATGATCAAATACCTGATAAAATGTGAGATGACTTCAAATATATCATCCATAAATAGAGCAAAAAGTTATTGCAGAGAGAAAGGAGAGAGTCAGAAGAGACTCTGAAAATTGCCTGGAGGAACAAGAAGCTAAAACAAAGGGAATAGATGCCAAAGTAAAAGGGATGAACAGAAGATTTCAAAGAGCAGCTGAAGAAGACAAAGCAAAATATGATAATAGAATATCTAGATCTTGAGCTTAATAAAAATAAAAGGAAGAACTCATCTGGCATTTCTCAAGTTGAAAGAAATGAACATCTAAATTAAGCTTTGAGTTGCAATATTAATAGACACTATAGGAAAAATTTTGAAAAAGTTAAAACGCATCAAAAGAAGATAGAGGGAATTCATAGAGCCATTGTACAAAAAAGATTGAGTCAGTATTGAAATATTTCAGGAAGTACTATATGATCAAGAACCTATGTTGATGAGGAAAGAAGTTCAAGTTACATTAAAGACATTGGCATAAATAAGGCTCTAGGAATCAATGAGATACCAACTGACATGATCTAATTGACATATTTTATGAAGAAGAATATGACATCAAGATTGGAGGAAAAATCACCAACCACCCGTGTTATGCAGTTGACAAAACCTTGCTTACTGAAATTGAGAAGGACTTCAAGTATTTGCTACAGAATCTCAAGAACTCTAGCCTTCAATATGGATTGCATCTCAACATTAAGGAAACAAAGATGGTCACCACTGGGCCAAGCGGCAACAACATGATAGAGAAAAGATTGAGATTAACAATTAACAATTTCATCTTGCTCAAATCCACACCAATGCCCTTGGCACTAGCAATAAGGAAATTAAAATATGTATTACATTGGGAAAATCTATAGTCAAAGATCTCCACAAAGGGTGAGAGAATAACTATGTAAGTCTAGAGACAAAATTGTGTCTGTCTGATCCAGATCTTCTCAGAAGCTTTCTATTTACTTGGAAGCTGGACAATGACTAAGGATGGAAGCAAAAGAATCAAAGCCTTTGAGTTGTGGTGTTGGAGAAGAATATTGGACACATCATGAACTGCCATGAGAACAAACATGTTTGTCCTGGACAGGGTGAAACCAGGTTTCTCCTTGGAAGCACTTTTGAAACTCTGTCTCATATGCTTTGGACATGCGGCCAGAAGGGCCCAGAGGACATTGTATGTGGAAGGGTGGAGGGTCAGCACAGGAAAGGAAGACTCTGGATGAGATGGATTGTCACAATTACTGGGAATGGGATCAGATGTGACAGAGATGGTGAAGTTGACTTGGAATAGGACAAGGTTCAGAGAGATTGTCCTTAAGGTCACTATGAGTTGTAGTCAGCTCAACATCACATAAAACATAAAAAAAAAATTAACAGATGCTCTGGAGCTCTGGTGACTTACTAGTAAGAAATTGCACTACCAACCCAAAGATACAAAGCTGGCTCGATGCCACCAACTTCTCCACGGGGCGGGGGGGGGGGGGGGGGGGAAGCAATATCGTCGTGTATAATTTATTGTCACTGAAAACTCACAGAAGGGTCAGCTATGGATCAATTCTGACTCTAGGATACATAACAATAGGAACTAACAGATTCAGCCCTGGATGTGCTAATCAGTCTGTGCCAGGAAATTGAGAAGACTAGACCAATTGACTCGAAGAGATCTGTATATGCTTCAGCTCCAAAAGAATGCTATCAATTATTGAACAGTGTTCTTTTTTTTTCTTTTTTTTTATTATTTTGTGTGTGTGTACCGTCAAATCAGATCTGACTGGTACAGGAAGATATTGCACCTCCTTCTCCGGCAGAGCATCTGGTGGATTTGAACCGTCTTCCTCTGGGATTGCAGTGAAGCTTCTTGCCACTAGGCCACCAGAGCTCCCCCTGAACACTGTTCTTAATATTACATACAAGCAAAATATTGCTGAAGATCAACCAAAATCAGCTAGAACAGTACACTGAACAGAGAATTGCTAGAAATTAAGGCTAGATTTAGAACAGGCCATGGCATCAGATTGCTGATGTCAGATGGATCTTGGCTGAAAGCAGAAAATACGAAAAGAAAGTCTATTTGTGTTTTATTGACGATGTAATGGCATTTGGCTGTGTGGATCATAACAAACTATGGCTAACATTGAGAAGAACAAGAATTCTACAAAAATTAATTATGTACACGTAAAAACACTACTTCCCGATAAAAATTGTGAAAAAGTGCATTTGGCTTAACAGAATTAAATGATTTCCCCTCCACCCCCAATTAAAGGATTGTGTGTTCTCCTATGCATAGGGTTTAAAAGGCCTGTTATTTTGGAAGTGGGTGGCAAATCCTTTTCAGATGCTCAGCTTTATATTTGAGCAGCCCTGGATCATAGACAAACATTTTACCCAGAAAACCAGATGAAAGACATTTCTCCATTACAAAAGTAACCAATTTGTTGTTATTAAAGGCAGGTCCCCCTGCCTTTGGTGCATGTGTCTTGTCTCCTTTCCCCCAGCCCTGCTCTCCCAGCACCCACTCCCACTCTTCCTTTTAGTAACTCCACCTCACCAAGCCAGCACTCCTCTCCTCCCTCCCTTCAATCAATCCTTGATATGGTGGTTCAGTCCTCCAGTCACTTCTTTGATGCCTGTCTCTACTTCTGTTGCTGGCTCCCTCTTACTGTGTCCTCTGAATTGATGCCTTTGAGTGACATGCTGTAGAAGATGAACTGCTGAGAGAAAAGATTTGTCCTGGAGAGGGTAAAACTAATTTTCTCCTTGGAGGTAATTTTGAAATTTCGTCTCACATATTTTGGGCATATTTCTAGGAGGGAGCAGTCCTTGGAGAAGGATCTCACCCTTGGGAAGGTGGAGGGACAGCACAGGATGGGGAAACCTCAGGAAAGACGGATTGACAAAGTAACTGGGGTAATGAGGGTAGGTGTGTCAGAGACAGTGAAATTGGCTCAGAATAGACCAGGTCTCAGAGCTATTGTGCAGAGTGTCACTATGAGTCGCAGTTGACTAGATGGCATACAATGAAAATAACAACATTAGAGCATTAAGAGGTCTGGTGGCTTAGTGGTAAAAAGTTGAACTGTCAGCACAAAGGTAAGTGAGATGAATCTATCAGATGCTCTGTATAAGTAGATGGATAATCTCCTCCTGTGTGATTCACTACCTCTGAAAACCAGCCGGAGGGTCAGCTATCAGTCAATTCTGACTTGATGTTACACAGCAATTATAGGTTACACACTCATTCACACTTTGCCGTTCAGTTGAAATGGCTCATACCTGACCCTTCAATGGGTTTTCAGGAAGATATAAATCTCGCAGGAAGAAACTGTCTGTCTTTCTTCCACAGAGCTGCTGGTGGATTTGAACCATCAGAGAGGTTCCATTGCTCTGTTAGCTGCCAACTCCCTACAGACTACAACATGAGATTTCTCCATAGTATTGTTAGGAGGCTTATATATGCATTTATTTTGTTAATTAAAAAAAACCCAAAACAACCCAAGAGTTTACATTAAAAAGCATTTTTCAAACATGTAAACTGCCAGCATTCTTGCCTTTGTTCTATTTTGAGAAATGCATACAATGGTAAACTGATACTTAAGTAGCTCTCCAAAACCATTTTCAAACTATTAACTCAAAGTTACTGAATGCATAATACCATCCCATTATATTACATAAATATATCTTATGTGTATGTGTGTATCTCATATATTTAAATCATGTAAATATAAATTATATCAATAGTCTCAAGAACTAAGGCAATGATACAACATAAGAAATATTAGAATTCTCTAGAGAAACTAAAGCAGTGATAACTTTTGAATATACATTACTTTTCTTTTTAAAGCCTTTATTTAATTATAAGTTTATATAATTTAATTTCAGAGGGTTTATAGTTAACAATTAAATTGGCAAAATTCCCCAAAATACAGCAATCAATTGCTTTTAGACATTATGAGCTGGCTTCAACACAGCAATGGTATTTGAAATGATGGGCTAAAAAAGAATATATAAAATAAAAAAAAAATAAACTTTCAGTGTCATGCCAAAGAGTACTGATATGTTTTAAAAGGTCTATGTTTCTAAAACTGCCTGACTGTAATAATACCTCTGTACATTCTGAATTGGTAAGCTGACTCAAGACATTTCAGGTGATACTGGTAGAGGGCAAGTTTGTAAAACAGTGTTTGCAAATGGAAACATTCCTTATAACAAAGACTTTCAAAACCAAGAATGTTCTAACAGAAATATATTGATTAAAGGTGTTTACTTCTTCATCAAAAGCTGTATTGTCTTTAGGAAACATCTACTCAGCTAATAAGGACATTTCCACCTTCTCTGGCATCTAGGTGAGTTCATATAATCAGTTTTTGCTAATGGAAAGACAATAAAAGTTATTTTTCACTTTGGGGACAAAATAAAAAAGAATATGTTTTCTGCATCCTCTCTCTATTTCACCATCTGGGTTTTGGCAAAGTGACTGCTGAAGAAAATTTCCAAGAGGCAGGGTCCCCACCAGCCTGGGAATCTCAATGACTCAACAGAAAAGAAGACCTCCTCAACTCTGGACCCAAACACACACCCTTGATCTTTGCTCTCATTGCTTTCCCTCAGATGGGCTCTGCCACAAAGAAATCCTGGGCATCACAGAATGAAATGTTTCCAGTCCTATGTCATCATCATAATTGATGCTATGTGCCAGTCCATTGTGGCTGCCATTGAGAGAGTCTTACTCTTTTCACTAATTTCCCTCTGAAAACTCACCAGAGGGTTAGCTTTGAGCGAATTCTGACTGCACTTCATGCAGCAGATTAAAAAAAATAATAATAATAATTTGCCATGTATTATTTTATTATTCAAAGATCAGTCCCTTTTGATAATAAGTTCATAGTAATTGAGACAAAGGTCATCCTCCCTGCAAAGAACATTTGGACTCCCTCCAAGACAGATTTGTTCCCACTTTTGGTTGTTGCTGCTTTTAGGTTTTATTGAGCCAAATATGACTCATGGTGACCTTATGAACAACAAAATTGAATACTGTCCTATTCTATGCATGATATATTTAAAATAATTCACCAACTCTTAGCATTTAAGTGCATAAATTATTTCATTTTTCTTCATTATTTTCCACTTTTTACACTCATATGAGACAATTTAAAACATCAGGACTTAAGCCAGGTACACTTAATTGTCCATTTTTGGGTTTTAGTACTTTAAAGAGATCTCTTGCAGCTGATTTGCCTAATGATAAAGTATTAGAAAACCAATAGGGAAAAACTCACTGGGAATTTCTCAAGCTAATTTAAGAAAATATTCAAGCTTTACTTTACCTTATAGAAGGATCCTATGGCACAGAAAACAACAGAAGAAGATGAAGGCAATACACAAAGTTAAGTCACTGGGCCGAAAAGAACTAGGCAGCATGGAACTACTTCAGGATATAGCATATGATCAAGAAACAATGGTAGTAAAGGAATATATGCAAGCCACACTGAAAACCTTGGAAAAAGGCTGTAGGAATTCAGACTATGCCAAGAAATTTGGAAGAATTTTACCAGATCAACTGATTGGAAGAGATCCATATTTCTTCCTATTTTTTTCTAAGTGATCCAATAAAAGGCAGAATTCTCAAATAATACTAATTTGATGTGCAAGTAAAATCTTGCCTTTGTTGTTGTTGTGTGCTATCGAGTTAGAATCAACGGATAGCTGACCCTCCAGTAGGTTTTCAGAAGTAGTAAATCACATGGGATAGATTGCCCATCCTTCTCCCACAAAGCCAGTGGTGGATTCAAATCCTTTGTCTTTGAGATTGCAGTGAAACTTCTTACCATTCAGCCACCAAAGCTCCTTAATTATCAAATAATATCAGTGTGATATGCAAGTAAAATCTTGCTGGATATGATTTAAAAATGGTTGGAACAATATCAACACAGAACTGTCAGAAAGTCAAACTGACAAGACGACATAGAACAAGGGATACTATTACAGACATTAGATGTGAATCTTGACTGAAAGCAGAGACTACTAGAAAGATGTTATTTGATTTTTACTGACTATGCAATACACTGATAAAAATAGGAATTCTAGAACACTTAAATGTGCTCCTGTACAATCTGTCACATGGACAGAAAAAAAGAATGTTGCCCTTGAATTGTGTCGTTGTTGATTGTCTTTGAGTCAAGCACAAAACACAGCAACCCTAAGAACAAAAGGCCTGAAGCCCCTCTACAACTATCAACATTCATCAAAGTTCATAGAGTTTCCGGAGGCATGTTGTTTAGAAACTGGATGTCACTCCTGCTTCCAAATCTGTCATAGAATGTTATCGGTTGAGTCACTTGCGACCCTATGTACAGCAGCTCTGAATCCTCCCCTGTCCTGAGCCAGTCTCGCTAATTCGAACACACCAACCCCTATTGCCCTTGTTACTACATAAATCCATCTCACCCAGAGTCTCCTTCTCCTGCGCTGTCCATCCACCTTTTGAGCGTGATGAACTAAACTACGGATAATCAAAACAGCAAACAGATCTGATTTGGACCAAGTGCAGCCATAATGTAACTTAGAACCAAAGATGCTAAGACTTCATCTCACATATGATGAGTATGTTATCAGAAGAGGCTATTGCTTGGGAATGGCCATGATGTCATTTTTTCCTGGGTCACACAGGGAAAAGAGACTCTCAGTGAGGTGGATTGACATAGTGACTGCAACAATAGGCTTCAGCACGGTAGAGATTGTGAGGAAGGAACAGGCTGAGGTAGAGTGTCATTCCATTGCACAGAGGCCCACTAAATTTCCAAATCTACTCAATGGTACCTAACGAGAACACCTCATTTATTATCTTGGCAGCAGTTTCTGATCTTTAATCCAAGAAGAATGAAATCCTCAATAGCTTCAATATTTTAATCATTAATCATGTAGTTATTTATTGGTTCAGGATAAGCATTTTTGTTTTTGTTATGTCAAAGTATAATTCTAAGTGTAATACCAAAGGATAAAATCCTTGATTTTCTTCATAATCTTCGTTGCCTCAAGTCATCCTCACTTTTGACAACCAGTCCCATATGAATATCGCAGGTTGTTAGTTAATCCCTCTCCAATCTTCATACCCATTATTAGATTACTATGTGAATGGAAACACAGACATATATTCCTCTGGTATTCCCTGCTTTTAGCTAAGATCCATCTAACTTCAGCTACAATATCCCTAGTACCATGACCCCTTCTAAACCCAGCCTGGACTTCTGGCAGTTCTCTGGTGATGTGTTGTTCCAGTTGCTTTTGGATAATCGTCAGTAGAGTCTTGTTTGCGTGTGAAATTAATGATATTGTTCTGTAGTTTCCACACTCTGTTGGGTCACCCTTCTTTGGGATGGGGGCAAATATAGATCTCTTCCGGTCAGTTGACCAAGTGGTTGTTCTCCAGATTTCTTGGCGCAACTTGGTGAGCATGTCCAGGGCACATCTGTTAGCTGAAATATGTTAATTGGTATACCATCTATTCCGAGGGCCTTATTTTTTGCTATTTCCTTCAAAGCAGCTTGAACTTCTTCCTTAATCACCATAGGCTCTTGCTCATATGTTGTTTCATTAAATTCTTCTATGTCTGCCAATTCTTTTCGATACAGTGACTCAGTATATTCTTTCCATCTTC
>NW_006399771.1:5509601-5514529 GCF_000299155.1 Elephantulus edwardii
ATTTTCCTCAGCTTCAGCTTGAACTTACATATGAGTAGTTGGTGGTCTGTTCCACAATCAGCTCCTGGCCTAGTTTTCATAGCTGATATTGAACTTCTTCAGCGGATTTTTCTGCAGATGTAATCAATCTTATTCCTATGCATACCATCAGGTGAAATCCATGTATATAACTTGCGTTTATGTCTCTTAAAAAAACGTATTTGCAATGAATAAGTCATTGTGCAAAATTCTATCACCCTCTCTCCGGCTCCATTTCTGTCACTGAGTTCATGCTTTCCAACTACTGAAAGCAGTGAATTCCAGAGGAATGTATATCTGTGTTTCATTGACTATGCAAAGACGTTTGACTGTGTGGATCATGACCAACTGTGGCTGACTCTGAGAAGAATGGGAATCCCAGAACACTTGATTGTGCTGATGACAAACCTATACTTAGACCAAGAGGCAATTGTCAGAACAGAGCAAGGAAACACTGCACGGTTCAAAATTGGGAAGGGCATATGCCAGGGATGTGTCCTGTCTCCATACCTTATCAACCTGTATGCAGAACAGATTATCCAGAGGCTGGGCTCTATGAGGAGAAATGTGGGGTCATGATTGGTGGAAGATCTATCAACAATCTGTGATATGCAGATGATACAACCCTGCTTACTGAAACTGAGGAGGACCTGAAGTGCTTGCTGCAGAGGGTCAAGGACTGCAACCTCCAACATGGATTGAGGCTTAATGTCAAGAAGACAAAATTGTCACCACTGGGCCTATTGGCAGCGTCAGGATGGATGGCGAAGAGATTGAGATTTTTCACATCTTCAGTTTGCTTAGCTCCACAGTCAACACTCTCGGCACCAGCAGCCAGGAAATTAGAAGACGTATTGCCATGGGAAAGTCTGCTGTTAGGGACTTCTCCAAAGTACTCAAGAGCAATGGTGTCTCTTTGGAGACCAAGGTGCTTCTGATACAGGCCATGGTCTTTGCAATCACTTCTTATGCATCAGAGAGTTGGACAGTGACTAAGGAGGATAGAAGGAGAATTGATGTCTTTGAGCTTTGGTGCTGGAGAAGGAAGAGTATTGAGGGTACCATGGACTGCTAGGAAAACAAACAGATTCATCCTGGAAAGGGTCAAACCCTGCAGCTCCTTGAAGGCAAGTATTCTGAGGATCCATCTAACATACTTTGGACATGTTGCAAGGAGGGACAGGTCCTTGGAGAAGGACATCATGCTTGGTAGGGTGGAGGGACAGCACAGAAGGAGAAGGCCCCCTATGAAGTGGATTGGGGTAATCAGGATGGGTGTGTCAGAGATGGTATGATTGGCACAAGACAGAGCAGAGTTTAGTGCTGTTATACATAGGGTCGCTGTGAGTTGCAAGGGACTTGACGGCACATAACAACAACATGTGAATGGAACATAATTATTTTTGCATTTCTCTAAAAATTTCCTAATGCAGGCAAAAGATAATAGTAGACTAAATTTTCCAAGTAAAACAGAGAATTAGGTAAATTTCTTTTAGTGTTTATTGTAATATGCTGAGAATATTTTTTATTAGATCAGGAAAATGTGATCTACTTTATGTAGAATCAAAACTAATGCAAGATCTATTTTAATGATTTAATTTCATTGAGAAAGTCTGCATTTAGGTACCTCTCTAAAGTATCAAAGAGTAATGATGTCATTTTGAGGATTAAGGTGTATCTGAGTCAGGCTATGGTCTTTCCAATCACTTGCTATGCATCTGAGAGCTGGACAATGAATAGAGATGACAGAAGAGAAACTGATGCCTTTGAGCTGTGTAGTTGGAGAAGAGCATCAAACATCCATGGATGGCCAAACGAACAAATAAGTCTTGGAAAAGGTGCAGTCGGAGTGCTCTTTGGAGGCAAAGATAATAAGGCTGTGTCTCACATACTTTGGGCATGTTGCTAGGAGGATCTTTCCTTAGAGATGCACATGGTACTTGGAAGGGTGGAGGATCCGCGAAGGAGAGGAGCACCAGTAACCGCATGGATTTACACAGTGGCTGACACAATGGGCTCTAGTATGTCAGGAGGTGTTAAGATAGCACAGGATAGGACAACATTCAAATCCACCAGTCACAGGGCCTCTATGAGTTGTACTCAACTTATGGCAATTAATAACAACAACAACAAATAGTGTGCTGTTGTTGCTTGCCAAATAAGAACCAACTTGTAGCTGACTCTCTGGTGGGTTTTTCGAGTCAGTCAATTGCACAGGAAGATATTGGACATCCTTCTTCAACAAGCAGCTGGTGAATGTGAACCTTGTGCCTTCGGGATTGTAGCAAAGCTTCTTGTTACTAGGCTACCAGGGCTCCATAGTAGTAGTATATTATTGTTGTTGAGTGCCATCAAGTTGGAACTGCCTCACAGTTAATGCTCCAGTAGGCTTGCAGAGGCAGTTAATCACAGGGCAGGAAACTGTCCATTCTTCTCCCTCTGAATAACTGTATATAAGATCGCTATGAATCTAAGTTGACTCAAATGGCATATAGATACAGCAAGTCTCCTAGGAGTAGATTGCCCAGTTTAGCCTGCAGAGACATTGGGGGATTTAGACCATCCACTTCTGGGTTGGAAGCATAACTCCTAACCTACTAGGCCACTGGAGATTCCTAGTACAGATAAAGTCATATGTATATTCTAAAAAAAAAATGTTAAATTGCAAATGCCAAATATTTCCATATATGGTGCTGGAAAATAGTATTAGACATACCTTAGACCACCAAGAGAACAAATAGGTCTACATTGGAGAGGGTGAAACCAAGTTTCTCTTTGGAGGCAATGATCTTGAAGATCTGTCTCACTTTGGACATGTAGCCAGGAAAGGCCAGTTCTTTGAGAAGGACATCATGCTTGAAAGAGTGGAGGGACAGTGAAGGGGAAGAATGACCGACCCCACATGAGATATATTGACACAGTAACCAGGGTAAGGGGGGTAGTTATGTTGGAGTTAGTGAGACTGGCTCAGGATAGTTCAGGGCTATTGTTCCTAGTGTCACTTTGACTTGATGGAATTATAACAACAGCAACAACAACAACAACATATATCCAGAACTAATCCTCTAAAATATCTAAAGTATTGGATATTGTTAGGTTTATTGGATGAAACATTCTATTAGTTTGTAAGTCCTTTTGTAATGCAGTATATTTCTTTTCATAAAAGGGCTTTCAGAATCTGGGTTTGCAGTTCTACAAAAATGATTTACGAGAATGCCAAAGGATTAGAAGATTAATCATGGAAATAATGTGCGTAAAACCTTTAAGGGGCTGGAGAGTTTACTACACAAAGGAGATATAGAAGACTTACAAAGACTGAATAATGTATAAGTATGCATATAACCTTTGGAGAGATTGGCCAATTATGATACACGTTAAGTAACTATGCTCTGCCAAGGGTATTTGTAGCTAGAGCAAGGTTATAAAAGGGCTAATTCAGGAGAGGTTGATGAGATCTTACCACAACCAAGTAAAAGAATAGCAGTACAATGCTTCCTTTAAACCCATGGACTCTCTGCAATGAGAATCTCATAGACAGGAGACAGAGAGTCACGGGACTATCAGATCACAGTTGTGTGTTTGGGCAGCATATTTAATCAGAAGGCTTCCTGGTACTTGCGAGCACAACTGAAGAGCTGTAATATTGCTTGGATACAGCAAAGGTCAAAAGAAAGCTGGCATGGCTTAGAGAGGAGCCTGTGAGACGGGCCGACAGTGAAACCCAGCAGGAGAAGCCAGGCCCAGAACATGGTCTAACTAGCTGCAGTACAACCAACAGTAAGGACTGAACAGTCCTGGTTGGAATCTGTCCTCATTGATGAACAAAATTTTGTTCTGAGTTGTTCTTGTTACTTCTAAATTGATCGTGATCCTGAGACAGAGCCTGTTAATTTTCTGCATGATCTTTGCAATGGATTATCAAATATGACTGAGAAAGAAAGAATGCAATGGGGAGGGTGGCCCTTCAGAATTGGTAAATAGTTTAAACAGTGGAGGTCCCTCATGGAGATGACGTTTGGGCTGATAAAGCTGATTCTTTTTCTTCCTCTTGAATGAGATCAGATTTCTGACATGAGCCCAAACCTTTGAAGTATGTAAAACTATACTATTTTTACTGAAAACCTAAATTGCCTAAACCTTTGGAGCTTACTTTTAATTGTTATGATTACTCTAAAGCAAATTATGTAAAACACTCAGGAAAAGTAAACACAATACTATCTATTTTAGTTCTATGATCCATTTATCAAAAAATTATGTTTAACAAAGAAGATATATCAAGAAAATTATGACACCTAATTTTTTCATTGTTATTCAAAAATTGTTATTTGAAAAATATGTAGCATTATTTAAAGATTAAGAATTACAAAGGCAATAAAAAAACCACGTACAAAACTGAAAGCCATGCATAATCATTCTTTTTGTAATAATTTATATATGTGTTTTAGACACAATTTCTTATGATCCACACTGTAAAATGCTTTTGTATAGTCAATGAAACACAAATAGACATTCTTCTGGTATGTTCTGCTTTCAGCCAGGATCCATCCGACAATCAGCACTGATATCCTAGTGCCACTACCTCTTCTAAACCCAACTTGAGCTTCTGGTAGTTCTCAATGTGCAGTTCTAGCCAGTTTTTAATCTTCAGCAATATTTTGCTTACATATGATATTGTTTGATAATTTCCTCATTCTTCTGGATCATTTGTCTTGGGTGATCTCTCAGAGAGAGATCAGTTGTTGTTGTTGCTGTTATGTGCCGTCGAGTCGTTTACGACTCATAGCGACCCTATGCACAATAGCCCTAAACCCTGCTCTGTCCTGTGCCAACCGCACTGCCTCTGACACACCCATCCCGATTACCCCAGTCACCGAATCAATCCATCTCATAGAGGGTTTTCCCCGCCTGCA
>NW_006399771.1:5516111-5517168 GCF_000299155.1 Elephantulus edwardii
AGCTCCTCGCACATTTCATTGTAGTACTTTGGTTTGTCATTCCGAGCTGCCCTTTGGAATCTTCTGTTCACCTCTTTAGTAGCCTAGTGGAAAGTCATGCTCCCAAGCCAAAGGTGGATGACTCCACTCGGTGGCCCTCAGCCCTGCCTTTAATTGTTTTTGGTGAAACATTCTTCTAGGTCGTGTAACCCTGGTATGTCCACTTGCTGTACAGAGGTAACTCATGGTTGCTGTGAAGCCGAACATTGTGACACTGATGAGTCAAATCCAAGAATGGTTACCCATGCTGGACAGAGTTTAGAGGAGCTCCCCGATAAAAACAAGCTTAGAAGAAGGAGTGGCATCCATTTCCATAATAGCTTGCCTCTGGAAACCCTATGAACCTGGAGAAAGGACAAAAGTTATACAGGTTTCCATGTCTTTCATTCATAGGGTCACTAAGAGTCGTCTAGGACTCCACGGTACTTAACAACAACATGATATTGTTTGATAATTTCCCCATTCTGCTGGATCACCTTTCTTGGGAATGAAAATAAATATGAATCTTTACCAGTTAGTTTCTTAAGATGAAGGAGTTGAAAAACAAATTCAAGCCACAGGTGGCAATACTTAAAGATAGTTTGGGTAGAATGTTGAATGATCCAAGAAGTATCAAAAGAGGATGGAAGGAGTACACAGAGTCACTGTATCAGAAGGAATTGGCTGACACAGAGGAATTTCGTGAAATAACATATGAGCAAGAGCCTATGGTGATGAAGGAGGAAGTTCAAGTTGCTCTGAAGGAATTGGCAAAAAACAAGGCTGCAGGAGTCGATGGCATATCAATTGATTTATTTCAACAAACAGATGCTGCCCTGGATGTGCTCACTAAGTTGTGCCAGGAAATGTGGAGGACAACCAGCTGGCCAACTGACTGGAAAAGATCAATCTTTGTTCCCATTCCAAAAAAAGTTAACCCAACAGAGTGTGGAAATTATCAAACAATATCATTGATATCACATGCAAGCAAGATTCTGCTGAAAATGATCCAAAAACTTTTGGAACAATATGTCAACAG
>NW_006399771.1:5517698-5534288 GCF_000299155.1 Elephantulus edwardii
AAGGAAGAAGTTCAAGCTGCTTTGAAGGAACTAGCAAAAAATAAGGCCCCAGGAATAGATGGTATACCAATTGACATATTTCAGCTAACAGATGTTGCCCTGGACGTACTAACTAAGTCATGCCAAGAAATCTGGAGAACAACCACTTGGTCAACTGACTGGAAGATATCTATATTTGTTCCCATCCCAAAGAAGGGTGACCCAACAGAGTGTGGAAACTGTAGAATAATATCATTAATTTCACATGCAAGCAAGATTCTACTGAAGATTATCCAAAAATGACTGGAACAACACATCAGCAGAGAATTCACAATTACTGCAGGTGTGGGCTCCAACACGTCAGAAATGATGAGGATGGCATAGGACAGGACAATATGCAGACCTGTTGTTTTCAGGATCACTATGAATCCTACTCAACTCAATGATACCTAAAAATAGCATCTTGTGAGTGTAGGGACGTGAGTGTGTGTATGTACGTGTGTGTGTGTGTGTGTGTGTGTGTGAGAGAGAGAGAGAGAGAGGCTGAGTCTATGTACTTATCTAACTTCAGGAAGAGAATAGAGAATCAGTGTCTTTATTCTGATACCAACCATCCTCTCTGTGACATTAATTCTTTCTCCACTGGGATTGATCATCCATTGCAAAGGCTGTATAGTAGAGTAACAGGGTACATCTTAGGATCAACTTAGAAGTCACAAGAAAACATAGAAGAAAAGGCAAGTTATCAGTGAGGACAGATTCCAGTCAAGGTGAGCTTGGCACTTCCTGGAGATTGTGCTGCAGGTACATAGGAATTACCCTGAGCCTAATGTCTACTATTGGCTCTTGCCCTTGGCCAGTCTATTATGCTCCTCCATTAATCTTACCAGCCTTCTCTTGACTCCTGCCCTACTTAAGAAAGTGTTACAGCTTTTTAGTTCTGCTGGCAAGTACCAGAAAGCCTCCTGACTAAAGAGGCTCCCCAAACACACAGCAGCCATCTGCCAGTCCTGTGCCTCTATTGTCTTCCACAATCTTCAGTGTTACAGCTTTATCCTCAGGTTAGGAAGTTCTCAACCCCCCATATCAGACCTGCTTTATAACGGTAGTGCTTTGCCATATCTGTCCTTTTATTACAGAGAGAGTTCACACATCATGATGTGTTTCAGGGTCCCCTATGTTGGAGAATAGGATAAGAGTAGGTAGATAATAATCATTGCACTGGAACAGATGAATGAAAGAACTGCCTAAAATTAATAAATGATTAGGCATTGTATATATGACAATAGCACAGAATAAGAGCCATGTTATTTGAAAAAGGACTGATGGTGGGCAGGGAGGTAGGAATTGTGGAACAATGAATGAATATTAAAAAAGAAAGTGAACTGAGAGAGGGGCAAAAGGGGGTGGGGAGTAAAATGTGCTACAATGAACAAAAGAAAACCTAACTTCTCTGTAAATGTTTGCTAAAATCTCAATTAAAAAGAAATTTAAAAAAAAGAAATTATATTTAAAAAAAAAAAACCTAAGATGTTCTTATTGCAGAGAAACAATGAATTAAAAGAAAACTTTCTGTATTCCTTCATGATGGTGAGGTCCCTATCCATATCTCTGGAAATAGCCCTTTAATCCTGCTTTTTCTACAAGCATCTTTGGCAGGCCAAGTTACTTAACTTGCATATAACTGACCAATTCTTCAAAATGATATATGTGTATTTGCATAATAAATTATTCCATGTTTTTCAGTTTTATGTACTTTATTTGCACAGTAAAGACAGTAAAGTCTTCAATCCCTTAAACTACACACACACACACACACACACACACACACACACACATATATATATATATATATATAAAAATAATTTCCATACTAAATTATCGAATCCCTTTACAACACTGGTCTTGGAAATTATTCTGCCAGAAACTTCAACTATTTAGTCTGAAAGACCCCAATAAATGATTGCTATGGATAATATATACTCTTCACTCCTGTGTAGTTAAAACTGACTGACACTAACAGTCTAGTGTGTTTTCATAGGCTGCAAATCACATGGGGTAGATTGCCTATCTTCTTCCTATACAGCTACTTGTGGATTCTAAATGGCCACCTTTATGTTAGCAGCACAATTCTCTATATACTACACCATTAAAGTGCTAAGAAACATACATGAAGGCTATTGACAGGAAATCCCTTCAATTTAGTTAGCTCGAATGGAATATTAGATAGTTTTATTTATCTCTCTCCTTATTTTTAGTGGTGAAGGCTAGGCATGTATACTAGACTGACACTGCTTGAATTAAAATTCCACTTCTGCTACCATGTACATTTGAAATGGGTGTCAGAGGAGACTCTGAAAATTGCACTAGCGCACCAAGGAGCCAAAACAAAGAGAAATTGTGGCAAAGTAAAAGAGCTGAACAGAAAATTTCAAAGGGAAGCTTGAGAGGACAACAAAATTATTATAATGGAATGTGCAGAGACCTAGAATTAGAGAATAAAAAGGGAAGAACTCTCTCTGCATTTATCATACTTAGAAAACAAATTAAAACCTCAAGTTCAATATTGAAAGATGAGTACAGAGAATCACTGTGCCCAAAAGAACTTTTTGACATAGAAAAATTTCAAGAAGTGCCATATGAGCAGGAGCCAATGATAATGGAGGAAGTAGAAGTCACATTAAAGGCATTGGCAAAAATGAAGGCATTGATGGGATACCAACTGAATTATTTCAATCAACAGATACAGCGCTAGATGCAGTCGTCATTCTATGCCAGGAGGACAGTTGTCTGGCCAATAGGTTGAAAGAGGTCCATGTTTGTTCTCATTTCAAGAAAGGTGACTTAACAGAATGTGGAAACTATTGAACAATATCATTAATACCACATGCAAACAAAATACTACTGAAGATCATTCAAAACTGTCTAGAACAGTACATAGATAGGGAACTACCAAAAGTTCAAGAAGGATTTAAAAGAGGCTGTGTGGCACCAGGGACATCATTGTTGATCTCAGATGGATCCTGCCTGAACATAGAAAATACCAGAAGAATGTCTGTTTGTGCTTTATTGACTATGTAAAAGCATTTGACTACGTGGAACCTAACAAGCTGTAGCTGGTATTGAGAAGAACAGGAATCTCAGGTACTTAATTTTCCTCATGCAAAACCTACACCTAAACCAGGAGTCTGTTGCATGAACAGAGTAGTAAAACGCTGCATGGTTTAAAATTAAAAAGGTAATATATCAGGGTTGTATTCTCTCTCAATACCAATTCAATCTGTATGCTAAGCAAATAATTTGAAAAGCTGGACTTTATGAAGAGGAGAGGAGAATGAGGATCAGAGGTAGACTCATAAATAACCTGCATTATACAGATGATACCACCTTGCTTGCTGAAAGTAAACAGGACTTGAATAACCTGTTGCAGAAGATCAAGGAATTTATTCTTCAATATGAATTGCATTTCAGTGTCAAGAAAACAAAGATTCTTACCACTGGGTTGACAGGCAACATGATGATGAATGAAGAAGAGATTGAAACTCTTAACAACTTCATCTCACTTGGATCCTCAGTTAACACCCTTGGTACCAGCAGTCAGGAAATAAGGTGTGTTGCTCTGGGAGAATTAGGGGTCTCTCCAATTTATTGAGGAGAATCCCAAAACACTTGATCATGCTCTATGCAAGACTTGTAATTGGACCAGTAGGTAGCCGTCAAAACAGAGCAAGAAAACATTGCACGGTTCAAAATTGAGAAGGATGTATACCCAGGATGTGTCCTATCTCCATATCTTCTCAATTTATATGTGGAACAGATTATCCAGGAGGCTGGGCTCTATGAGAAGTGTGGCATCAGGATTGGAGGAAGACTCAACAACAATCTGTGTTATGCAGACAACACAACCTTGATTGTTGAAACTAAGGAGGACTTGAATTGCTTGCTGTAGAAGGTCAAAGACTGCAGCCTTCAATATGGATTGAAGCTCAATATCAAGAAAATAAAGATTCTCACCACTGGGCTGACTGGCAGCATCAGGATGGATGGTGAAGAGATTGAGATTGTTGACAGCTTCAGTTTGTTTGGCTCCACAATCAACACTCTTGGTAGCAGCAGCCAGGAAATTAAAAGACAAACTGCTGTCAGAGATCTCTCCAAAGCACTGAAGAGCAATGACATCATTCTGGAGATTAAAGTGCTCCTGATACAGGTCATGGTCTTCACAATTACTTGCTATGCATCAGAGAGCTGGATAATGACTAGGGATGATAAGGAGAGGATGCCTTTGAGCTGTGGTGCTACAAAAGAGTATTGAATATACCCAGGACTGCTCAGAGAACAAATAAGTTTGTCCTCAAGAGAGTGAAGCCAGGCTACTCCTTGGAAGCAAGGATATTGAAGCTTCAACTGACATATTTTGGACATGTTGTAAGGCAGGATCAGTCCTTGGAGAGGGTCGTCATACTTGGGAGGGTGGAGGGACAGCCAAAGAGAGGAAGACACTTGATTAGATGGATTGATTCAGTGATTGTGGTAATGGGTATAGGTATATAAGAGACAATAAGTTTGTCACAGGATAGAGCAGGGTTTAGGGCTGTTGTACATAGGGTCACTATGAGTTGCAGGCGACTTAACAGTACATAACAACAACAAAGTTTTCAGGAAGGTGTGTCTCGTTCTGGCCATAGTCTTTTAAATAACTCCCTTTGCATCTGAGAGCTGGCCCAGGACTAGAGGTAAATGAAGAAGAATTGACCCCTTTGAACTGGGGTGTTGGAGAAGAGCACTGAGCATCCCATGGGTGGCCAAAAGAACAAACAAATATGCCTTGGAGAGGATGCAGGCAAAGTGCTCTTTGGGGACAATGAGAATGAGGTTTGACTCACATGTTTCAGGCATGTTACTAGAGGGATTATTCTTGGAGAGGGGCATGATGATTGGAAGAGTGGAGAGAAAAGGAGAGAAATACTCTCGACCAGGTGGATTGACATGGCGACTGCGCGATAGGCTCTAATGTCTTAGGAAGTGTAAAGAGAGTGATAAAGTTCAGATATGCTGTTCACTGGGTCATTATGAGTTGCAGTCAACTAGATGGCACCTAACAACCACGACTATAGTCATTTATGGCAATTAGGTTAAAATACCATGCTGTCTATATTCCCTTATCTGTAAATAGAAAATAATAGTATCTCCTATGTATTTTTGTGAAGATTAAGCATGTTAATATATATAAAAGTGCCTAGGACAGTGTATGACATGTCATCAGCATTAGTGTGAAAATTTTTTGGCTCTTTTTTTAAAACATCTTTTTGCCTTGTAATTATGAAACCCTTTCAAGGTGTTCTGTATTACCAAGTAATTAAGGCATCATTGAATAGTGTAGGATCAATTTACATAAAACACATAGTAACCCTGACTGAATGGAAGGAATTAGCTCTTATCTTTTACCAATTATACATTGTAGCTGATGTTACTGCTTCAACAAAGACACTAACTAGTGTTCACAGCAGGGAAGAATAGTTAGCAAAATCTCCAATTAGAGTATTGTTTATACTTCTACTGGAAAGGATGATTTGTTAGTTTGAGAGAGGCCTTAAGTGTTGATTACAGGTGTCAGCACATCCCTGTTTTGGCTGTGCTTGAATACCTGCTGTGAGCTGCAAGATGCAAGAAAATCCAGCTTTAATTGTTTTAATTTGAGCATATTTTCATTTGTAACTACTTTGATTACTTTAAAACAAGCTAAAGAACTTATTTAAAGTAAAACTTGAAAATGGATGTCTTTTTCACAACAGTGGAATTTGGATCAAATCAATGAACTCTTCTTTACTTTTTTGCTACCAAAAAATAGTTGGTTTTAAATCATTAAACAGCCAACAGGTTGATTATATTTCCGCCACATAAATAAGATGGAGGCTTAATTTCATCTTTGGAAAGGGCTGAAATACATATGTGTTTATGGATATCAGAACATTTGCAAGGTCAAATAATTTAGACACTAACAAACTAAATCAGACTCAGATGGGAGGGCATACAGAGATTGCCAGAAAAATGGACCAAGATTGAAAATTACTCCATCCTAGATTACCCAATGTTGTCCTTTATTTGAAGTGTAAATATGGAATGAGTTTGAGAAACAGCTGACTATCTTCATGCAAAAGGAAGTTACATTGTGATCTTTTTCAGGTATCTTGAAATCTTTCCAAAAGTCGTTACGGGATAAAAGTCATTACTGTGGTTCCTCCAATAACTGGGTACTGTTGTTATGAGCTGTGGAGTGACTATGACTCATAGTGACTCTATGAGCAATAGCTCTTAACACAGCCTTATCTTGAACTTCTCGCTGTCTCTTGCATACCTATTCCCATTGCCACAGCCATGTGTCAATCCTTCTCATCAAGGATCTTCCTCTCTTGTTGACCTTCTACCTTTCCAAGCATAATGTCCTTCTCCAAGGACTGGTCCCATCTGGCAACATGCCCAAAGTAGGTCAGATAGTTTGCAAATCCTTGTCCCTAAGAGGAACCTGGTTTCACCTTTTCCAGGACAGACCTTTTTGTTCTCTTGACAGTTATGGTTAAATTTCCTATATCTTTAATAAGTTAAAGTTTGTAATTTTTAACTAGATTTTAAGGATTTTTTTTAACTCTGGGAAACAACATTATCTAATTGATCTACTACTATTTAACTGAAGAAATAGAAATGGAAAACGTTGTTGTTGTTGTTGATTGCCATTGAGTTGAACATGACTCATAGTGACCCTATGAACAAAAGGCCAGAAACCTTTCTGTAACAATTGACATTTATCAAAGTTCATACAGTTTCCAGAGACATGTTGTTTAGGAAGTGGATGCCATTCCTGCTTCCAAGGATTTTTTTTTAACTTCGGAAAACAAAATTATCTGAATGTATTATTATTATTTTATTGAACAAATAGAAATGGGAAACATTAGATAAACGAAAAACAAATTAAATGAAAGTAATAAGTGTGCCAAAATTTTTTGTTTCAACTTTCACCAAAATGTCTATCATTTTTTTCACTACCTTTAACTTTTGAGATTCTTAACTAGGGCTCTGACAAAATAAACAACCTAGCAAGGTCTTCCTTGTCTAAGTTAATTTGAATCAGAATAGAGTATTTACCTTTTCTTCAGAGTGTGTGTGATTCCTGGTTAGTCTGTTTTGGGAAGGCTGAGTGAGGCAAACCTAATCCTTCTCTGAAACTCATTAATTGGAAGCAGGACCACATTGCAATAGCCTTTCCTAACTGAAAGGACAAATCATGAACTAAATCAGGTGAAAACTCCTAAGCAAGATTCTCCTAATGACTTCTTCTGTTTATACAATGCCACTCTAAATAAAAAACTGACACCATCCGTGTTAAATTTCACTAGTCAACTGATAAGGTAAAGCAAAAAGTGCATTGACTCTCTGGGTAGTCCTGTCAGTCACCCTGAAAGAGCTCATAAACTGTGTATAAGGATTTTCACTTTATTGGCAGGGCTGTATCCTTTTAAACTTGTGGGTGAATGGTACATACATACATACATACATACATACATACATACATACATACATACACACATACACACCATATGTGTTAACTCTTCCATTCAACCACTACTCACTATTGCTATCAGATTTTAAAGATTACTAAAAGACATTCAAACGTTTCCAGTTGCGTTAAATATTGACACATTGCACTGTGGATGCATAACATTCCTTATAGATGAGCAACTGACCACATTGTCATAATCTTGCACTACTTCGGTGATTTCTCCAAGGAAAATCAAATTTAAAATTAAATTGGCTGGAATAATGCAATGAACTTCTTACACTAGAATTTTACGACCTCAACGTAGACCTCAAATATTTTTTCACCAGTTATAACTGAGCAGCAAATATATCAAATCCATGAATTATTTACAAAATTATGCTTGGCATGTTTCAGCAATTCAAAAGAATAATTTTAATACAAAATATTGTTCATCATCTTTATTTAATCTTATGTTTCGATGATGGGAATGCATCAGTGTTATGTCTGCTGAAGCACATTAAGAACAAGCTCGGAAGCACAGAAGGAGAAGCCAGTTCTTCTGAGGACACAGGATGGTGTGCTGGAAAGAGCTAGGACACATGGAATCGAGTGCCTTCTTTATCACTAGCCAGCTAGGGAAACCTAGTAAGATGCTGAACCAAGTCTCTCTCCTAGCTCTTTTACATGTAAAATGAGAATGCTAAATAAATGATCTCTTTTATTCCTCCTAACTTTGAGTTTATGAGGCCATAAGATATTAAAGACTTAGACATAAGCTCCCGTAATAGAATCATAGCCTTTGGATCTGGAAGGTCTACTGTTCTCTCTTTACATTTGTTCTCAAATTCCCAAAAAGCACTCTGCAGAAATTACCTCAAAGTCTATCCTGCACTGTATCATCAAATATCTTCAGATGTTGTGGTTGGTTTTTATGTGTCATCGAGTTGCCTGTGACACATAGTGACTCTATGTACAGCACCACTGAGTGCTGCCCTATCCTGATCAGTCTAGAGACTAAGGTGCACCTGATCCAGGCCACAGTCTTCGCAGTTATGCATCAGAAAGTTGGACAATGGCTACAGATGACAGTAGAAGAATCAATGCCTTCGAGTTGTAGTGATGGGGAAAAAAGTCTTGAATATACCATGGACTGCCAAGCAAACAAATAGTTCTGTCTTGGGGAGGGTGAAACAAAGTTTCTCCTTGGAGGCTAAGATTTTGAAGCTCTGTCTCACTTACTTTGGGCACTTGACCAAGAGAAACTGGTCCTTGGAGAAGGACATTATGCTCGGAAGGGTGGAGGGAAAACACAGGAGAGGAAGAATCCAGATGAGATGGATTGATACAGTAATTGGGGCAATGGGGTTGTTTTGTCAGAATTAGTGATTTTTCAAATAGAATAGAATATAGTCTCTCTTGGACCAAGAGGCAGTTGTCAGAACAGAAGAAGGAAACACTGCATGGTTCAAAATTGGGAAGGGTGCACGCCAGGGATGTGTCCTGTATCCATTCCTTTTCCACCTGTATGCAGAATAGACTATCAGAGAGGCTGGGCTCTGTGAGGAGAGGTGTGGCATCAGGATTGGTGAAAGATCTGTCAACAATCTGCATTATGGAGATGACACAATCCTGCTTGCTGAAACTGAGGAAGACTTGAAGTGCTTGCTGCAGAGGGCCAAGGACTGCAGCCTTCGGTATGGATTGAGGCTCAATGTCAAGAAGACAAAGATTCTCACCACTGGACCAATTGGCAGCATCAGGATGTATGGTGAAGAGATTGAGATTGTTAATAACTTTAGTCTGCTTGGCTCCACAGTCAACACTCTTGGCAACAGCAGCCAGGAAATTAAAGGACATATTGTGATGGGAAGGTCTGCTGTAAGGGACCTCTCCAAAGTACTAAAGAGCAATGGTGTCACTCTGGAGACTAAGGAGCATCTGATACAGGCCATAGTCTTTGCTATCACTTGTTATGCATCAGACAGTTGGACAATGACTAGGGAGGATAGAAGGAGAATTGATACCTTTGAACTGTGGTGCTGGAGAAGAGTATTGAGGGTACCATGGACTGCTAGGAAAACAGATTTATCCTTGAGAGGGTTAAACCAGGCGGCTTGTTGGTGGCAAGGATTCTGAGGCTACGTCTAACATACTTTGGACATGTTGTGAGGAGAGACTGGTCCTTGGAGAGGGATATCATGCTTGGGAGGGTGGAGGGACGGCACTGGAGGGGAAGGCCCTCTATGAATGAGGTGGATTGATTCAGTGACTGGGGTAATCAGGATGGGTGTGTCAGAGGCAGTGGAATTGGCACAGGATAGAGCAGGTTGTAGGTCTATTGTACATAGGGTCTCTATGAGTCACAAGCGACTCGACGGCTTATAACACCAACAACAACAACTCTGAAGTATATGCAATATTATACTTAGATGATACAAATGAGTTTTCTCTGATGATGTAAACATAGACAGTTCAAACTGCAAGAAGTATCATGAGATAAAGACTTGGCAATCTACTTCTGTAAAGATTACAGTAAAAAATCCCTGTGGAGCATTTTTACTCTGAAACAGATGGATATGAGATATTTATGCATCAACAGTGGTCAGAATTGACTTGATGCTTATGAATTTAGTTTTTAAAAGCGCATGTGATTGCATGTGCTTTCAGAGATGAAGTCAGTAGTTTTTATTAAATTTAAAATAGATTCATGGCCCAGAAAAAGCGATTAAGAGTCCCTGCTTCAATGTATCTATAGGATTTCTTCTACATAATCTATTCACTAGATACTCCTACAATTTTAAATGCTTTATCTTTGAAAATTTCCAAATCAAAGTTTATAATTTGGAGCTTCATAAAATACTAATGTTTGGAGTCAGAGAGAATTTCATTCAAATTTCAGCTCTATTAAGTTTTTGTTGCCTTCATTGATTGCCGTTGAGTCAAGCATAACTCACAGCAACACTATGAAGAAAATTCCTGAAGCCTTTTTATAACTATCATCATTTATCAGAATTCATAGTGTTTCCAGAGGCATGTTGTTTAGGAAGTGAATGCCACTCCTGCTTCCAAACCTGTCTTATACTGGGAGCTCCACCAAACACTGGACCATAGGTAACCATGATGGCATTTGACACCTCAGTGGCACAAGGTTCAGAATCACAGAAACTCCAGGTTACCTTAGTACAGCATGTTGACAGATGATTGCTGTACAACTTAGAAAAATGCTCCTCCAAAATATAATAACAACCAACTTTAAATACAAAGGCCTAAACAAGAGGCTTAAATTAAAAATTTGAAAAAATTTGAAAAAAATAACCAACAATATAGTATGCTGTTGTTATGTGCCATTGAATTACATGAAATGTTAAGATAGATATTTAAACTACAGGGTATTTATTACAAGATCTATACTGTTTGTAGAAATAGTCAATATACATTCTAGCATGCGTATTGCCCATGATGGAGGTGGGAGGCTTATTATTTCATGTAAGATGGTTGATCAAAGCCACTTTGATCAAGTGACATTTGAGCAAAGACAGAGCAAGAGCATTCCAAAGAACAGCAAGTGAAAAGGCTCTGAAGATGAAGTCTGCTCCAAGAGTTTCTGGAATAGCAAGAAGTGCATTGATGGCTTCAACAAGGAGAATATAGAGAGGAAAGTCTGCTGTCAAGGACCTCTCCCAAGTCCTTAAAAGAAATTGTACCAGTTTAAAGACCAAGGTGCACTTGATTAAAGCCACTCTTTTTCAAATCGGAAAGCTCGGTGATGAATAAGGATGACAGAAGTGTGCCTTTCAGTTGGTTGTAGAGGAGCACGCAATATCCATGGCCTTTCCAGACAATTAACAAATATGTCTTGGAGAAATTGCAGCCAGTGTGCTCCTTAGAGCAAAGAATGGTGAGGCTTTATTTCACTTATTTAGGGAATGATGTTCAAAGGAGATATTCCTTGGAAATGAGGTATAGTGAAAGGACACCAACAAAGTAGAGGAAGGCCCTTAATGAGATGGATTGACACAGGTAATACAGCAATGGCTTCAAGTAGGAAAGAGATGATGAGGATGGCATAGGAGAAGGCAGGATTCAGATCTGATTTCATAGGTTTCCTATGAGTCTTGCTTGATATGAAAACACATAACAATAGACATATAACTGAGGGGGTTTTTTTTTGAAGCTACGATTTTTCAGGGTTAGGAGAGTTTTGTATATTGTTTTGTTTTTTGTTGTTGCTGTTTTTAACTTTGAGGCTATTTAGCAGAAGTGCAGAATGGTATGATGTATGTTTTAAAAGCATAATCCTGTTTCGTGAACTAATAAGAAACAAGAGTGAAAGCAGTGAAACAATTTGGGAAATAACTGTGTTATCCCAGGTGAGACATAATGTTGATTTGTACCAGTGTTGAAACAGAATGGATTGTGAGAACTGGCTGGATAATGGTAAAACTGACTGGATTATACACAGGTATGATTTAAAGATTTGGAGGGGAAAGCATAGTGCTACTCTTTTTAAAAAAATTTTCCTGTTTAACTGAAAGACAACTTTGCTACATTCTATGATGGGGAAGAATAAAGAAGAATATCTAAGTGTAGGAAAAAGAATTAAAATCAAGACTTAGCCCTTGGCCATAGGAACTCTAAGATATTTATAAGGAATGTGGAGTTCCAAATGCCTAGTCAAACACATTTATGTAGGTGATTTGAACATAAAGATTCTGATAAAAATGAGTATGAGGTCACATAGGGATAACAGTATTTAGAAGAAAATAATAGACTTGAAGACAGAGCCTTGGATCATATTCTGTTTAGAGGTCAGGAACGTGATATAAAACCAACTAAAGGGCCTGTGGGATATTGTGCGAATAAAAATGAGCTAATGGATATATAAAGTTGGGAGGTTTCTTTGTTGTTTCTGTTGTTCTTTTCAACAGTACCTTGTATATTTTAAATACTCAATAAACACACTTATAAAAGCTTTTATTCATAGTAACCTCTCTGACCTTAGAATTATTTTAAAATTTAAAATTTCAATAGCCCCTGGCCATAGAAATCTAATTGTTCCATTAGAAGTTCAAGTTTAGAACGCCTAAAACTTTGCTTAATCAACTTTGCCTATAAACTTGATGTTCCTATTGGATGTGCCATCGTGGTTTTTACCATCAACATTCCACAGAGCATGCGGAGTAAAATCAATTCCCTAAAAAAGACCCTTCAAATTTACCCTGTGGTTTTGTTTATTCTCTTCTTGAAACAAGGGTCATGAAATACAAACTCCTTAGCCATACTATTGAAAGCCCTCAATAATTTGCACCAAATCTTTTCCAAGCTCAGCTTATATCTTTTCTTGTTTTAAGAACATTCTACTCCAGTCAACATCAGAATTCTCTTCAAACATGTTTGTTCTGTGTACTGCTGCCAAATCACTTCTATTTAAATTATCTTCCCATCTCTGTTCAATTGAATTCTTTTTAAACTCTGTGTTGCCACAATATGATAATACCTTCTTATTCCAATCCTACTTATGCCCCAAGGACCAACTTCAGTGAGATATACTTCTCAAGCTTTCTGTAGTTTCCCAAAGAAAAGGGATCTCCCAATATTCTCAGAGTATGTCTCCTCCCTTGCTTACAACACATTTCATTCATCCCAAGTATTTCTTTTAAAGTTATTTTCACATGACTTCATTTTGTAGCAAAATTTTAAACTGCTTGAAAGTACTGTCTATCACCACTACCTCTCTAAAGTGTTTTTGAACAATGTTTTGAACATATATTTGATAAAATGTGTTCACTATATACCAATATCTATTTTACAAAATTAAGAATGGATACTTGAAATAAAAGCAAACCACTTGCCACATCTGTTCAAACTTACAGTGACACCATGTGGTGCAGAATAAAACTATTCCCTGTCCTATGAGGTTTTCTTGGTTGTAATATTTATGGAGAAGAGATTGAGGTTGTTAACAATTACAGCTTGCTGGGCTCTACAAACAACACTCTTAATACCAGCAGTTGGGAAATCAAAAGATGAATTGCATTGGGAAAATCTGCTGTCAGGGACCTCTGCAGAGGTGTCAGTCTAGAGATTAAGGTGCACCTGCCTAATCCCAGCCATGGTCTTCACAATTACTTGCTATATATCAGAGATATGAACAATGACTAAGGAAGACCAAAGAAGAGTAGATGCCTTCAAGTTGTGGTGCTGGAGAAGAGTGTTGAACATACTATGGACTGCCAAGAAAACAAATGGGTCTTTCTTGGAGAGGATGAAATCAAGTTTCTCCTTAGAGGCTAGGAGTTTGAAGCTCCATCTCATATACTTTGGGCACACGGCCAGGACATCACACTCAGAAGGATAAAGGGACAATGTAGAAGAGGAAGATCCAGGATGAGAAGGACTGATACAGTAACAGGGACAGTGGAGGTTGGTGTATCAGAATTAGTGGGACTGGCTCAGGACAGCGCAGGGTTCAGAGCTGCTGTACATACAATCACTACGGGTCACAGGTGACTTGACAGTACATACCAATGACACCAAACAATTGTTATGGAAGTAGATCACTCGGTCTCCCTGTTACTGGATGAAAGAGAACAATCAACTGTTATGTTAGTAGATGATCACAAACAACTGTATCATCCAGGAGCCGACACTTGCCAGAGACTACAGTGAGCTTTGAAGAATTATGAAAGTTACGACCAACTCAATTATTTCCCATTACATCATATGAAATAGTAAAAGTACAAACCAAAATATTAGAATAACATTTGCAAAGACCCGGAGTTAGAAAACCAAGAGGGACAAATAAATTTTGCATTTCTTAAACCAGATAAATTTAAAAAGAAATTAATTTAATGTTGCAATATTGAAAGGAACATATGGGCAATATTGAATGATTCCAAAATTACCAAAAGAAGATGAAGGAAATACACAAAATCACTATGCTAAAAAGACAATATGAATGGGTCAACACTGAACCATTTAAAAAAGCAGTGTATGATCAAGAACCAAGGGCACTGAAAGAAGTCCAAGCTGCAATGAAGATATTGAGTGGAAAGAAATAAAGGTCTAGAAATTGAAATGATATATACCCAGGTGTTTCAATAAACAAATACAATACTGGACACACTCATCAGACATGCAGTGAAATTTGGAAGACGGAAATATTTCTAGCAGAATGGAAGATAGTCCTGTTTATGTCCATTTCAAAGAAAGACGACACAGAAAAAGCAGAAGATATCTAATAATATCATTAGTAGCACATTCAAGCAAAATCTTGCTTGGTTATAAAAAAATAATTTGTAGAATATCAAGAAGAGGTTTTGAAGAAAGAAATATTTTTGTTGATATCAGATGGATCGTGACAGAAAGTGAAAAATATCAGAAAGATGTTTACTTATATTTTATTTACCATGTAAAGGCATCTAAATGTATCATAATAAATTATGAGTAGCATTGAGAAGAATGGGAATTCCAGAGCTCCTAATTGCACTCATGTAGAATCTGTACATGAACCAAGGAGCAGATCTTCAAACAAAAAAGGGGGGATTCTGCATCATGGTTTATAACCAGGACAGGTGTGGTTTAGGATTGCATTCTTTCACAATGTCTATTCAATATATTTGCAAAGAAAATAATTTGAGAAACTGGTTTATATGAAGAATGTGGCATGTAGATCAGAGGAAGATATTTTAACCTATATTATGTAGTAGATGACATAACTTTGCTTGCTGAAAGTGGAGAGGACTTACAGCATTTACTGAAGAAGGTCAAAGACTTTAACCCTCAGGATGAGTTACACCTCACCATCAAGGAAACAAAAATCCTCACAATTGAACCAACAGGCAATATCAAGATAGAGAAAATATTGACACTAGTTAAAGAGACTAGGAACAGAAATAAATTTAGGAAGTATCATGGATTGGCTATGTTTCCTCAAAAAATATGTGTCAATGTATAATCTGGACCATGATTTTCAGTTATTTTTTTCCCTTACATAGTGATGTTATTTCTCATTTAAATAATGACACAATTAGCTTTTATGATGTGATTCCATGTTATCAACTCTGGTGTAATGAAGGTAGAGGGTTAGAGACAACACCTCTGATCAGATCACAGTCCTGGTAAAGGAAGTTTCCTGGAATATGTCCTGTTTCACCTTTCATCTTGAAAGAGATAAAAGGCAAGAAAATTAGGCTGAGGGTGACCTATCAAAAGAGAAGTGTCTAACTTTTATTCAGATTCATTGTGTCTTTTCTTTCCTTTGTTAGCTTTTGCAATGGTTTATCAGTTTTATTGACCCCTTTTAAGAACTAGCTCCTGGTCTTGTTGACAATTTCAAATGTTTTTCTATTTTCTATTCTATTTATTTCTACCCCAATTTTTAGATTTTCTTTCTTTTAGAGATGGGCTTCCTTTATTCTTTATCTATTCGTTGGCGAAATTGAGTTAAATAATAAATTTTTACTCTTTCTTTTTGTTGTGATTACTTATTGCTATGAATTGACTTCTAAGTATTGCTTTTGCTATACCACAGAGGTTTTGGCAAATTGTGTTTTCATTCTCATAATTTTCAAGGAACTTTTGTATTTCTTCTACTATTCTACTATCTACTCATGTTCCAGCAGGGTGCATGTGGTTTTTTCTCCTTTAGCCCCTTGTTGATCTCTAATTTTATAGCATTGTGATCTGAAAAACTACTGTGCATTATTTCCATTTATTTCTAATTGAGGCTTACTCTTTGACCTAAAATACTACTGATTCAGGAGAATATTGTGCATGCACTAGAGAAGAATATATACTGAGTTTTTCAGGGTATATTAGCCTGTATATATGTATGAAATTGAATTGATTGATTGTATAGTTTAATTCTTTAGCATCTTTGTTGAGTTTCTTTTTGGTCATTCTGACTTTCTTTAAGATTGGTGTATTGAAATCTCCTATTATGGTGTTTTCTAGTTTATTTTTCAATTCTCTTAACATATTTGCTTTGTTTATTTTGCAATTGATCATATTTGTTGTTGTTGTTATGTGCCATCGAGTCGTTTCCGACTCATAGCGACCCTATGCACAACAGC
>NW_006399771.1:5537869-5542003 GCF_000299155.1 Elephantulus edwardii
CTAGGAGAACAAACAGATTTGTCCTTGAGAAGGTGAAGCTGGAATGTTCCCTGGAGTTAAGGATTCTGAAGCTTTGTCTAACCTACTTTGGGCATGTTGCAAGGAGGAACTGATCCTTGGAGAGGGACATCATGTTTGGCAGAATGGAGGGGCCACAAAAAAGAGGAAGACCTTCGATGAGATGGATCGATTCTGTGGGTGGAGCTATGGGAATAAGGGCGTTTGAAATGGCTAGGTTGGCACAGGATAGAACGGCGTTTAGGGCTCTTGTACATAGGGTCGCTATGAGTCGCAAATGACTCAGTGGCACATAACAACAACAACAACAACAACTGAAAAATAATGAACTTTTCAAGTACTACACAATATGGATGAGTATAGAAGATACTACTCTGAGTGAAATATTTCAGTTGCAAAAGTGCAAATACTGCATAGGACTATTGCTACAAAAATAGGATGGCTGGAGGATAGAGCAGGGAAAGAATAGATGAACACTACATTGGAAAGGGAAAAGACATTGTGTATATGGCAGTTGACAATCTGCAACAAGACGTACATTACAAAGTGAATTGAGGTAGGATGAAGAAAACATCCTTTCTGAAAACTTTCACTAAAAATCTCACAAGAAGAAGAAGGAGAAAAGGAGGAGGAGGAGGAGGAAGAGTAGAGTATATCTTCGGACAGACTCCCTGAACGAGGAAAATCTTAGTTAAGAGAAGACTGATGCCAATTCACATAAAGTCCTCCAAGGAATGCTGAGTCCACTAATATTAAAAGGAGAAAAAGGATTTTCTTTATAATTGAGAAAGAAAGTTTTTCCTGAAAACTGGTGAGTGTTCTGAATTTGTACTTCTGGTTCCTAAAATGTAAGACAATAAATTGATGTTTGCTAAAGTTGTCTACTGTGATTTGCATCTCTCTTAGAGCTAGGGATTTTGAACATTTTTTCATGTGTTTATTTGCCATTTGAATGTCTTCTTTGATGAAGTGTCTGTTCATATTTTGTGCCCATTTTTCAATTGGATTGTTTAGCTTTATCTTGTTGTGGTGCTCCAGTATTTTATAAGTTCTAGACATAAGTCTCTTATCTGACATGTCACTAACAAATACTTTTTTTCAGTCTGTGGTTTCCCTTTTTACCCTGTTGGAGAAGTTTTTGGATGTGCATAGGGAATAGCAAAATTTAACAGAACAGCAAATAATAAATGCTGGTGAGGTTGTGGAGAAACTGGAACCCTTATTCACTGTTGGTGGGAGTGTAAAATGGTGCAACCACTGTGGAAGCACCATACTGAGAAAAGCACCATACTGTCTTCTCAAAAAGTTGCAAATAGAAATACCATTTGACCCAGCAATTTCAATACTGGGAATATCCCTCAAAGAAACAATAACTGGCACCCAAGCAGATATATGTACACCGATGTTTATCATGGCTTTGTTCGCAATAGCAAAGAATTGGAAACAACCTATGTGCCCATCAGCAAACAAATGGGTAAAGAAGCTGTGATATATTCACACAATGGAATACTACATTGCATTGAAAAACAAGGAACTCATGAAATATTACTCAAAATGGGGGACCCTGGAGCACATTATGCTGAGTTAAATATCTCAGTCATAAAAGCACAAATACTACATACTGTCACTGTTGTAAAACAGGACTGACATCTGGGTTGGTGAGAGACTGAGAAAGATGGGATAAATTATGTATACTGCATTGAAACATATGATGGAGAGAACTGTTTAAAAGGGATATGTGAATAGGTATTACTGTCATGAGTCCAAAACGAAGGCTGCATAGTGGAGTGGACTTGGTGAGGGGGAGGGATGGATTAACAATGAAAGAATTTTTTTTTTACTTTTCAAAGAGAAGAGTGAACGGGGGAGAGGGAGAGAGGTGTGCAGGGAGAAAAGTGCAACAGTGAATGAATGGAAAATTTTAAAAAGTGTCTACTGTGATATTTCTGTTTTAACAGCACTAGATAATGAAGATAGGAAGTAATAATAGAAGTAAAATAATTAGGAATCAAATTTGTGTTCCATTCCAGATAAAGAGACACTCAACATGCTATATTTTTGACAAATAAAACAAAAATTAATCTACCTCAAAGTAGACATTGATTTGCCAAAGGAAAGAATGAAAGTTATTTCCAAAACTATTTATTATACTCTTATGCTGGAGTCCCCTGAGTAGGAGACTATTTTTAATCCTTACCATCCATTTATTTCCTTAAAGATTTGAATTGCTCTTTAGTCTCTTAATATGAGAAAACCCACAAAACTCCAAAACTCCTAGCAGAACCCTTTAGAGAGTTTACAGAGGGTTTTCATTAGATTACATACATTTTACCAGCCAGCATCACATTCTCTTCTGTAACTCCATTAAACAAGAATAATTATTCTTTTGGTGTATTTGGGAGTTCCATAGGGCAAAAGCCACAGCATATGGTTTTGGCTCTGATTAGTCTCCACCATATATATATATATATATGTTAAAGTTGAAAGTTGTGTATGGTATAAATTTATAAGTAATATTACTGCCTGGGGTATATAAAAATCTATCATTTATGGCTAAAAACTGCAAAAAGATTTCTGCAGATTTTATTGTTCTATGTGAATGAGCAATAATTTCACAGTAAGTTTCATAAAATGGCAGCATGTATATATTAGCAAACCCATCTTAATATAGTTTTAACACTGGAACAAGTTGAAACATTTTCTAACTCCTCATTAACATATATTCTGAAGTATGTTATGAACATAAATCTAAAAATATTTACCCCATGTATAGGTCTATATTGATGATTACTAAATTGGTTTTAACATTAAAAAATAATTATTTGATTCGTTCTTTTACTTAACAAAAATAAAAAGAAAGAAGGGGAAAGAAAATCAACAAAGCTTCAGGGAAGAAATATCTGTGTTTTATCTGTTTATGTATGAGTTTATTCACCACATATTTACTGAACCTCTACTTTGTATAAGACATTGCACAATATCCCAGATTTCAGAGTTTAATAAGATGGAATAGTCACTGACTTTATAATGCTGATATTCTCATTACTTCATCATTAATGAATTCTCCAGGGATCTCTGGTAGCTTAATGGTAAGGAATTGTCCTGCCAAGGTCGATGTATGCAATTCAAATCCATCAGCTGCTCTGCAGAAAAAGACAGACACTCAACTTCCCTGTGATTTACTGCCTTTGAAAACCCACATTTGGTTAGGTATGGATCAGTTCTAACTGGAAGGTACACAGTAAAATGTTAAAGAGCCCTGAGGTAAGGTCCATTGTATACTGGGCTGGTAAAAAAAAAGGTGGAGTGATTCTAATCCACCAGCTGCTTCAAGGGAGAAAGGCTGGACAATCTCCACCCATAAAGATTTATAGCTTCTGAACCTGATGAAGTGTGGTCCATGACTCAACCTGAAGGCAGTAGTTTTGATTTTGGAATAGTATATTGTTTTATATCTCTCCACTCCAACATTTGCCTAATACAACATTGTATATTTTCCAAATTTTTCAAAATGCTACTAGTCACTGTTCTATTCAAATAAGGAGAAAGTAGTACTTTTCACACTAAAAAATACTTTTTTAGAAAAAAGAATTGATTACATATTAATATTATTTGTAAAATGATAGCCAAAATTTGTTAAAAAAATAAAGACTATGAAACACCCTTTTTAATAGATTAATCTTTTTTTTTTTGCCCCCAAAGTTGACATTTATTTATTATATTTATATGTACACAAATATAAAATTAGTCATAAATACCTTATATTTATGGTTCTTTTGTTACTATAAAGCCAAACATTTCACATTAAATTCAATATTTATACAGAACAAATAAAATTAAAATACGTTAAGGAGAATCATGTTGCTTTACTCAAGCTAGTAATTAGGTTGATTGTTTTGCATTTCCCTTGTTATTAATTTGATTTTGAGTGTGTTGGGCAGCACGTTTTGGAGTTACGTTGTTTCCTTAACAATGAACACTTTTTAAATTGTCACAAATGTTTCAATAGAGTTCTATATAATTATAAAGTAAAAAGATTAACATTTTATTGTACATTTAATGAACAGTTGCCAGTAATATATACAAAGACAGGATACTCACTGCCAACCCAAAAGT
>NW_006399771.1:5543053-5545466 GCF_000299155.1 Elephantulus edwardii
TTGTTAGTATCTTGTTATTTTTTGCCCGAAGAGTAAACAACTCACAACATTCCATTTTTACATGTGAAAAAGCATAGTATCTCTTTTGAAATTTAACATCATATTATTGTTTGAAATTATGAAATACCTATTTAATGTTCTTATAAAATTCCATAATGGCACAATTGCTACAGAACATATTAGATCAGTATGAACAAATGTATAACATAAGGTTGTTTCACTGCAATATTGAAACTGTTTTATTAAATTTAAGAAAATCAATTCAGATTGTAAGCAATTATATATAAGCATCTGTCAGTGCTGATGGACTCAGAAATTCATTTTTCCAAGTGTGGAAACCACTAGTGGAAAAGTACAACTCTTTAGATTTTATATTAAATGTTTATAAGGTTTTTCATACATCAGATTCCTCTTTCTGAAAATGGAATACAAGTTCTTTAAAGGAATCTAAATTATTTAATTTTTTTGGTAGTAATTCAGTAAATCAGTAGCAGAAGAATATTTTTAAAATGTGTGGGATTGCTGTAAGTTTGAATGGATTCCACATAGTGGCTTTGGCAGTGAGTCAATCATATTTAGCAATTCAAAGTATAACTTCTTTTTCTTAATATGGACCTACTTTTTTATGCTGCCTAACTAAGAAAATTTTAGTTGTATTTTAAACTAGATAAATTTATTATATTCTTCAACGTTTTCCTGTGTAATGGTAAAATCCATTATCAAAAATGAATATTGTTTAAATGAATATCTATCGTTACTGTTTCAAAAAACACACAAAAAATCCCATATTAATTCTTCTGTAAAGAACTCAAACTATAAATAGGTAAACCTTTCTTATAGCCTTTTCTAAGAATACAAATCTCGACTTCCTTACTCAGAAATCTCTAGTAGCTTGATAGGCAAAGACTGAAATCATAGTCCACCCAGAGTTAGGAGCTATACAATGGTGTTTAAAGGCAAAAGAAAAAAAGATTATTCTTGTTCTTCCCCCTGTGGTTTTAAAGAGACTTGCAGGAACAAGGCAAGATACAAAGACATTTTTAACCAGAAAGTATTTGAATCAGACCTCATAATCTAAAACCCAAAGACTCACTGCTGTAGAGTAAATTCCAGTTCACAGGGATCCTCCTTGAATTTTCTAAGATTAAATCTTAATGGAAGGAGCCTGTCTTACTCTCTTACAGAAATTGGTGAGTTCAAGCTGCTGACTTTTCAGTTAGCAACCCAACACTAAGCTTACTTAAGCCACTAGAGTCCTAAAAAAAAAAAGATATAATTTTTATCTTCTTGTTATGCATCATTGAGTTGACCAGCTATCATAGAAACCCTATGCACAATAGCTCTTTCGGCCAAGACTGATCTGACATTTACGCTGATATTCCTACTGCCATGGCCTCCTCCAAATCCAGCTTATATTTCTGGTAGTTCTCTGTCAATGTAATGTTTCAATCATTTTTGGATGATCTTCAGCATGATTTTGCTTGCATGTGGTATTAGTGATAGCGTTCTATAATTTCTATGCTCTGTTTAATCACCTTTATGTGGTTTTTTGGGATTGGGGGGGTTGTTTTTTTATTTTGTTGTTCATTTGTTTGTTTCTTTGTTTGTTTTAGAATGAGACTTCTTCCCGTCAGTTGGCCAGGTTGGTGTCCTCCAGATTTGCTGGCACAGCTTGTGAGCATGCCTAGGGCTACATCTGTTTGCTGAAATTTGTCATTTGGCATTCCATCAATTTCTGGGGCCTTGGTTTTTACCAATTCCTTCAGAGCAGCTTGAACTTCCTCTTTCATCACCATTGCCTCTTGTTCGTATATTGTTTCATGAAGTTCTTCTATGTCAGCCAGTTCTTTTTGGGATAAGTACTGTGTACTCCTTCCATCTTCATTTGATGTTTCCTGAGTCACTCAATATTCTGCTGAAAGCATTCTTAAGCCTTGCAACTCAAGGCTTTAATTTGTCCTTCAGTTATTTCAGCTTAAGTAATGCTCAATGAGTTTGTTCCTTTTGATTTTCTGACTCCAGCTCTTAGCACATTTCATTATAATACTTTGCTTGTCTTCTCTAGCTGTCCTTTGAAATCTTTTGTCGGCTCCTTCATTCCCTCGTTTCTTTTCTTTGCTTTGGTATCTTGGTGCTCTAGCATAATAGAGTCTGTTTCGATCTCCACCTTGGTCTTTTCTTCCCTTGTCTTTGTAATGAGCTTTTACATTTTTCCTGGATGATATTCTTGATATCCTCCCATAACCCATCTGGCCTTCACTCATTCAAGGCCTCAAGTCTATTCCTGAGATGCTTTTATTAATTCAGGTGGGATAGATTTAAGGTCAAATTTTGGTTCATGTAGATTTGATTTAATTGACCTTAGCTTCAGTTTGAACTTGCACATGAGTAGTTGATAGTCTGTTCCACAAGC
>NW_006399771.1:5546404-5554591 GCF_000299155.1 Elephantulus edwardii
CAGTGAATAAGGGTTCCAGTTTCTCCACAACCTTGCCAGCATTTGTTGCTTGCATATAAAAGGTTTTTACAATGAGCAAATTATTGACTGTACAAAATTCTTCTGTTCTTTTCTCTTCAGCCTCATTTCTATAACCAAGCCAGTTTTCCAACTACTCTTCTCTCTTCCAAACTTTTGCATTCCAGTCACCCTTTATTATTAATGCATCCTGCTTGTATGTTCGATCAATTTCTGACTGCAAAAGTTGGTAGAACTCATCCAGTTCCTGTTCTTCAGCTCTGGTTGTTGGTGCATATATTTCATTGATGGTGGTATTAATAGGTGTTCTGTGTATGCTTCTGTATCCTATCCTGTAGCTCATAACATTGTATTTAAACATGGATCTGGAAATGGTCTTTTTAATTATTCATGAAGCCCCATTTTTCCTTACTTTTTCATTTCTGGCTTAGTAGATCATATGACTGACTGATTAAAAATGTGTCATGCCAATTGACCTTATCTCATCAATGACTAGTATGTCAATATTCATGCGTTCCATTTCTCTCTTAACAATGTCCAATATTTCTACATTCATACACCACACATCCCACATTTCAATCACCAGTGTCTGCTTACACCTGTTTATCTTATTTTGCATTTGTGAACTTTTTTCAATTTTTAAAAGCATTTTTTTTTGCATTTGTGAACTTTCATGCTTCTGTTACATAGAAAGATGAAGTGAGAGGAATTGAGAAATTGGCAAAACAACCTTATTTTATTATCCTTTCTGCTGTGGTAACTGTTTAATTCATAGATTTATTTACTTTAAAAGGGAAAAAAACTAGATAGTAAGCAAGAGAATTTACGCTAACACATTATATTTGAAAATTGAATGGAGAGTGTTTTTCTCACTTGCGTACTAACATAACTATGTGTGGTATTAAGCAGTTATCATTCAAAATGGCTTCCCTAGGCATTTACTTGGACTTCGCCACGTGGGTGAGTGGAAATATGTGAATAGGGTGTGTAATCCTACCCACAAAGGAATTGGCTAGTCTCCCCAGCCCACAAGGGGATTCGCTAAATTTGCCATTAAAGGAATAGCAGAATTGGAGAATCTCACTATCTGCAAAAAAGAAGCAAGAGAATGCCGTGCATCCTTTGGAACCAGAGATTTTTACACAAGTCAGAGCAGGGACAGCAAAAGTAGTAGCTACAGCAGCCGGCAGGAGAGAACCAGAGTCCTGACGTGATAAAGCTGACCTTGGGACTGCTGTGCCATGGAACTGTAGCAAAGAGTCTTTTGGCCATGTTTGTTGGATACACAGGGGCCAAGGAAGAGAGAGGAATAATTGGCAGGACTTCCTCAACATCATGGCTCTGTAAACTCTGTGAACTTTGATGGTTGTAGAAGGGCTTCTGGCCTTTTGTTCATGGGATCACTATGAGTTATGCTCGACTCAATGGCAATTAACAGCAACAAGAACAACATGAGCTGAAAGCCACTGTGCAAAATTCTGAGATGCCTGTGAGCACATCTCAGAAGCTGTTCTGAATGAATGAATCTTTTACTTCCCTAATATGTTTCTGTGTGGTTTGTGAGCTGTTGCAGAGGATTTTGGACCCAGTAAAGGATTTCTTGTACTTGTTGCAGAATACCAAGGAATGCATCTTGGACTTCATCTCAATGTCAAGGAAACAAAGATTCTAACCACTGGACAGATAGGCAACATCATGATTGATAGAGAAGAAATTTGAAACTGTCAACAACTTCATTTTTCTTGGATCTACAATTAACACCATTAGTACCAGCAGTAAGGAAATAAAGAGATGCATTGCACTGGGAAAATCTTCAGTTAGGGACCTTTCCAAATTATTGAGGAGTAGTGATGTCAGTTTGAAGACTAAGGTGCATACGTTTCAGGTCATAGTCTTTCTGATCACTTGCTATGCATTTGTGAGCAGGACAGTGAATAAGGATGACAGAAGAAGAATTGATGCCTTTGAGCCGTGGTGTTGGAGAGGTACACTGAACATCCTATGGATTGCCAAATGAATAAATATGTCTTGGAGATATTCAGCCAAGTGCGTTTTTGAAGCAAGAATTATAAGGCTTCATTTAACATATTTTGGGCATGTTGATAGGAGGGGCTATTCCTTGGAGAGGTATATGATACAAGGAAGGGTGGAGGGTGGGTGATGGAGAAGAATACCCACAACCAGGTGGATTGATGAAGTGACTGCCTTCATGGGCTCTTGTGTATTAGAAAGTATGAGGATGGCTCAAGATGGAATAGGGTTCATTCATATCTTTTGTTCACAGGGTTGCTGAGTCATACTCACCTATTGGCACCTAACAACAACAACAAAAGTAATTAAGGTTGATTTGGGGATGAATAAAAAGAAGTGCAATAGAGTGAGTGACATGTCTGACTTCATTGGAATTGGTCTTGTATTGTTATTCTGTTGACAAGGACAGTTTTCTTAATGGAGTCAGTAAATATCAGATATGGCCATCTCCATGCGGCCCTTGCTCCTTTTAAAATTAGTGTCAGGAGTGGGATTAGTTGCAATGCCTCCAGACTCATGGAAGTGTGGGATTTTGTAAGAGTAAGAATGTCTGTCTTGGGAATATACAGTTAAAATGGTTACTTTTGTTATTACTAAGATGGGAAAAATGGAAGGTGCTTTTAACCTGAGGCAAAGTGTAAACCCTGATGCCGTATGTCTATGAATGAGATAAGGGTGAAGAATGATTGAAACTAAGAACTTCTTTTAAGGTTTATGTGTAAAACATTTTGTAGATTTAACTTTATGGATATTACCATTTCTTGTTTTTCAATTTAGTAATTTTATGATACTTTGTAAAATGATTATTGTTCTTTTTTATTTAACTTTACAGATAGTGTCAATCTGTGTTTCATTGACTGAGTGTGTGGATCACAATAAATTGTGACTAACCTTAAGAGTGGGAAAGCCCAAACAATTTGATTGTGTTCATGTAAAACCTTTATTTGTATTAGGAAGCATTAGTCAGACTATAGCTAGGAAACACTGCATGCTTCAAAATCAGGAAAGGAGTGTGTAAGGGATGTGTCCTGTCTCCATATCTTTTCAATTTGTATGTGGAACAGATCATTCAGGAGGCTGGACTTTATAAGGAAGAATGTGCTACCAGGATTGGAGGAAGACTAATCAACAAACAGCAGTATGCAGATGCCACAACCTAACTTGCTGAAACTGAGGAGGACCTGAAGCACTTGCTGCAGAAGTTCAAGGACTGTAATCTTCAATATGGATTGAAGCTCAACATCAAGAAGACAAAGATTCTTACCACTGGGCCAATTGGCAGCACCGTCATAGATGGAAAAGAGATTTGAAGTTTTAACAATTACAGCTTGCTTGGCTTCACAATCAACAGTCTTAGCACCAGCAGTCAAGAAGGCAAAGGGTGACCTGCACTAGGGAAATCTGCTGTCAGGGCCCCTTTCAGAGTGCTAAAGAGCAATGATGTCAGTCTAGAGACTAAGTTGTGACTGATCCAGACCATTTTCTTTGCAATTACTTGCTATGTATCAGAGAGCTGGACAATTATAAGGATGGCAGAAGAATAAGGGATGTCTTGAGTTGTAGTAATGAAGAAGAATATTGAACATACCGTAGACTTCCAAGAGAACAAACACATCTGTCCTGGAGTGAATGAAATCAAGCTGCTCCTTAGAGGTAAAGATTTTGAAGCTTCATCTCACATCCTTCAGACAAGTGGCTTGGAGAGACCAGTCCTTGGAGAAGAATATCATTCTTGGAAGGATGAAGGGACAGAACAGGAGAAGAAGACCCTGGATAAGATGGATTTGTACAGAATATGGGATAATGGGGGTAGGTGTGTTGGAGGTAGTGAGATTGGCTCAGGATAGTGCAGTGTTTAGAGCTATTGCACATAGGGTCTCTATGAGTTATAGGAAATTACAGGAGAGGAAGACCCTGGACAAGATGGATTGATACAGTATGTGAGATAATATGGGTGTGTTGGAGATAGTGAGATTGGCTCAGGGTAATCCAGAATTCAGAGCTATTGCACAAAGACTCATTATGAGTCATAGGTGACTCAATGGCACATAAAAATCACAACAACAAATTAAGCTTCTTTTACATAGTAAAGTTAAGGTGTATTATAAAAATGAATACTGGTTATTATAAATTTAGAAAACAAAATTTTCCTGAAAAATGTTTGTTGAAAGTAGTAGCATTGGAGAGAGGTTATGAGGCCTAGCCTGGCGAAGATTAATACCCACCCAAGACTCTGAGGAGATTTGCATTTATAGACCCTCCTTGGACTTTTGATTGAAGAGATTTATATTTGCAAGAAAGGCAAGCCGGATGAGAAGGGAGGGAGGGAGGGATTTTTTTTTTTTTACTTTTTAAACTTCATCAAGCTGTTTGGCTTCTGAGGCAGGGAAAAGTTCATGCTATTTAGAGCCTCATTCCTGGACTTGAAGTGAAAGGAAGCTGGTGAGGATACTCAGTCATGGTGACTACCTGGATCCATTTGAGGAGTGGAGGAAGAAGGCATGTAGCAGTGAAGAAAAAAGGTGTGTCTGGGCATGTTTCAGAAGCGCTGCAAACCTAGCATGCACAGATGTATGGATAAAGGCATGAAGGTTGCTGGCTTAAGGAACAGGGAGGCTTGAAGTCCCCTGGTTTGTTGACTTGTTGGTGGGGACTAAGGGAACAGTCGGTCTGGAACACAGAAAGAAGTCTGGATTCCTGAAATTTACAGTTGATGCAGTTGTGAACATAGCCACAGAGGGCTGGAGACGAGTTGGCCAGATCCTAAGCAAATAAAGATAACATATCTGTGATCTACTTTTGGTTGTTTCAATCTAATGGCTTGGTGTAAATTGGACTTTGCTTATGGATGCTGATGCTCAAAGTTTTCAAATAGAAATAGAAGATTCTTAGAGAGAGGATTATTCTTGTTCTCTCACAGTACAGGTTTAATAGAGGCAAATTAGAAATTAGCTATCTAAAATGTGGTAATTAAGTCATGAGGCATGAAGTTGCTGGCTTACATGCTTTCATTCATATAGCTATAAACATGTTGTAAGGGGGAAGTTACTTCTTCAAATATGAAGGAAAATTAATGGATAGAAAAGTCAAGGGGCTGATCTTTGGTGTTAAAGGTTTATTGTTCAAAACTTTCCTAGCCATTGACTTTTACTTTGCCATGTGGATGGGTTGAGAATATATAAATAAGGTGTGTTAGCCTATTTACAAGGGGATTGGCTAATCCCCCAAGTCCATAACAGGATTGGCTAGTCTCACCATTGAATTAAGTGGATTGAGCAGCAGAATTAAAGAATCTTCCTACTAACAAAGAACAAGTAAGAGAATGCAGCGTGTCCTTCAGGTCCAGAGATTCTTGTACCAACCATACCAGGATCTAACGGAGCAGCACTCAAGACAGCCAGTGTCAGAGAACCAGAGATATGATGTGAGATGGAGCGGACTTGGGACTGCTGCACATGGGATGAGAACTAGGCACCTTTGCCCAAGTTTGATAGGTAACTGGTTGTAGTGGAGTGAGGGGGAAGAAAGAGTCATAATTGTCAGTAATAAGACTAAGGTGCCTGTGAGCACATTTCATAAGCTGCCATGATGAGTGATTAGATTCGCCTATTCACCTCAGTTCTAGCCTTTTACATCTCTAATATGGTTCTGTGTGGTCTGTGAGCTATTACAATGAGTTTTGGACTCAATAACCAAGTTAATGTTGTTTGGATGAGTAGAAAGAGGTGCAGGAGAATAGAGGATGTATCTGATCTCGGGGTAGTTTGTTATGTGCTGTTGACAGGCACAGTTTCCCTTTGTGGAATAAGTGAAGGTTAGATACGGCCATCCCCATGCAGTCCTTGCTCCTGTGACAATGTGTTTTTAACCTGATAGCAAACCTTGTACCTATAAACAGAAATGCAACTACATATTATTAACCATCAATCTACATTTCCTTCATCCTCTGAAATAATATTATGTCATTTTAAATTTATATTCTATTGTACGTTGGAGAAGAGTCTTGAACATACTTTGGACTGCAAAGAAAACAAATAGGTCTGTTTTGGAGAGGATGAAACAAAGTTTCTTCTTGGAGGCTAGGATTTTGAAGCTCTGTCTCACATAATTTGGGCACGTGACCAGGAGAATCCAATCTTAGGAAATGACAGCATGCTTGAAAGGATGGAGGGAAAGCACAAGAGAGGAAGATCTTGGGTGAGAAAGATCAGTACAGTAACTAGGGTAGTGGGGGCAGGGTGAAACTGGTCAGGACAGGGCAGGCTTCAGAACTGCTGTACATAGGGGTTGCTATGGGTTGCAGGCAATTTGACGGCACATAACAACAACAACAACAACATTGGACATTTGCTAAATGTGAGAATGTTAGCATAGATTAAAATGAAATTTTCAACTATTCAAATGCCATTCCACCCTTGCAAGCATGTCCGGGATTTTTTTTTCCTTTTATTGTGGATTCCTACTGAGATTGCCACTGTGAAGTTTATCTTTTAATATGGCTTTCCTAGCCATTGTTTCACTTTGCTGTGCAGATGGTTGGGGATATGTGAATGAGGCATGTTCACCTTTCCACAGCCTATCAGTAGCCTATCTACCAGTCCACAAGGGGATTGACAAATCTCACCAATACACAAGGAGATTGGCTAGTCTCACCATCAAACTGAGCAAGCCAGCAGCAGGATAATTAGAACTTTTTCACCAGTGAAAAAGAAGCAAGAAGATGTAACAGGTCCTATTGGCCCAGAAAGTCTTGCTTCAGCTACGCTTTCAGCAGCAGCAGCAGCAGCATATACAAAACATAAATGTGATGTGACGTGGGACCTTGGGACTGCTACACCATTGGAACCAAAGATCCTTTGCCAAAGTTTGTTGGACAAGTAGGAGTGGGGCGCCATAATTCACAAGACTGAGGACTTCATGACACTGGCCTACAGCTATGAGTCTCAAGGCTGAGGTGTCTGTGAACACATTTCTGAAGCTCTCCTGACTGTATTCTAATGCTGTTGATTGCCATTGAGTCAAGGATGACTCATAGCAACCATATGAACAAAAGACCTGAAATCTTTCTGTAACTATTGTCTATCTCAAATCTCATAGAGTTTCCAGAGGCATGTTGTTTAGCAAGTGGATGCCACTCCTGCTTCCAAACATGTCTAAATCTGGGAGCTCCACCAAAGACTGTTCACCATGAGTAACTATTATGGCATTTGACACCCCAATGGCACAGAGTTCAAAATCACAGCCACTCCAGGTTACCCTGGTAGAGCAAATTGACCGACCAGCGCTTCACCACTGAGAAGAATGTTTCCCTTATAATTACACTAGCCCTGAGGTTTTAACCAACTTTTAAATACAAAGGCCCTCAGGAGGTGATGTTGACTCTACACAAGAGGATTAAATAAAAAACAATGAAACATTCCACATGATACTCACCAAAGCAAGAGAGCCCACCTTTCAGAGTAGACATGCTTCCTCCAGTCTTCCTTTCATCTTTTCTTGTTAACTGAGGTCAAGTTGAATACCATTCATAATCTATGAAAAAAAGACCTGAACCCTGATCTATAACTATCATTTCTCTATGCATTCTAATACTTACTCGTATTACCTTTTGACATCTCCATTATGGTTTCATGTGGTCTATGAGTTATCACATCAAATTTGGACCCACTTAAGTAGTAATATTGGGGTTGAGTTGAGTAGAAAAAGTATAGGAGTATGGGGATATGTTTGACCTCATGGAAATTGGTTTTGTGTTGCTGTTGACAGGGACAATTTCCCTTTGTGAGATCAGTAAAGATCAGACATGGCTGTTCCTATATAGCCATTGCTTTTATTATACCCACAAATTAGCACATATTAATTAGTATTCAAATGAAAGGACTATTTTTGATAGTGAATCAATGGATTTCGAGTTGGAAAAGCTATGATCCAAGTTCTGGTTTAAGCTTATCATTTTATTGATTTCTTTGAGCATTTAGTTTATCATTGGTAGATGAAAATGGTTTAGGATAAATCTAATTAGCCCTGATTACCATATGATTACCAAGAGGCAGTTGTCAGAACAGAGCAAGGAGACACTACATGGTTCAAAATCAAGAAGGGGGTTCATCAGGGATGTATTCTATCTCCATACCTTTT
>NW_006399771.1:5555671-5569710 GCF_000299155.1 Elephantulus edwardii
ATCTCATCCAGGGTCTTTCTCTCTTGTGCTGTCCCTCCACCCTTCCAAGCATGATATCCTTCTCCAAATACTGGTCCCAAACTATGTGAGATGGAGCTTCAAAATCCTTACCTCTAGGAACAACCAATTTCACCCTCTCCAGGACAAACCTGTGTGTTCTCTTTGCAGTCCTTAGAATATTTAACACTTTTCTCCAGCAACAAAATTCTTTTTGTATCATCCTTAGTCATTGTCCAGCTTTCTGAAGCCTAACAAAGACCATGACCTGGATCAGGCGCATCTTAGTCTCCAGACTCTTATTGTTGCTCTTTGGCATTCTGGTGAGGTCTGTGACAGCAGATTTCTCCAATGCAATTAGTCTTCTGATTTCCTGACTGCTGATGCCAAGAATGTTGATAGTGGAACCAAGGAAGTTAAAATTGTTGACACACTCAATCTTCTCTTCATCTATCATGGTACTACCAATTGGCCTAGTGGTGAGAATCTTTAGCTTCTTGATGTTGAGTTTCAATCCATATTGAAGACTACAGTCCTTGACCTTCTGCAGAAAATGCTTTAGGCCTTCCTCATTTAAGCAAGTAAGGTGGTGTCTTCTGCGTAGTGCAGGTTGCTTATGAGTCTTTCTCTAATTCTGATGCCATAATCCTCCTCATAAAGCCCAGCCTCCTGAATGATCTGTTCTTGATATATATTGAAAACGTATGGAGACAAGACACATCCCTGGCACACTCCTCTCCCAATTTAAAACCATGCACTGTTTCCTTACTCTGTCTTGACAAGTGCTTCCTGTGACAAGTATAGGTTTCACATGAGCACGATCAGGTGTTCTCAAATTTCCCATTCTTCTCAATGTTATTATGAAGTTTATCTTTCGATATGACTATTCTATTCATTACTTGACTTCGCTATATAGATGGGCAAAAATATGCGAATGGGGCAGTATTAGCTTATCCACAAGAGATTGACTATCCATCATTCCACAAGGGGCTTGGTCAGTCTCAACAAATCACAAGAGGATTAGCTAGTCTCACCAATACATTGAACACAGAGATGGAATCCTCCCCAGCCAGAGAAAAGAGATTGTCCTTCTCCAGTGAAAAGGAAGCAGGAAATGTAGGACACACTTTGGGACATCAGCAGCAACCGTAGCTGAACCTAAGAAATGGCATGTGATGAGACTTTGGGGTGGAGGATGATAATATTGGCAGGACTGAGAATTTGGCAACACCACAAGGCTGGAGGCTGGGGTACCTATGTATACATTTTGGAATCTACCTTTCCTGTATTCAGTTATTAATACAAATGATAACATTTTAACTTCATCAGTGTGGTTCTGTGTGGTCTGTGAGTTATCGCATCAGATAGATTTCAGACTCACCAAAGCATTAAGATTGGTTTTGAGATGAGTTGGAAGAGGTATGGAAGTATGAAGGACATGTCTGATGTCATGGAATTAGTTTTGTATTATTGAGGCTCTGGATGGGGACCGTTTACCCTTGTGAAGTTGGTAAAGGTCAGATATGGTCCCCCACACAAGATTCTTGCTTTTTTTACAGTTAGCAACAACTTGTTGTGATCCACACAGTCAAATGCCTTTGCAAGGTTAATGGAACATGGATAGACAGTCTTCTTTTATTCTCTCAGCTAATATTCATCTGGCATTGGCTATTATTTCAGGAATACTGCAACTTCATATAAACCCAGAATGTATTTCTAGTAGTTTTCTGTCAACATGCTGTTCCAGTCATTTTTGGACAATCATTAGAAGGATTTTGCTTGTATGTGATGTCTGTGATATTATTCAATAACTTCCACATTCTGTTGAATCATGTTTCTTTAAAATGGGAATAAGTATGCGTATCTTCTAGTCAGCTGTCTTCTAGATTGCTTGACACAGCCTAGTGAGTACATCCAGGGCAGCATCTATCTGTTGAAATACATCAATTGGTATTTCTTCATTTCCTGGGACTTTGTTTTTCCCAATTCCTTCAGTGCAGCTTGAACTTTCTCCCTCATCACCATTATGTCCTGATCGTATGCTGTTTCATAAAATTCTTCTGTGTCAGACATTTTTTTAGTATGGTGCCTCTGTTTACTCACTCAATCTTTTTTTTTTTTTTATACTTCCCAGATCATTCAATCTTCTGCCATGGCTTTAAATATGTTACTTGAGGCATGAATTTGGTATTCAGTTCCTTCAGCTTAAAAAATGGCAAACCTCATTTATCAATGCAGCATAGTATTCCATTATATGAATATACCACAGCTTCTCTATCCATTCTTTTGTTGATGAGCACTTAGTTTGTTTCCAACTCTTTGCTCTTGTGAACAAAGCCATGATAAACATGAGTGTGCATATATCTGCTTGGGTGGTGGTTATGGTTTCTTTGAGGTATATTCCCAGTAGTGGAATTGCTGGATCAAATGGTATTTCTATTTGCAACTTTTTGAGAAAGTGCCGTATTGTCTTCTATAGTGGTTGCACCATTTTGCACTCCCACCAACAGTGAATAAGGATATATGATTAGGTATTATTGTCATGACAGTGTCCAGAATGGAGGCTACATAGTTGAGTGGACTTGGGGAGAGTGATTGTATAACAATGAAAGAATTTTTCTTTTACTTTTCGAAGAGAAGAGAGACTGGGAGGAGGGTTGGGTAGGGAGAAAAGTGCAACAACGAATGAATGGAAATCCAAAGTCTTTGTACATTTTTATGACAATTAAGGAAGAAAAAAGGAGGAAGAAGAAGAAGGATGAGGAAAGAAGAGGAGGAAGAAGGAAGAGGAGGGGGGAGGAAGAGGAGGAGGAGGAGGAGGAAGACGAAGAAGAAGAAGAAGAAGAAGAAGAAGAAGAAGAAGAAGAAGAAGAAGAAGAAGAAGAAGAAGAAATAATAATGGCAAACCAGTTCATCCCTTTTGATTTTCTGTCAAAATGCTGTTCCAGTCATTTTTGGACAGTCATTAGCAGAATTTTGTTTGTATGTGATATCTGTGATATTTTTCAATAACTTCCACATTCTATTGAATTACGTTTCTTTAAAATGGGAATAAATATGCATCTCCTCTAGTCAGTTGGCCAGATAGCTGTCCTCGAGATTGCTTGACACAGCCTGGTGAGCACATTTACACATTTCATTATAAAGCTTGCTTGATTTTTTCCAAGACGCCATTCTGAAATCTTCTGTTCAGTTCTTAATATCCTGATATTTTCCACTTACACTGGCATCTTGGAATTCTAGTGTAATTTTCAGAGTTTCTTCCAACATTCATCTCAATGTTTGCTTTCTTTTCTGTATTAGGAAATAGAGGTGAAACCAGCAATCCAGAGAGCATCAGGAAGGCAATATTTTCACATCACAGAAAAGATAGACAAAATTTTAAAAAAGCTTAAAACATACCAAGGTAAGTGTACATTTGTAGTCTCTTGATTCCAGTTTGTTTAATCCATCCTGTCCCACCCCCCAAATGTGACTGGGAAATATTAGCAGCGGTATTTTTTTATCATTCATTTGTATTTTTCCAGTTTGGGGAATGTAGTCAAAACTTTTATAAATGCACACCCAGACCTTTTGTTTATTTACAAGATATACGTAAAAAGATACTTATTATCTTGTAAACATACTTTTTGAAAATCAGGTAAACACTGAAAATGAAGATGAGGTGGCAAAAGAAGCAACTAAACAGTAACTAAAGTCGTACACAGGTTGAATTATGCACTTTCACTGGTAAAGAGAAACTGTAATTCATACTATATTAAAAGAAAGGTGTCTTATTACAAAACCTATAACCCACTTCCTTTGTGGTATTAACTGCAAAGAGCTTGATTTCAGCACATGTGTTTAACACTCCCTAATTCACAAATCCTGTTAAGTTAAATAGAAAAGGTTTTAAACTATGTAGTTATGATTAGGTACACTTTCTTCAGATATCCCCTGTTTGATTATCGTAAATTCGAGGTTACTGTAACAACTGAAAACATGACATAATAGGATCTTTTGTTCTTACAGGGCAGAGTTGTTTAATTTAACTAGATGGCTTTGACACATCAATTTACCAAGAAGAACAGTTGGAACTTCTTAAAAAAAAAGAAGAAGAAGAAGAAGTTAACTTGTAGTTAAGAAGTGAAGAAGAATTTTTTTAGATTATTCCTTCCTTTAGGCCTGTCTATCCTCATGTCATCACATTTTCAGGAAGAAAGATCGTCTGAAAGCTGGCTCCAACTAAATCCTTTTTAGTGCTGTTTTCCTGAAGGACTGTAAAGTGACAGTTTCTATCAAGCAGCTGTTTTTTTCTTTCCTCACCAGACTCAAGGGCAATCACATTAAACTGAGAAACACCACAACTTGATCATTTGACTTCCACTTAATTTTTCATACAAATTTAAAGTCAGGCTATGGCATCGCAACAAGGGTGCCTCTTTTCTTGTAACACAGGAAAAGTGACAAACTTTTGCAAGTACTCTGAACAATGTCATCAAATGACCTGGCAAGAGAGGTCTTTTCATTAATTAGGGGATTCGGTTCGATGGTGTGTTTTGAAGACCATACTAAATCTTACAACAAAATAAACTAATTTCTATATGTTGTAAAATTTTGCCAATGAGTATGTTTTGACATTTCAATTAATTTCTTGAAAAGGCTTGCAATTCTTTTAGAAACAATTTCAGTAATTGCAAAAATATAGCCTATTGTAGGCAAATAGCTCATCTATGGGCATTTCTTCTTACACAGAGGAAGAATCGTGTGTTTTTGGGCCTGAACTTTCTGTGCTAGCTGTCATGTTGTTCCCATTTTTTAAAATTTCAATTTTTCTGGAACACATGATTATTATTTTTAAATAATTGAACAAAAATGGTTGTTATAGCATACATTTTTGTTTTCAGGAAATGTCCAGGACTTGTTTACATTTTTTATAGAATCTAAAATACTTTGATTTTTTTTTCCAGCTTGATAACTTTCTTTTCAATGTCTTCTTTGGAGGGAAATGCAAATATTAACTTGCAATTGTTATGATTTCATTCGTAAATGGCTCTTAAGATTTCGAATTAACATCTTCTATGAATTGAGTATGTGATGCCTGATAGAGCCCTGAACTCTTATGTTTTTCTGATGACTAGATTTGCCCTTCAGTAACATTTGCTCATCATCAATATTCTATGACCTAGCAGGTATTTGATTGGAAGAAACAGATTGAAAACTTGTGTCTCCCATTTTGTCACATCTGGGTGAAGCTTCCAATGCAATTGTTTTTACTTTCTTTTAATCTTAACAAAGAAATGTTGAAGTCTAAGGACTGACCTTGTGTTCAAAGTCATTGTCAGAAACAGTGATGTCATGGGCTTCTGTTTCTAATAATGCCTCACAAAACACAGAGCATCATGAATCATAAATGACTGCAGATTTCCTAGATCTTGGCATTGGTAAGGGAACTGGGCACTTTTAAAGATTTGATAAATTCAAACAGACAACAACCTCATGACATTGCATAGAAATTAGACTGTGATGAAAAGATGAAACAAGAGTTGAAAGCATTAAAATACTTAGCAACTAAAAGAGTTTTATTGCGTTTAAAGAAAACATATCATTTTCAAGCACTTTATGTTTTCATTTCTCACTGACATATCAATCAATTAACAACTATTTATTGAGTGACTACAGCATGTTCAGCACCAGTCAGCACTGTAGGGGATATAGAAATATATGCAAAATGTGTTTCTTTATGAAATGTTCTCGTGAATATCTAAATGTAAGGCTCTGTCTTGAGGTCTTCGGAAACATTCTCTTCTTTGTGATGATAAGGAAGACTTAATCCTTTCTTTTCAAGATACATCTTGTTAAACTCATTCATTGCATTTGAGTCAATTCTGACTCACAGTAATCCTCAGTGGGGACCCCAAGACCTATATACAATTTTCACAAATAAAGCCTTAGAGAAAAAAAATCACATAAATAAAATGTGCTGAAGCTCATAAGGAATTTGCCATTTAGTTTTTACATTTAGGAGATGTTTTTTGGTTCAAAAGAGGATTAACTTAGGTCTTAAGGACCAGGTAGAATTTAGATAAGAAGAGAGTAAAAAATGAACTTGAATAAATAATAGAGGTAAATGTAAACGCTGTGAGATAGGAGAAAATAAGTAGATCAGTTTACTGAAATTAGTTCACGTGGAAAAGAAAAGGTGGACACAAATACTCCAGCAGTTTTATTTGCATAGTACCTATTCAAGTCAATTTCAATAAAATCATTAAACACTATGTATAATACACACAGCAATCTCTGGTTGCCTAGTGGCAAGAAGATGTATTGCAATCCCAAAGGTACACAATTTGAGTTGTTTCACAGAAGGTTGGACAATTTCCTTCCATGCAATTTATAGCCTTTGAAATCCCACTGGAGGGTCAGCAGAGAGCTGCTGTTGACTTAAGGACACACAATAACAACAATGATACACATATCTATACTGGATAAGGAGAGATCAAAGAGATGTGAGTTTGGGTGCTTAAGGAACTTCTATCAAGCGTTGGAAAACAACACATCTGAATAACATCAGAAACAGATATTAAAATAATTGTTAGGTGCTATTGAGTCGAGTATGACTCATAGTGTACTGTGCTCAACAGATCTGAATCCTGCCCTATCGTGTGCCAATCTTGCAATCTCTGAAGCACTCGAGCCCATTGTAGTAATGGTTTCAATCCATCTGGTTGAGGTTCTTCCTCTTCTTTGTTCTTCCTCCACCTTTCTAGGCATGATGTCCTTCTCCAAGGAACAGTCTTTCTCCTAGATACATGCCTGAAATATGTGACACAAAGTTTCACCATCCTTGTTCCAAGAGCACTCTGGCTGCATCTTCTATTTGTTCTTTAGTCAGTCCACGCATATTAAGTGCTCTCCTCCAATATCATAACTCAAACACATCAATTCTATCATCCTACGTAATTGTCCAGCACTTAGATGCACAGCAAGTGATTGAAAAGACATGTTAGTCCTCAAACTGACATTATTGCTCCTCAGTAATTTGGAGAAGTCTCAGACTTTCCCAGTGCAGTATGTCTCCTAGTCTCCTGACTGCTGATACTAAGGTTGTTGATTATGGATTCAAGCAGGATGAAATACTGGTAATTTTTTTTTAATTTTCTTGACCCTGAGATAAAATCCATACTGAAGGCTATATTCTTTTATCCTTTGCAACAAGTGCTCCAAATTCTCCTCACTTTCAACAAGAAAAGGTTGTGTCATATGTGTAACACAAATTATTGATGAGTCTTCCCCCTAATCATGATGCCACCTTCCTCTTCTTAGAGTTCAGCTTTTCGAATAATTTGCTTAACATACAGATAGAATAGATATAAAGAAAGGGTACCTTAATTCACACCTTTCCTAATTTTAAACCATATAGTGTTCTCTTGCTCTTAATTGTGCCACATTAAGAGGATGCTGTGTGCAGCACCCTCTTAAGTGTTCTGAGATTCCCATTGTTCTCATTGTTAGCCATAATATTTTTTTGTGATCCACACAGTCAAATTATTTTAAATAGTAAATAAAGCACAAATAGTCATTTTACTGGTATTCATTAATTTCAGCCAGGATCCATCTAACATCAGTACTAATAGCCCTGATTCCCTGACCTTTTCTTCCCTTTTAGGTACTGTCCTAGCAAGTGCAGGTTTTTTGGATGTTTGTTTTTGTGTGTGTTTAAGTGTGGAGGGACAGCTCAGGAGAGGAAGACTTTGGATGAGATAGATGAGTAAATGGGACAGTGAAAATAGGTATGTCAGAGTCAGTGAGATTGGCTCAGGACACGGCAGGCATCAGTGCTGTGGTATGTATATGGTTGTTTTGAATCGCAGGTGATTCAATGGCACATAACAACACAGTGGCATTTTGCCTGCATGTGATATTAATAATATTGTTCGGTAGTTTCCACATTTTGTTGAATCACCTTTCTTGAGAATGTGAACCATTTCTTCCAGTCAGTTGCCCAGAAGTTGTCCTCCAAATATCTTGGCATAGACTGATGAGCACATTCAGGGCCATATATCCTGTTAGCTAAAACATGCCAATCAAGATCCCATCGATTCCTGGGGCCTTATTTTTTTGCCAATGCCTTCAGTACTGCTTCATTCATTACAATGGGCTCTTGTTCATACGGTTGTTGGTGTTATTGTTATGTTCTGTAGAGTTATTTGCGACTCATAGTGATCCTATGTAAAACAGCTTTGAACCCTGCTCTGTCCTTGAGTCAACTTCACCATCTCCGACACACCTAAGCCAGTCACTGAGTCATTCCATTTTATTGAGGGTCTTCCCTTCCTGCATTGTCCCTCCACCCTGTTAAGCATAATATCCATCTCCAAGGACTGGTTCCTCATAGCACATGCCCAAAGTATGTCAGATGGAGCTTCAGAATCTTTGCCTCCAAGGAGCAGCCTGGTTTTACCCTCTTCAGGATGAACCTGTTCTCTTAACAGTCCATGGAATATTCAATACTCTTCTTCACACCACAAAGGCATCAATTCTCTATCATCCCTAGTCATTATCCAGCTTTGTGATGCATAACACGTAATTGCGAAGACCATGGCCTGGAGACCTTAGTCTCCAGACTGACATTTTTGCTTTCACTACTCTAGAGCTGTCTCTGACAGCAGATTTTACCAATATATTTCAACTTTTGATTTCCTGGCTGCTGGTATCAAAAGTATTGATTGTGGAGCCAAGCAAACTGAAGCTGTTAACAATCACAATCTCTTCACCATCCATCATGCTGCTGCTAATCAGCCCAGTAGTGAGAATGTCTGTTTTCTTGCTGTTGAGCCTCAATCCATATTGAAGGTTGTAGTCCTTGACCTTCTGCAGCAAGTGCTTCAGGTCCTCTTCAGTTTCAGCAAGCAGGGTTATGTAGTCTGCATAATGCAGGTTATTGAAGAGTTAGTCTTCCTCCAATCCTGATACATCATTCCTCCTCACAGTGCCCTGCTTCCCCTTATGGTACTTCCCAAAAGTTTTCAGTGTCATTCAATTTTTTCTAGTACAGTGATTCTGTGTATTCCCTCAAACTTCTTTGGATGCTTCCTGGATCATTCAATATTGTGCCCACATCATCCTTCAGTATTGCAACTAGAGCTCAAATTTGTTTTTCAGTTCTTTCAGTTAAAGAAGTGCTGAGTGAATACTTCTCTTTTATTCTCCAATTTTAGCTGCCTGCACATTCCATAATAATACTTTGCTTTGTCTTCTAGAGCTGCCCTTTGAAATCTTGTGTTCAGCTCTTTTACTCTGGCAACATTTCCTTTTGGTTTTGCTTTTCAACACTCTAGTGCAAAGTTCAGAGTCTCTTCTGACACGTATTTTCAATTTTCCTTTCTCCTCTGTCTTTATAATGGCCTTTTGCTCTATTTATTTCTGTCTTTATAATGGCCTTTTGCTCTATTCATGGATGATAATATTAATATCACCCCACAATTGAGCTGCTTCTTCCACAAATGTTGTCAATCTGATTCCTATGCAGTCCATCAAGTGAGGTTTATGTTTAAAGTCACCTTTTGTATTTTTCTAAATGTGAATTTATGATGAATAAATATTAAAAATATCATATTCGATCATTCTATTTTTAGCCTTGTTTCTGTCGCCAAGTCCATACTTTCCAACTACCATTCTTTTTTTTTTTTTACTGTTTCCAACTTTTGAATTCCAGTAACCAATTATAATTAATAGATCTCGATTGCATGTTTGGTCACTTTCAGACTGCAAAACTTTGTAAAAATTTTCAATTTTGTCATCTTTGGTTTTAGCTGTAGGAGCTATATTTGAATAATCGTATTAATAGATCTTCCTTGTATATGTATGGAAAATATCCTATTGCTCACAATATCATACTTGAAATTGTTCTTTTAACTATGAATGGAGTAGTATTCTTCTTATGTTTTTCTTTCCCAGCATAGTATAACATATAATTGTCTAATTCAAAGTAGTCAAACTAGTCCATCTCTTCTCACTGATAACTGGGATGTGGATGTTCATGTGTTCTATTTCATTTTTTACTAGTTCTGATTTTCCAATATTCACATTTTATACATTCCATGTTTTGATTGTTAAAGGATGTTTGCCGCTATTTCTCCTTATTTCAATTAACTTCCAATCTGGGCTCTGCCTCTAACACTATATTCATGTCCCTCTACTGTTCATAATTTTCAGAGCCCTGCTATTTAAGCAATGTATGGTCAATTCTGCTTCCTAGTCTCTTAATAGGGGGGCTCTACTAAAACTTGTCCATCATGAGCAACCCTTCTGGAATTTGACACACTGATGGTACTGCTTTCAGCATCATAACAACACACAGGTTACCTCAGTACAGCAAACTGACAAATGCTGTACTACTTAGAACAACTAATTCCCCCATAAAAAAACAAAAAAAACAAAAAAAACAAACAAAAAAAAAACACAAAAAGCAAACCTGACAAGGTAGTGTTGTATCTCCAATAACAAGTCCAGTATACAAATATCATATTAGAATCAGTTGAAGCTTGCATAGATGTGGCAAGATTCGCTCCTGGTATGGTGTTAAACCATTCCAGATGAAACGCATGGCTGGCATGATAGGACAATGTCCCAGCTGTGAATATTAAGGTCATGGAAGTCTCTGCTGAATCTTTGATGCTGATGCTTTGAAGGCCACATGTTCAGAATCTATATGTTCAAAGAGGCCTAACTTCCTGGTTGACCCTACTTTAAATAGAAAGCCCCAGTTACCAAAGGGTTTAAACTTCCTAGTTGGTGAAAGACATCCATGTACATAGAAGGTAAAGAATACTTTGGATCATTTACGCTTTGAACTGGGAGTCCTCCAAGATCTCTATCTATATGACCCTTCATTGCATCTTTTTTAAAAAAAATATTATTAATTTCAATGAAAATTTACAGAGACTTTGGATTTCCATTCATTCATTGTTCCACTTTTCTCCCTTCCAGGCATCCCCCCAGCCCCCAGTACACTCCCCTCTTGGAAAAGTAAAAGAAATATTCTTTCATTGTTTTACAATCCCTCCTCCCAGGTCCGCTCCACTATGCAGCCTTTGCTCTGGACTCGCGTCATGACAAAAATACCTAACCACATATCCCTTTTAAACAGTTTTCTCCCTCATATGCAGCATCATTTTTATATTGTAAGGTTAGCACTTCCTATGAGTTTGTGAATTCTTTTTGGGAATTATAAAACCTGAGGGAGTAGTAAGACATAGCAAACCAGAATGAGAAAGGGCTGCGAACCTGTAAGTTTAGAGAGGATATCTTGAGTGGGTAGAGAGAATCTCTGAATTTGCCACTAGAAAGTGAGGAAAAATGGTTTCCTTGGGTACTTCCAAGATTGCAGTCAATATTTGAAATTTTGGACCAATCTGGTAATCTAAAGGACAATGTACCTTCAACTTGTGAGATCTCACATAGTTTCAGTGGTTAAGGTAAAAAACAAAAAAGAAAGGAATTTCTACCTGAGCATCAGGTAACTGAATTAAATAGAGAAAAAGAAAGTGAAGATTTCTCATACCCTCAGAGTTGATCGCATAGAAGGAGATTGTTCATCTTTCTCCTGCAGAGCAGCTGGATTCAAACTACATGCCTTTAGGGTTGGATCACAGCTTCTTGGCTTCTTACCAGTAGGCCACCAGGAAGGGAGTCTATCAAGGTTGTATCTTTTTCTCATACGTATTTAATTTGTACACTGAGCAAATAATTCAAGAAGCCAGATTCTATGAAAAAGAATGTGACATCAAGATTTGAGGAAAAATCATCAAAAACTTGTGTCTTAAAGATGACACAAGTTTCCTTGCTGAAAGGAAAGAAGATATGGAAAGATTGCTGCAAAAGATCAAAGACTACAGACTTTAGTATTAATTATATCTCAACTTCAAGGAAACAGTTATCCTTGCTACAGGACCAACAATCAATATTATGATAGATGGAGAAAGGATTAAAATGATTTAATCTTGGTTGAATCAACCAGAAACACTCTTGGTGCCAGAAGTCAGGAAATTAGAAGTAGTAATGAATTGAGTAAGCCCACTGTCAGGTACCTTTCCAAAACGCTGAAGAGCAATGATGTCAGTTTGAAGAGTAAGGTGCACCTTACGCAGGCCATGATCTTTATATCTGACACAGGCATGATTTTCTTAACCACCTGCTACCCTTAGAGTACTAGACCAAAAGTGAGGACAACAGAAGAAATATTTGATGCATTTGAGTTATGGTGTTGAAGAAGAGTACTTAATATCCCATGGACTTCCCAAAGAACAAGCAGATGTATCTTGGAAAAGGTGTAGGCAGAATGCTCCTTGGAGACAAAGATAATGAAAGCTTCAACTTTCATACTTTGAACATGAAGATGAAAAACATTAGAATGAACATTAGATGAAGCTATTCCTTGGAAACAGACATCATGCTTGGAGTGATGGAGGGTCAATGAAAGATAGGAAGACACTCAATGAGATAGACTGACACTGTGACTTTACTGATGGACTCTAGAGGATGGAACATGGTAGGGCAGTTCAGGTCAGCTCTTCATAGGGTTCCTATGTGTCCTTCTAGACTCACTGGCACCTAACAACAACAGCTAATAGCAGAAAATATAAATTCATATTATAACTTTTAGTTTGATCTATTGATGGTAAATTTTGCATATTTTTTCCCTAAAATTTCTTCAAAATCAGAGTGACCATAGATCTTTGCTAGTCCTGAAGACTCCTAAAATTCACTCAACATCTCAGCTAACATTTAGGAAACATCTCTTTACACTTAGAGTCTCAGTTTAAAAACAAGTATATATTCTACTCATTTTCTTTTCCATCCTTCTCATTGTATTCTAAGGAAATAATCTGAAATTCTGGCATCAGGATTAGAGGAAGACTCATCAACAATCTGCTTAATGCACATGGCATAACCCTGCTTAGAGAAAGTAAAGAAGATCTGAAACACTTAATGAAGCAGAGCAAAGATTACAGCCTTAGATCATACAGATTCCATATCAACCTCAAGAGAACAAAATCTCTCATCTCTGAACCAGTAGGGAACATAATAAAAGACAAACAAAAGATTGAGATTGTTTAGGATTTCATTTTAGTAGGAGCCACAATCAATTCCCATGATAGCAGCAACAAAGAAACCAAAAGATGTGTTGAATTGGGTAAACTTTTGTCAAAGTTTTCTGCAAAGTGCTAAAGAACAGGAATATCTGTTTAAAGTCTAAGGTGCTCCTGATTCCAGGTATGGTATATTCTGTTGCTCCTGTACATCTGAAAATTGGAAAATGAATAAGGATAACAGAAAAAATAATTGAAAACCTTTTAAATGGTGGTACTAGAGTAGTGAATATCTTAAGGACTACTAAAAGAACAAACAAATCTTTCTTGGAGGAAATCCAGTTAGAGTGTTCCTTAGAAACTTTATCTCACATACTTTGTCAGGAAGGTCTAGTCCTTGAAAATAGGTAGCATGCTTAGAAGGTAGAAGATGAGAGAAACAGAAAAGACACCCAAGAAAGTGTATTGACACAGTGATCATCTCAGTGGGATCAAGGGTCCATTGCGAGGATGAAGCAGAAGAGGTCAAGGTTCTGCTTCATTGTTCAGAGTGTCTTCATGAGTTAGTGTCAACTTGATGACACATAGCAGCAAAGATTTTCTTTTTCATCTTTTCCACAGTTAATGAGGAAGCTTTAGTGACCTAGTGGCCTAGTGAGTAAGCAGGCAGTTAGGATCCACCAACTATTTTATAAAAGAAAGATGGGTAGTCTCTTCCTGTCTGATTTACAGTGTCTGAAAATATCCTGGATGGTCAACTATAAGTTGATTCTGACTCACTCAATGGTATACAATAACATAATCAATGACACCATTTCAATTAAAATATGTCATCTCCTCTTGGATGTGTGAACAGGATTCTAAATATACTCCAAATCTCAGATTATATGTGATATACATATGATTATACATATATTATTATATGTATATGATTATATGTTTCTTTCTCTCTCTTTCTATATATATTTA
>NW_006399771.1:5570042-5572571 GCF_000299155.1 Elephantulus edwardii
GTTGCAATCCCCAAGGCATGCAATAAGGAAGGGCAATCACTTCCCTTGCAATTAACTGCCTCTGAAAACCCACTGGAGGGCCAGCTATGAGTCGGTTCTGACTACGGTACACAACAACTCCTTGATTTATACCTACTGTTGTTGTTAGGTGCCATCAAGTCAAGTATAACTCATGGCAATTCTATGAATAAAAGAGCTGAACCCTGTTCTGTCCTGTGCCATATTCACACTTCCTGACACAAAAAAGCACATTGCAGTAGTCGTGGGATCAATCCACCTGTTCAAGGCTCTTCCTCTGCTTCGTTGACCCTTTTCCCTTCCTAGCATCATGTCCTTCTCCAAGGAATAGGCCCTCCTAGCAACATGCCAAAGTTTGTGAGGTGAGCCTGACCATTCTTGCCTCCAAAGAGCACTCTGGTTGCACCCTTACTTGTTTGTTTATTCTTTTGACCATCCATGGGACGTTCAGTGCTCTCCATCACCATAGTTCAAAGGCATCAGTTCATTTTCTGTCATTTTTATTCACTATCCAGCGACCATGGCCTGCATAAGATGCATCTTATCAAACTAACATCATTACTTCTCAATAATTTGGAAAGTTCCCTAAATGGTAATTTTCTCAGTGCAATGTTATCTCCTTATTTCCTGACTGCTGGTGCCAAGAGTGTTAATTGTGGGTCCAAGAAAGATGAAGCTGTTGACAGTTTCATTCTCTTCTCCATCCATCCAATGTTGCCTTTCAGTTGAGTGGTAAAAAAGTTTGTTTCTTGACATTGAGATGCAATCCATACTGAAGGCTACATTCTTGATCTTCTGCAACACGTGCTTCAAGTCCTCTTTACTTTCAAGCAAGGTTGTGTAACCTGTATAACACAGGTTGCTGATAACTGTTCAGTCATTTTTTATTTTGTTAACAATCAAATGTAAGCTGGTTGGACATTTGAATTTAGTTAACCATCACCTCTGGCTGGGAGCCTTTTGTTTAAATCAGTTAGGACCTGGTGGACGAGCCTAAAGTTGTTTGGGCCCTGATTAGGAGTTTCCAGTTTGGAGCCTCCAGTGTGAAGCAGTTGGATTCTGGAGGATAGGTTGTTTTGATTTAATGGAAAGTTATGTGTAAACTGTTCGGTTGGTTTTTATTTTGTTAACAATCAAGTGTAAATTTATACGTAGTAAATGGGCTTAAAATTACTACAAGATCAAGGACATGAAATCCAGATACATTAGACCAACATTAATAGATGTTTCTGGTATCAAATTATCTTTAGCTTCTATGTTAAACTTTCTGGCTTTTAATATAGTGGGTTTATTTGTTTCCCCGCCCCTTTATCCTGAATTGAGCTAATAATTTTATTAATAATTGTTTCCTCTTTATTAACAATTGAAGTAGCACTTTGATTTTCCCCTTTTAAACTGTCATAATCTTGTTTCCCAGTCAAGATAACACTACATTTATGAAACACTTGTTTCTAAGATTTTTCTTAACTGTTATCTATTTATTTAAAAAGTTAATATTTATTAGACATTTCTTCATTTCACATTGGCTTTATGTATGACCAAATTATCACTTAGATGTTTAATATCCATGTCTATAATTATTACAACTTTATATTCCATACTATAACTGCTGTAATTTTTTCCTATTTTATATAAGGCATAATAAATTTCTATGAATAACCTTTCACAGAACCAGTTTCTGGGTTTTTAACTATTCTATTTTTTATTTTTCTTGTTTGATTGGGATCATGTTGTGGTTTTTATTTTTTTCTTTCCTTGCCTTTATTTTTTTTATGTCTTTTACCTTTTTTCTTTAGCGACCCTATGTACAACAGCCCTAAACTCTTCTCTGTCCTGTGCCAATTGCACTGTCTCCGTCACTCCCATCTCGATTACCAGAGTCACTGGATCAATCCACCTCATAGAAGGCCTTCCCTTCCTGCTCTGTCTCTCTACACTCCCAAGCAAGATGTCCATCTCCAAGGGCTGGTCTTCTCCTTATAACATGTCCAAAGTATGTTAGACGGAGCCTCAGAATCCTTGCCTCCAAGGAGCCACCCGGTTTGACCCTTTCCAAGATGAATCTGTTTGTTTTCCTATCAGTCCATGGTACTTTCAATGCTTTTCTCCAGCACCACTGCTCAAAGGCATCAATTCTCTTTCTATCCTCCTTGGTCACTGTCCAACTCTCTGATGCATAACAGGTGATCCCAAAGACCATGGTCTGTATCAGATACACCTTAGTCTACAGAGAGACTCCATTGCTCTTCAGTACTTTGGAGTGGTCCCTAACAGCAGACTTTCCAAGAGTAACACATCTTTTAATTTCCTGGCTACTGGTGCCAAGAGTGTTGACTGTGGAGCCAAGCAAACTAAAGCTGTGAACAATCTCAATCCCTTCACTCTCCATCCTGATGCTGCCAATTGGCCCAGTGGTGAGAATCTTGGTCTTCTTGACATTGAGCCTCAATTGATATTGGAGGCAGCAGTCCTTGAACCTGTGCAGCAAGTGCTTCAGGTCCTCCTCAGTTT
>NW_006399771.1:5573846-5585708 GCF_000299155.1 Elephantulus edwardii
ATTTGGTTTAATTTTCCTCAACTTCAGCTTGGACTTGCATATGAGTAGTTGGTGGTCTGTTCCACAATCAGCTCCTGGCCTAGTTTTCACAGCTGATACTGGTTCTTTCCACAGATGTAATCGATCTGATCCCTATGCATACCATCAGGTGAAATCCATGTATATAACCTGCATTTATGTCTCTTAAAAATATATTTGCTATGAATAAATCATTGTGCAAAATTCAATCATCCTTTCTCCAGCTCCATTTCTATCACCGAGTTCCTGTTTTCCAACAACTGAATCTTCTTATCTGTTCCTAACTTTTGCATTCCAGTCACCCATTATTATCAATGCATCTTGATTGCATGTTCGATCTATCTCTGATTGTAAAAGTTGGCAAAAGTCTTCTATTTCCTCTTCCTTGGCTCTGGTTGTTGGTGCATATATCTGAATGATAGTGGTATTCATTGGACTTCCTTGTATGCGTATGAATTTTATTCTGTCACTTACAATATTGTACTTCAAGATGGATCTAGCAATGACTTTCTTAACTTATGAAAGCAATTCCATTTTTTCTCATCTTTCCATCTCAAGAGTATCATATAATATGATCATCCTATTCAAAATGCCCCATGCCAGTCCATCTCATCTCACCAATGCCTTGTATGTCAATATCTGTTTAGTAAAAGGTAGAAGTCAAATAATGTCTCAAATGTTTTCTTTGCTGTACCACTCCATGTTTTCTGACATCAACTTCATTCAGTTCTCCCACTCTTCTATGTCCTTTGAGTTCTGTGGTTTTCTGGAGGTGTCAGAGAAATTAAAAACCATCAGGGAAATGACTCACGTGACTGTGGGTGATGCAGGCTAATATTGCAGAGAAGGGTGAGGAAAGGGCCACGATGCTGTAAATTGTACTTGAGGAGCAGATGCATGTTTTGTCCAAGAGAGCAAGTGTCCCAAAAGAGTGAAAATTGAGGTGCCATGAGCTTCTTTCCGTAACCTTGTAATAGGATGGGTCTTGCATTTCATTCTAATCTTATTTCCTTACTAAAACACTTCATCACAAAATGTAAAGTTAATCAATGGCTAAGACAGCCATTCTGAACAATAAATGCTTGACACCACAGTATATATTGGTAATTTACTTTTCCTACAAAAATTATTTTAGCAGTTTTCACAGGTTGTGTTGTTTATTCATTTTTGTCTTCACTGTGAATCATTTCTATAGCTTTTAACATTACTGGTATCCTTTTGAAACAAAATTTATTTGGCAAGATAAATTTGAGTATATATTCTTTTGAAAGCTATCTTATTGTATGTAGTCAAACAACATAATATATAGGGTGTTTATTCTTTTCTGCCATTTCTTTGTGCTCTACAATTTCGTAAATTTTTGTGGATGATCCACACATTCTTTAAAATAATGCAAATTCCATCTTTGACTTTTTATTGAAATTTCTTATGAATTTACAAAAATATTCAATTACTTGATCTTGTACATATGTGCCATTTTCCCAGTTTCTAAATCATGTATAATTATTTTACACTATAATTTGGCATAGTCTGTAGAGAGTTGCACTTCTGAATCAAAGGTCGTGTATCACTGGTGGTTCTAATCCACCAGCCACTCATTGGGGAAAAGATGTACAGTCTTCTTCCATTGTGATTTACAGCCTTGGAAATTGATGGAGAGTTACAGTGATTGGGAATTCAATGGGCAACGTGGGTTTTTTTTGTTTGTTTGTTTTTGTTTTACTCTGTTTTATAGTTTACTTTGGTTTTGAAGTAGTTAATAATTTGCAAAGAGAAAATCATATGAAGAATTAGGGAGCTCTGGTGGCTTAATGATAAGGAATTATACTGCTAAACTATAGACAGGAAGTTTGAATAACAGCAGCGTGGTGGAATAAAGTTGGGCAACCTCCTCTTACGCAATTTACTGCCTAGAAAACACTGCTGGATGATCATCTATGAGTCAGTTCTGACTCTATGGTTCCTAACAACAACAACAACATATGGAGAATTATCTTCCCTTTATTATTCATATAACTAAAATATGTTATGAGCTTTGACCACAGGCTATAATTGCCTTTATAAAAGAAATGGTGTGACTGCAGATATAGTTCATATTCTTCTTGTCCTCTATCTCCACCCAAATAAAATGGAGGCACTTATTTCTTCTGAAGCCAGAAGTGTTGTCATTTGTCAGTTCCTTACTGAAGTCTCTCTCTGGAAATTATCCTCGGCTAGAAAGAGCGTCAAAAGAGATTATACCTCCCAGTTATATCCAACAACTGGTAAAGTAGGCCCAGTTTTTGCATACGTGTGAGATGCTTGAAAATACCATGGCTCGAGTAAGTTATACCTTGGTCCTCAAGGTGAAGTTTGCTTTTCTTCACTTTAAGGATCTCCTTCACAGCAGATTTGTCCAATGAAATAATGTCATGTGACTTTAGTTGTCTTTAATTTGGAACAGTTTTCTAAAGCCTTTTGTGTTTCTTGATCTTGAAATTTTTATAAAATACAGCCAAGTTATTTTGTAAAATGTCCCCGACTTTAAGTTGATAGTCAGCTGTTTTACTTTACTCTGTGAATGTTTTGGTAAATAGCATTTTTCAAGGAATTTTTCCCATTTCATCATAGTTGTAAATTTATTGCTAGAAATTTGTATAGATATTTCTGATTTTCCTTTAAGTGACTGTAAGATCAGTGGTGAGAAATCCTCTTTAAGTTCTGAAATGGATAATTGTTTACCTTTTTAAAATTTTGATCAGAATTGATGTTTTACTTAAAAAACTCAATCATTTTATGTCTTCATTTTCTTGTTTATTACTGTAAAAATTAAAATATAAGTCAACTTGGAAAAAAGCTAATTGGTAAATGTGGAGATTTAAAGAGAGTGCTATATATAAAAAATAGAAGGATAACAAGTAAGATATATCTCAAATGTCAAAGGGGGTGGGAAAGTTGAGTGCGCAGAGGGGGGAATTCATAGAGCTGCAGAGTTTGGTGGGCAGAGAGAAGGGGTGAAGGGATTAGGAAAGATCCAGGGGGACTTGAAAAGGCAGGGTAACAGTGGGCATAGAACAACAGGTATTCATTTTATAAAATAATTGTATAGGGATGACCAGATGAAACAAAATGTGAATGAAGGAATTTGTAAAACACAATGTATATAGTGAAACACAATGTATTTGAATGAAACACAATGCACGTGATTTTTATGCAAATTTTTATTTTAAAAAAAGCAATGGTGTATTATCTCAAGGCAGTGTACATTGATGAATCTTGTTAGACAAATTCTTGCTAGCTGAACCTTCTATGAACTGAGACCTATGTCTGCTTAGTCCTTCTTCCCTCACCTTTTCACAGATAAACATAGAAAACTCTCCAACTAATTGTTGTTTTTAGAAGCCACTGAGCGAACTACAACTCATAGTGGCCTTCAACAGATTTAAGCAATAACAGACTTGAACCTTGCCCTCCACCGTACTTAACCTCATTATTCCAGTCTTTGTGTCAATCCATCCCAGAAAGGATCTTTCAAGGTCCTCTTCCTTTCACAGCATGATGTTATTTTTAAAGTGCCTCCTGAGAACTTATCCAAAGCAGATGAGACCAAATTTGATCATTCTTGCCTCTAAGGCACATCCTTGTTGAACTTCCTCCAAATTAGATTTGTAGTTGTTGTTAGGTGCTGTAGAGTTGAGTACAACTCATAGCAACCCTATGAATAAAAGATCTGAACACTGGTCTATCCTGAACCATCTTCATACTTCACGGCACACAAGATCCCTTTGCAGCAGTCACTGTGTCAATCCACTTGGTTAAAGGTCTTCCTCTCCTTCACCAACCCTCCACCCCTCCAAGGAACAGCCCCTCCTAAAAACATACCCCAAGTATGTGAAACAAAGCCTCATCATTATTGTCTCCAGAAACACTCCATCGGCACCATCTCCAAGAGATATCCGTTTGCTTGCCTGACCATCCATGGGATTATCAATGCTATTGTCCAACAACTCAGCTCAAAGGTATCAATTCTTCTTCGGTCATCCTTATTCATTGTTTAGCTCTCAGATTCAGATACATAGCAAATAATTGGAAACACTATGGCTTGAATCAGACACACCTTGGTCCTCAAACTGGCTTTACTACTTCTCAATAATTTGGAGAGACACTTAATTGCAGATTTTCCCATTGCAATGCATCTCCTTATTTCCTGACATCTGCTATGAGTAGTGTTAATTGTGGATCCAAGTAAAATGAAGCTGATTGTTTCAATCTCCTTTTTATCCATCATGACACTGCTTATTGGTCCAGTGGTAAGAATCTTTGTTTTCTTGACATTGAAATACAGTCCATATCAAAGGCTACAATGCTTGATCTTTTGCAACAAGTGCTCCAAGTCCTCCTTACTTTCAACAAGCAAGGTTGTGTCATCTGCATAATTCAGGTTATTGACGAGTCTCCCTTCAATACTGATTCCACACTCCTCTTCATAGAGTCCAGCTTCTTGAATAATTTGTTCAGCATAAATATTGAATGGGTATAGAGAGAGAATACCCTATGAACTCCCTTCTAAATTTTAAATCATGCAATGTTCTCTCTTCTGCTCTGTTTATACAATGGCCTCCTAGTCCAAGTGTAGGTTCTGCATGAATACAATCAAGTGCTCTGGGGTTTCCATTCTTCTCAATGTCAGCCACAATTTGTTATGATACACACAGTCAAATGTCTTTTCATAGTCAATAAAGCAAAATAACCCTCGGGCCTGGTGTTAAAATGTTAATTGTGTCTGGGAAGAACACTGTTCTATGTGGTACAACACTTGTCTGTCAGTTTGCTGAACTGAGATAACTTAGAGTAGCTGTGATATTGAAATCTGTGTCACTGGTATGTCAAATGCCATAAAGGTTACTCATTGTGGACAGGTTTTGTTGAAGCTCCCTGATTAAGACAGACTAAGAAACAAGATGGATCATTTATTTCTAAATAACAGGCTGTTGAAAATCCTATGAACACCAAAGAAAGAGGATTTGTGGAGGCAGAGTCTTTTGCCAGTCCATGATAGTAAATTTAATACCCTTTGACAACATGGCCTTTCAAAGACATTGACTCTTTGGTCTTATTCATTGTTCAACTGAGAGCCTGCATGCAAATATTCATCCTAGAGTTTTTCTCTGAGAGTATTAACCTGAGGCAAAGTTGAAGTTGTAATGTTTAGTAGTTCAAGAAATAGACTCACAAATGACAAATGGCATGATCCTCCTTATAATGTGGAGCTCAACACATCTTTCTAGAATAGTGTCATTTCCTAAGGAGTAAATACAAAAATAAAAAGCCATATAATATTACTTGAAATGACTGTTTAAAAAAAAGCATTTTTGGCCAGGGAGAGAATTTATAATAGCTATAAAAAGATTTGACAGAAGAATTTTAAAGGAAAGTCAAAGTAGAAATGAAATATTTTTTTCTTAACAGTAATATTTTGCTGTTATTCTGTTTCTTCTAAATATATAATAATGTTTAATAACATTAATAGCATAATGTATAATATAATAATTTTAATATATAATATTTAATAATAAGACTTTTCATAATGGACTATATGACAGAAAAACACTCCAAACACACACACATTGAGAAACTTCAAGGACATAATAACATTAAAGAAAGTTTTTATCTTTTCAGTGATATTGGGTTGAGTCAAGCTATTAATTTACTTTGCTCCATAACCTTCTGTTCACAGATTAAACTTCTCTTTTCAGAGATTTCTCTGATTATTTAATTTAAAGTGGGTCTTTATGTTCTTTTCTATCTCTATAGGCAATTTATTGTTTAGTAATATTTGCTTACATTTTTAACACTGTATTTGTCTTCTTTTTCAGAAAGTCATTTCTAAGCAACTGCATTCTCATGAAGGAAGAATCAATACCTTTTCCACTAGTTGTCATCTCTAAGATATCTAAGACTAGCCCAAGCATAATGAATAAAACATGTACCATAAAGAAAACACTGACAATTGTTACAGCAACATGCTGTGTAGTTTCAGCTACATGCAATGGAAATTTGAAAATACAGAGAAGGTTGTAAAATACTCTTTATTAGATGTGGAAGCTTATATCATCTAGATTTTTTAGGTAATAAATTTCTATTGAATTCAGCATTAACTAGAAATACAATGTGACTGTTAGACATGCTACGTATCGAGGTGAATTAAAAAAAAAACAACACACCACACACCTTACATTGTGCTTGGATCAAGAACTAGGCATGTATAAAGAGAGCTGAGCATAATAAAATAAAATCGCACGGATAAGTGAATGGCAGTCATTCAACAGTTGTTGAGGTAAAACCAATACAGCCTGTTGTTGCTCATCATCTCCGTTCTGAACAAATTGGAAGGTAAAGAATTGCAAGTTTCCAGCTGGCTTTAATTTAGTTTGACTCTAAACACACAAATACTCTTATGGGGCAGGGGGGAGACTTTTCAACATTTCTGCTCCTATGATGGAAAAAAATGAAATACCGTAAATCTTTAAAAATAACGTTCTTTTTCACCAAACTTTTCCCTGTAATTTCAAGAAGGTAAAAATAATTTTCCTTGTGTTTGAATTTGCATTATTTAGCCCTAACAAATTACACTAAGTTTAAGAAATTTTTTTAAACCTCACATTTTCTTTAAAGTTATTGTTATTATGTGCCATCAAGTTGCTTGTGACTCATAGAGGCTCTATGTACAACAGCCGTAAACCCTGCTCTATCCTGTGCTAGCCTCACCGTCTCCAAAACACTGACTCCCACCAACCCAGTCACAGAATCGATCCATCTCATCAAGGGTCTTCCTCTCCACTCTCCCAAACATGATGTCCCTCTCCAAGGACCAGTCCATCCTTGCAACATGTCCAAAGTATGTCAGACGAACCTTCAGAATCCTTGATTCCAAGGAGCATTCTGGATCCACCCTCTCCAGGACAAACCTGTTTATTCTCCTAGCAGTCCATGGTACATTCAACACTCTTCTCCAGTAGCACAACTCAAAGGCATCAGTTCTCTTTCTATCATCCCTAGTCACTGTCCAACTCTTCAATGATTAGCATGTAATTGCGAAGACTATAGCCCAGATTCTTTAGAAGTATCATTTAAATAAAGTATATTTAATCAAGTTACTTAAATACAATAGCATTAACTTATAACTCTTTTGCTTTCATATGTATTCTTTTCTTAAATTTAAGTTTAATTCCATAAGTTATTTGAGTCTTCTAAAGTGTGAACAGGAGGAAATTTTCTTAAATTAAGTTGACATGTATGCAGTTTAATATTTAAGTTTATAAAAATACCCTGTATTGAATTTATCAAGATAATATTATTCTTTAAGAATATGTGTATATATGTAAGACATCAGCTATAAACATGAATTATAATGAACAAGGCTAAAATTTACTTTACTTTTTCAGTAAAGGAAAAGTAACAACATTTCCCAATGTAGTGTGCATGTTGACTTCATTTTAATTCATTTTTAAAATATTTAATAGCTTTAATTAACTTTTACTTTACTTTTTTAATATCCAAGAATAAAAATATTTTTATAAGATTAAAATCACAAATGGATTTTTAATTAAAAGAACATATTTGAGTGATTAATCATACATATGTAAAAAAAATTTGTGATCTTTAATCAAATGATAACTAGTAATATTTCCCATTGTATTTTCACAGGAAAAATAAATGAAACACATAATCCATAAATAAGTCCACAAATGGCATTCAAAGTCAAAAGTCTCTTAAAGTCAAGGGTCTTACTTGTGTCATCTGCAATGAGGATTGATGTTATTGAGATCAAGTTTATCCACTGCTCTTCCAGTGCCTGTAATTTTCCATTCATTTAGACGATTAATGAGTATCAAAAAGTTATCTAATCAAAGAGATCAAGGTAGGTATCTGTTTTCTGTCTAAGACAATGAGATTGATGCCTCCAATCAGTACACAGAATTCTGGAGGCTGGATTTTAGCTACTCATATCACAGCAATTCTTTGTCTTCATTCACTACAAGATAATTTTTCAATTTTCTAAGTTTCATAAACTAGTAAGGTAATAGTAGAGAAAAGGTAAAGGGGGAGTTGTTATATAACATTCTCATCATATAAGGAGCACCAGTGGCTCACTAGGGAAGTGCAGGATGTATCGACGACACTTGTGACACTATCAGAGGAGGTGACAGAAAAATGGCTGTCTACAAAGGTTAGGTAAGATGTTTCAGCAGATATTTTATAAAGAGCATCCTTGTATATAGTTCTAACAACAAAACATTTTTTGTAAGTCTAACTTACCAATGTACCAATGAGGCTAAAAGTCTATGCTAGTCTATCTTGTTAACCTTGTGGCCTAGAGAATAAAGATTTGAACTGTCAATTCCCAGCAACATGGTTTGAATCCACAGGCTCCTTCACAAGAGAAAGAAGGGCAATCTTCTCTCACATGATTTACAGCCAATGACCACTTGCTGGAAGGTCAGCTGGGCGTCTGTATTGACTAGATGACAATGTGAGAAAGATAAAGAATACACTCTGATCATTGCTATAGTTATTACACAGTTGGAGTGACACATTATCTAATATAGTTTTGTATACATGCTCTACAAGCATGCATTGTTCTTTTGGTGATGCTAGGGTTTTTATAGTCACTGATTTTGTAATATTTTCTATTGTTTTAGTGACTAATTATTTAAAAAACCATATTAATCTACTAGAATGCAACAATTATTGAATGATACTATTAATAACACTCTCAAAATCTTATTGAAGGTTATTTTGTTTTAAAATGACTAGAAAAAAATGAACATTGCAATGGACTTTCAGAAAGTCAAGCTGGATTAAGTACAGATGCTAGAAAAAGAAATAATATTGCTAATGTCTGTGTTTCATTGACTATGCAAAGGCATTTGACTGTGGGGATAACCACAAATTGTAGCTAACATTGAGAAGAATGTGAATCCTAGGACACCTGATTGTGCTCATGTGAAATCTGTACTTGAACCAGAAAGCAGTCATCAGAACAGAGCAAGGAAACACTGCAGGATTCAAAATAAAAAAAGGAGTGTGTCAGGGATGCATTTTGCCTCAAGATTTTTCTATATGTGAAACAGATTACTCAGGAGGTGGGACTGTATGAAGAGGAATGTGGCATCAAGATTGGGGAATGTCTCATCATGTGTTATGGAAAAGATACAAGCTTGTTAGCTGAGAGTGAAGAACACCTGAAACATTTGCTGCAAAATACCGAAGGTAGCAATCTGTGATTCTCACCAATAGGCCAATTAGTAGCACCCTCATATGTAGAGAAGAAATTGAGATTGTTAACAATTTCCACTTGCTTGGTCCCACTACGGACACTCTTGGCACAAGCAGTCAGGAAATAAAAGATTAATTGCTCTGGGAAAAGAACAACGTGTCAGTCTAGAGACTAAACTGTGCCTGATCCAGGCCATAATCTTGCCAAGCATTTGCTATACATCAGAGAGCTGATAAATGACTAAGGATGACTGAAGAAGAATCTATGACTTTGAGCTGTGGTGTTGGAAAAGAGTACTGAACATATGATGGACTGCCAAGAGAACAAGCAGGTCTGTCCTTGTGAGAGGGTGAAATCAAGTTACTCCTTGGAGGCAAGGATTTTGAAGCTCTATCTCATATATTTGAGGCATGTAGCCAGGAGGGACCAGTGCTTGGAGAAGGACATCAAGCTTGGAAGAGTGGAGGGACAGTGCAGGAGAGGAAGACCCTGGATGAGATGGACTGACATAGTAATTGAGATAATGTGGGTAGGTGTGACAGAGGCAGTGAAATTGACTCAGGATAAGGCAGGGTTCTGAGCTATTATGCATAGTGTTGCTGGGTCTCAGTCGACTTGATGGCATAGAAAAACAAAAACAATGTCAGATGGATCCTGGCAGAAAACAGAGAACATCTAAAAGATGCTTACTTGTGCTTTGTTTACTATGCAGAAGTATTTGATTGTGTGCATCACAATACAGTATGGATAACAAACATTTAGGAAAATGAAACGATTAATTGTATCCATGCCGTACTTGTATAGGAACTTAAAAGCATTTTTTTTAGATCAGAACAAGGAATACTGTCTGGTTTAGAATCAGCCAAGATGTGAGCCATGATTGCATTCTTTCACCATATCTGTTCAGACTGAATGCTGAGCAAATAACTTGAAAAGCTGGACTAAAAGAATAGGAATGAAGCATTAGAATTGGAGGAAGTCTTAAAAATTTTGTTTTATGTAAATGATACAACCTTGCTTACTTTTTAAAAATAATCATGTAATATCACAGAAAAAAATAAAGAAACACAAAATATGAATGTTTGTATTAAAAAATATCCTGTAGAAATAATGCAAAACGTGGGTTTTACAAGAATCTACTCATTTTAAAAGTATTTAACTGTGGAACCACAATTATGGAAAGCTCAGTGATGCTGCTAACTGTATTTGTAAAATATACCTTTAATGTAGTGCAATATTTTTCTACATATTGCGGAGAAGTGGTTAGAGGTGCCACATTGTACTTTAGTGCCAGAAGAGAGCATTCAGATAGCCCAAGATGTACAGTCAGATAGAAGCATCAATGGCAAAATTGTAATATATTACATTCCTGATGTAATCTTTCTGCCAAGCTATGTTATCAATGACTTTACAAGCATAATAAAGACTACCACAAAAAAAAAAAACCAAAAACAACAAACCACATCCAAAATGTAAAAAAGGAAATCACTAGAAAAACCAAGCTATCCTAAAATATTTGAACACAGTTGTTATTATTATTGTTTTTATTATGTGCCATTAATCACCTGCAACTCCTAGGGAACCATAGCACAATAGTTCTAAACCCTGTCCTAACCTAAGCCAGTCTCACTGTCTGACACACCTACACCCGTTACCCCAGTTACTACGTCAATCTATCGTATCTGGTGTCTTCCTCTCCTGCACTGTCCCGCCACCTTTCTAAGCATGATGTCCTTCTCCAAGGACTGGTCCCTCCTGGCAACATACCCAACGTATGTGAGACTAAGTATCAACATCATCATCAAAATCATCCTCACCTCCAAGGAACACTCTGACTACACTTCTTTCTAGACAAATTTGTTCTTTTGCTCGGATGTTATATATTCAATAGTTTTCACCATCATCAGAACAGAATTAAAATTAGAAACATATATTTTAGTATTAACAACAAAGAAATACTTTTACACAGCAATTGCTAATATTATAGAAGGCTACATGCCAGACATTTGCAGCATAGGCTGCAATACCTATTCATGGGTATAGTCTCAAACTCCTTCTCTCATCTATTTAACTTATAGATTATTGTTATTACAGTTAGTGCATATTTGTATGTAATAATAATTAATAATAATAATAATACTCTGTTTATTTCTTTCCTGTACTCCTTCCAGAGATTTCCTGACCCTTGAAAATTTAAAGGTGATCTCCCTTTTATTGTTTATTGGACACTCCTTCATCCAAGTTAAGATGCTTTTATCCTCTGGTTAATTAACCTTCCTTTTCCTCCCAACCCTGGTAACCATCTAATAGTTGAGATTTTTTAATTTTCATATTAGATAAATAATAGAACTGACTAAAAAATATAACCTTTCAATCTATATACAGAACAGATTATCTGGGAGGCTGGTCTTTGTGAGGAGGAATGTGGCGTTAGAATTAGAGGAAGACTCATTAACAACCTACGTTATGCAGATGACACAGCCCTGCTTGCTGAAACTGAGGAGGACCAGAAGTGCTTGCTGCAGACGGTCAAGGACTGCAGCCTTCAATATGGATTGAACCTCAACATCAAGAAAACAAAGATT
>NW_006399771.1:5586476-5591606 GCF_000299155.1 Elephantulus edwardii
AAAACTAAGGATCAATACAATCTGTAAAATTTAAGAACACTGATTAAACAAACCATTAATGTATCTATTCAGAATGCTCTCTGGAGGCAAGAATGATGAGGCTTCACTTCACATACTTTGGGCATATTGCTAAGAGGGGCTAATCTTTAGAAAGGGACATGATGGGAAATGAGGAGGGTCGGCAAAGGAGAGGAAAACCCTCAACTAGATGGATTGACACAGTGACTGCTGCAACGGGCTCTGGTGTGTCAGGGAGTGTGAGGATGCCACAGGACAGAGCAGGGTTAGGATGTTTGTTTTGTTTTTTAATAGGGTTGTAATGAGTCATATTCGATTCAAGGGCACCTAACAAGAGCAACAAAATTTAAAATATTAGTGTAAATGGCATATTATGTAGAATTGAAAAACAATGAACTTGTAAAATCCTATACATCATGGGTGAATCTGGAAGACATTATGCTGAGTGAGGTATCTCAGTCACAAAAGGACAAATACTGCATAACACCCATGTTATAAAATAGGAGAACAGGAAGACTGGATAGATAATGAAGACAGCATTGAAGCAGATGAGGGAAAGGACTGTATGAAAGGTATGTATGACTAGTCATCATACGTATGACAACAATCTGGAATGAGAGGTGCACTACAAAGTGGACTGGGGAAAGAAGAAGGGAGGGGGACAAAAGGAATTGTGCAAAAATAAATGAATACAAATCCAACCTTTCTGTAAACTTTCATTAAAGTAACAATAAAAAAGAATATTAAGGTAGTCTGTCATATACTAGTACACTAACAGAAGTCCAAGGGATACTGCTATCTGAATAGAAAAAATTACAGAGGAATGTGTACAGTGTGAGCCTTCTTTATATAAGAAAGAGGATGGGGGGAAAAGCATTTTTTAAAATTAACCTGTATTTGAATAAAATCATAATAAAAGCATCAATTAAAATATAAAATAAAAGAAGCATAAATTTGAATCTAAACAAGTGACTCATCATAGTAGTAAACAAAAACAAGTATAAAAGTGAAAAGAACATTTTCTTTTAACCATATGACCTACTGGCAAGAAGCTGCACTGCAACCCTGAAGGCACATGGTTCGAACCCACCCGCTGTTCTGTGGGAAAAGTATGGACAATTTTCTCTTGTACAATTAACTGTCTCTGAAAACCTGACAGAGGGTCAGCTATGGGTAGTTTCCAACTCAGCAGTACACAACAAAAACAACAAATTTATATTAAATATCAAAATTCACTTTTATGAAGATTGAGAGAGAACATTGTAAGAATTTTCAACTCTAAATGGAAACAGTAGTCAGAACAGAGCAGAGCAACATCACATGGTTCAAGATCAGGAAAGGTGTGCATCAGGAATGCATCTTCATACTTTTCAATCTATGTGAAGAATGTGAAGAATAGATCATTCAGGAGGCTGGACTTTTGAGGAGGAGTGTGGCATCAGAATTAGAGGAAGACTAATGAACAACCTGTGTTATGCAGATGATACAACCTTGCTTGCTGAAACTGAAGAAGACATGAGGCATATGCACTAGAAGGTCAAGACTATTCTATTCAAAATGGATTGAAGCTCAACATCAAGAAAATAAAGATCCTCACCATTGGGCCTATTAGAAGCTTCATGATAAATGGAAAAGACACTCATATTGTTAACAACTTGAGCTTCCTCGGTTACACAATCAACACTTTTGGCACCAACAGTCAGGAAATGAAAAGACAAATTGCCTTGGGAAAGTCTGCTGTCAGGACCCCTCTAGAGTATCGAAAAGCAACGATGTCAATCTGGAGACTAAGGTGCACCTGATACAGGCCATGATCTTCACAATCCTTGCTATGCATCCAAGAACCGGATAATAACTAAGGATGATAGAAGAAGAATCAATGTCATTGAGTTGTGGTGCTGGAGAAGAGTATAAAACATATAGTGGACTGCCAGGGGAACAAACAACTTGTCCTGGAGAGGGTGCAAGAATTTTGAAGCTCTGTCTTAAATATGTTGGCTACATGGCCAGGAGGAATTGGTCTTTAAAGAGAAACACCATGCTTGAAAGGTTAGAGGGTCTGCGCAGGAGAGGAAGATTCAAGATGAAATGGATTGACTTAGTGACTAGAAATATGGCATGTTGGGTATGATGAGATTGACTTAGGACAGGGCAGAGTTCACAGCCAGTGTACATAAGGTCACTTTGAATCACAGGTAACTTGATGGCACATAACAACAATAACAATAAACTGTAAATTTTAAGAATTTGGAGGAAAATACATTGTCTACAAATAACAATGAAAAAAAAATACAAGCTTAAACAAATTTAAAAATTTTATAATACCAACTTGTACCATCAAATCAGTATTGGCCCATAGGTTTAATTGCAGGGGAGGAGATTGCCATGTTTCTTCTCCTTCAGAGTAGCTGGTGGATTAGCACCAAATACTTCAGGAATGTATTGCCTTTGGGAATGCACAGCAACATTTTACTACTAGGCCACCATACCTAGTAGTCATTAAAAATGGTCAAGGGATTATTAATCCTTTGAAACATTTGCCAAATTTATTCAAATGTACCTGCTTCCCCCATCTCCTTCCCCAGTTTTCATTAATAGTTTTCTCTCCAAAGGTATCTATTAATATCTTAAGAAGGAAAATGTGAGAATTTCTATTCTATATATTTAAATGTCACCTGGTTAATGTTCAATGATGCAGCAACAATGGGATGATAAATTTTGTGGTTATTTACTTAATCTGGAGATTAAATATTGTGTTATTTCTTTCATATATCAAGTGAATTTATAAAAAAGAAACAAACATGGAAACCAACAAACAACAACAAAAAAAAAACCCAGCCCACACATACCACAATGAATAATTTTAAATTTTATGATTTTGAAATAGGTTGACTTTCTACATTATAGTTAAATTATCTCTCACACAGTTTTTACCTCCTAGAAATAAACTGTCATGCTAATTCTGCTAAAGAATATCTGTTTCTGGAAAGATTGTCAACCTTCTAAGGAGGTACTAGAGGCAGAGAGGCCACTTTCTGCTACTGTGATCAAGAATAGTGTGTTAGAAGAAACAATTTTAATACTCAAAGATTTCAAAAATGTCTTTTTAAGCAAAAGTTTCAAAGCTCAACTTTTTGCCATCAAGTTGGATCCAACTCAGAGCTGATCTTCCTGTGAGTTTCTGGAGACTATAAATCACATGGGAGGAAACCATCAATCTTTCGTCCTCAGAGTGGCTGGTGGATTTGAAATGCGGAGACGTGGAACTTTGGAGTTAGCAGCACAACTCTTTACAGACTGTATTACCAGATTTTCCTCCTTCCAATTAAACTATAGAAATTCAGTGGATGGTGGAAGATCCCTTCTCTTAGAGCAGCTTTTCTGTTTGTTGCTTTTAATCTGGGAATTCACATAATGATTCATAAAAACATCACATTACTCCAAATAACATTCCTAGAGTTTCTTTGCATAGCTTAAAAAAAAACCCCATACAATAGACACAAACCATGACAATCTCACTTCCTTCACCTAATTATGCACATACCCTTGAAACAATCACTGTAAGGAGATCATCATCTTTCCAAACAAATTTCAGTACATAACATGAAAATATACTTCATTAAGAGACTATGATTGACAGCTTATTATCTCCATGAAAGTTAAGATCCTAGTGAGATGTTTTTGTTTGTGTTTTTAATTTTTTTAGATTCTAGAGATAAATTCTGCCCTAGCAGCCAAGTCCTATCGGGCATAGCAGTCCATAGTAAATATCTATTGACACATTTCCTGTTAATTTTTTACCATACATAAAACTACAACCCTGTGATAGTGTTATCATCCCAATCAAGTGGTTTCATGACCACGTCAGTATGAACTGGCATGTCTGGAATGTATTACTCTCTGAACTCTGTCATAATTATACTTGAATCATTCATCTCTCACCTACCAAGATGATATATCACATTTTGGTAGAGGAAACCTAAGTCATGACAAGCAGGGAACAATTATCAGTTAGATGAGCACCTCTTTGTATAAAAATGACTTACTGTGTTATATGCCTTCAAGCCACCTATGACTCAGTGACACTATGAACAAGAGCTATGAATCTTATCCTTATCTGAGCCAATCTCACCATTTCCAACATACCTGCTCCCATAACCCTAGTTACTCCATCAATCCATCTCATCCAAGGTCATCCTCTCCTGCACTTTTCCTTCACCCTTCCAAGCATGATATCCTCCTCCAAAGAGGGAAAATTACCTGAGATGGAGTTTTATAAACTTCCTTCAGCGGCTTAGTTCCACCTTCTCCAACTTAGTTTTACCTGTTTGTTCTCTTGACAGTCCATAGTGTGTTTAATAATCTCTCTAGCACCACAATTCAAAGTCATCACTTCTTCTATCATCCTTAGTAATTATCCAGGTTTCGGAATCATAGCAGTAATTGTGAAGACCATGCTCTGGATCAGGCACACTTTAATCTCTAGACTGACATCATTGCTCTTTAGCACTCTGGAGATGTCCCTGACATCAGATTGTCCCAGTGCAATTCGTCTTTTGATTTCCTGATGGCTGGTGCCAAGAATGTTGACTGTGGAGCCAAGCAAGCTGAAACTGTAGACGATCTCAATTCCTTTTCCATCTATCGTGGTGTTACCAATCTCCATCTATCCTTCTGTTGCCAACTGGGGCAGTGGTGAGAATCTTTGTGGTGGTGTTGTTTGTTTTGAAGCTTTTTTTTTTATGTTGAGCTTCAGTCCTTATTGGAGACTACAGTAGTTGACTTTCTGGAGCAAATATTTCAAGTGCTCCTCAGTTTTGGCAAGCAAGTCTGCATCATCTGCTAGCTGAGGTTGTTGATCAGTCTTCCTCCAATCTGGATGCCACATTCCTCCTCATATAGTCCAGCCTCCAGAATGATCTGTTCTGCTTATAGATTGAAAAGGGACGGAGACAGGATGATCTCCTGACACATTTCTTTCCATTTTGAACCAGGCAGTGCTTCCTTGCTCTGTTCTGAGGACTGCTTCTTGTCTAAGTATAGGTTTCATATGAGCACAATCAGGGTTCTTACATTCCCATTCTTCTCAATGTTAGACACTATTTGCTGTTG
>NW_006399771.1:5593826-5605122 GCF_000299155.1 Elephantulus edwardii
AATGGGCATAAATATGGACCTCTTACACTCATCTATACTAGGTGTATAAACCACTTCTAATTGCATAAATTGTTTTTGAAAATTAAAAGTACAAAACTAGTACAAATCTATACACTTAAACAGAAGACTGTGTGGGGTTTTTTGTGGGTTTTGGTTTTTTGTTTGTTTTGTGGGGGCTTTTTTTTTTAGTATGCAATACATTAAAAGCATTGTTCTGGAATTGCTATGTCCTGTTGAGGGGGGATCTATTGATAGATGACCCTACAAGGGGTTTTCAGAGGCACTTCTTCACAAATCTTTACTGATTTAGAAAGAAACATTTTTTTATGTCTTCCATTCTACATTTGCCATGCATTTTCTATGGAAAACTGAATTTTCAATCTTTGTTAATATTTCATTACCAAAGGAAAAGCAAATATGTGTTATTCAACTTCCAGAGATATCTAGTTAATTCTAAAGTCCAATAAAATCTATCCATTTGTTAATATTCAAGATTGTTATGCTAAGTCCAATTTGACAGCTGTATCAAACTTTCAAATTTAAGAAATTATTCTTGAGAAACCAATGAATTTTCCCAGAATAATTTGAATTTGTTATTGATTCAGTTAATGAATGCTTTGCCATGGGGGGAAAATACATCAAAAGAATAAACTAAGAAGTCATTCTTTTCCTTAAATCCTCCTGTATATGTTTTCAGAACAGTTAGTCATGGCTACAAGAGTTCAAACATTTTTATTTTCTCAAAAGATTACCAGTTAATTTGGTGCTGATTAAGCAAGATAAAATGTGGTTTGGAGGTTTCACTATATACCTTACCTAACTGTGAGAACCTGCTGTGTTTCTAATGCCTGTCTTAACAGTCCCTAAAATTCCTTTTTGTTTTCCTCACAGGAGTAGCTAGAGGAAGATATTATAGCCTTTTAATTCTGTAAGAGAACATTTAAAAATGGCTTCTAATTAGCCACATGCAATGGCAAAATATTACTCAGAAAATATATGTAGATAGAAAAGTGTTAGTATAGATCTAGAAGCATTCTACAGTTATCTGTGCAAAATTTTTCTAAAGTGCATGAAGTTAAAATGAAATTGTGACGCAATCTTTCTCACAAAGGTTTTTACTATTAACATTTTAATTGCACACACACAAAACAACACTAATTTTATTTTTGTTGTTGCTGTTCTGTTCTAGACTCAATAAATAAAACTTAATAACTATAAACTTTTATTTCTTGCATCACACTGGAGTTCTAAAAAGAAAAGAAAAGACAACTAGCATTGATTACTTTACCAAAGATTTAACTCTATTCCAAGTACTAGAAATTAAAAAGAAAATTGTAAAACACTGTCATCATCTTTAAAATTGCCCATCAAGTATGGAAATAACATATTAATATTTATTATTTTGACTGAAAACAGAGAGTCAGAGGAATGACTATCCTAGGTACATTGACAATACAAAGGAATTTGACTGTGTGCATCACAAGAAATTGTGGCTAACCTTGAGGAGAATGGATGGGAATTGCAGAACACTAAACTGTGTTCACGTGACACCTATGCTTAGACCAGGAAGCAAGAGTCAGAACAGAGCAGGGATACACTGCATGATTCAAGATCAGGAAAGGTGTGCATAAAGGATGCATCCTATCTCCATACTTTTTATCTATATGCAGAATAGATCAATAGGGAGGCTGGACTTTATGAGGAGGAACATGGCATCAGGATTGGAGGAAGACTCACCAACAATCTTCTTTATGCATATGGCACAACTTGCTTGTTGAAACTGAGGAAGACATGAGGCATTTGCTGCAGAAGGTCAAAGACTGTAGTCTTCAATATGGATTGAAATTCAACATCAAGAAAATGGAGTTTCTCACCATTGGGCCAATTGGCAGCTTCATGTTGGATGGAGAAGATATTGAGATTGTTAACAATTTCAGCTTGCTTGGTTCAATAATCAACACTCTTGCTACCAACACTTAGGAATTCAAAAGACTAATTGCATTGAAAAAAATCTCCTGCAGGGACCTTTCTAGAGTACTGAAGAGTGACAATGCCATTCTTTAGACTCGGATGCATTTGATTCAGGTCATATCTTTGCAGTTACTTGCTATACACCCAAGAGCTGGATAATGACTAAGGATTATTGAAGAAGCATCAATGTCTTTGAGCTGTGGTGCTGGAGAAGAGTATTGAATATATTGTGGACTGCCAAGAGAACAAACAGATATAGCCTGGAGAAGGTGAAACCAAGCTTCTCCCTGCATGCAAGGATTTGAAGCTCTGTCTCACATATTTTGGGCATGTGGCCAGTAGGGGACTAGTCCCTGGAGAAGAATATCATTCTTGGAATGAGAGAGGGACACTTCAGGAGAAGAAGACCCAGGATGACTAGAGAAATGAAATTAAGTCTATCAAGTGATGAGATTGACCCCGGATAGGGTAGGGTTCAGAGCAGTTGTACATAGGGTCATTATTTGTCACAGGCAACTCAACATCTCATAACAACAACACCAACACCACAGAATGGATTAAAACAAACTAAAGAGTCTAAAGAATCACTAAGTTACAAAGTAAAGTGCACATTATGAAAGGATAAAACGTAACAGTAACAATAGCAATAAATATTGTTACTAGTGTTGTTAGTTTTTAAACATGGCAATCCCATATATGCAGAGTAGAACTTGTTGATAGACCTTTAAAGGGTATGACCTTTCAGAAAGATACAATCAAGTGTGTCTTGAGTTCTTATTCTTACTGAGATAGTGCTCTAAGAGATTTACATAAATTCATATGTTTAATGTTAAAAATTACTCTGTTATTTCCATTTTGCAAATGAAGAAACTCAACATTGACTATTTAAATTCTTTATGTCATACTGATTGTAGGTACAAAGCCTATATATTCAGAATTCAAACAGAATCTTAGATTCCAGAATTGGCTTTTATTTCAAGGAAACTATAAATTGTAAAAAACAACATGAAGTCAGTTTAAAGATCAAAGCGTGCCTGATACAAGTCATGTTCTTTTCAACCACATGCTTTCATCTGAGGGATGAACTATGATAAGGATGACAGAAGAAGTGATGCTTTTGAATGGTGGTCTTGGAGGAGAGTGCTGAATAACTGATAGACAACCAAAAGAACAGACAAATATATCTTGGAGAATGTGCAGCCAGAATGCTCCTTCGAAGCAAGGATGGTGACGCTACATCTCACATACTTTGAACATGTTATTTAAAAGGGCTAATCATGGGAAACGGACATCATGCTTATAAAAGTAGAGGGTGAGTGAAAGGAAGGACAAATATCAATGAGAGGGATTAACACAGTGACTGCAGCAATGCACTTAAGTATAACAGAGACGATCATGATTGCACAGGATATGACAGGGTTCAGATATGTGGTTCACAGAGTCTCTATGAGTCATACCTGGCCTGATGCAACTAACTACAACAACATAAAAAAGAAATATTATGGGAGATACAACATATTAAGGGTCAAAAATAATTAAAAAGTTTTATCTTTCATATTGAGTGAGGAGCTTCTGAAGATTTAAATGTAGTTGTTGTTAGGTGCCACTGAGTGAAGTATGACTCATAAAGACCCTATGAACAAGAAATCTGAGCCTTCTCTTACTCTGTATCGTCCTCACATCTCGAACACATTTTAGCTCATTTCTGTAGTCACTGGGTCAATCCATCTCTTTGACAGTCTTCCTTTCTTTTGCTGACTTTTCACCTTTCCAAACATTATGTCCCCTTCTAACGAGTAACTTTTCCAAGGAACATGCCTGAAATATGTGAAACGAAGCTTCACCATCCTTGCCTCCAAGAACAACTCTGGCTACACTTTCCCAAGACATATCTGATTTTTGTTTGTTTTCTCCAGAACTACAACTCAAAGACATCAATTCTTCTTCTGTTATCCTTATTCATTGACCAGGTCTCAGATGCATAGCAAGTTATTGAAAAGACCATGGCCTAAATCAGGAGCACCTTAATCTTCAAACTGACATCATTACTTCTCAGTAATTTGGACAGAATCCTGACCATGTGCTTTCACAATGCCATACATCTCCTGATCTCCTGAATGCTGATACCAAGGATTTTGATAGTAGATGGGTACAAGTAAAATGAAATTGTTGAAAATTTCCATATTTTCTCAGTCATCATGTTACTTATTGGTGCAGTGGTGAGGGGTGGGCTTTTTTGTTTTGTTTTGGTTTGGGGGTTTTTTAGTGTAGATTGTTAACAGCTTTAGTTTGCTTGGCTCCACAATCAATACCCTTGGTACCAGCAGCCAGGAAATCAAAAGATTAATTGCATTGGGAAAATCCACTGTCATGGATTTTCTGTCACCTCTCCAGAATATTGAATAGTAATAAGGTCAATATGGAGACTATGGTGCACCTGATCCAGGTCATAGTCTCACTTGCTATATGTCAGAAAGCTGGACAATGACTAGGGATGACAGAAAGAGAATTGATGCCTTGGAGCTGTGGTGCTGGAGAAAAGTATTGAATATATTATAAACTGCCAGGAGAATAAACAGGTTTATCCTAGAGAGGGTGAAATCAAGCTTCTTCTTGAAGGCAAGGATTCCCAAGCTTCATCTGGCATACTTTGGGGATATTGTATGGATTTACTAGTCATTCCACCAGAGAGGGTCATCAAGCTTAGGAGGGTGGAAGGACGGCACAGGAGAAGAAAACCCTCCATGACATTGATTGATACAGTGACTCGGGTAATGGGGGTAGGTTTGTCAGAGACAATAAGACTAACACAGCATAGAGCAGGGTTTAGGGCTGTTGTCCATAGGGTTGCTATGAGTCACATGCAACTCAACAGCACATAACAACAACAGCAGATTTTTTTTAAAAAGGAATCTGAGTTTTGGAGATAAAAAATTGTTAAGTGTCCTCAAGTCAACACTAACTCATAGTGTCGCTATGTATGATAGATTGAAATCTCACCTGATCCTGTGCCGTCCTCACAATCTCCATATTGAACTAATAACCTCATTGAGTAATGAGTAGAACTGGAAAAAATCCTGGAATTGAACGAAAGAGATCAGTGCTAAGTATAGAGTTGGAAAAAGGCTAACCATCAAAGGATTCAGAATTGGAATATCCAAAGAGAAAAAAGAATGAGAGATTTCTTATGCCCAGGTGGAGGGAAAGTTAAGGAAATGAATGAGTACCAAGCATCCAGTTAAACTTTGAGTCAATTTTAACTCTCAATGATACTAAAGGACAGAACAGAAATTTTGCTAATAATTTCTAATCCTCTGACCCTTACTGAAGCAGGAAACCAAATTTTCTTCTAAGAAGCCATTGCTGAGTTCAAAATTCTTCCTTTTTGGTATGAAAGGCATTTGATTGTATGGATCATAACAAATTATGGACCTGCCTGCAGTAGACGCTTCAGAGTACTTAACTGTGTTCATGAGAAAACTATATATGGGACAAGAGATGGTTTAAACATAACAAGGAGATACTCTAATGATTAATATCAGGAAAAGTGTGTCATAGCTGTATCCTCTCATGATATTTATTTACTCTATATATTGAGCAAATAATATAAGAAGATAGACTATCTGAGGAAAAATATTAAGACTGGAGGGAGAGTTATTAAGAACTTGCAATAGGTAGATACCATAGACTTGCTTGCTGAAAGTGAAGAGGACATGAAACACTTATAAAACATCAGAGATCATATGAATTACACTTCAACACGTCAACACTTTAGTGAGGGTAGCAAAGGATTGAACAATGTTTAATGTTGTTGTACACAGATCACAATGAGTTGTAAATAACTTCAAGGTATATAACAATGACAACCTTTTGGTTAGCATATAGGCACTTTAATTACTACACTACCAAATAAAAAAAACAACAACAACAACAGTGCTATGGGTTCAATCTGACTCATAGTAACCAAAAAGGACAGAATAAAACTGCACTATAGAATTTCAAAAGATCTAGATGTTTATGAATCTAAATGTCACACCTTTCTCCTATGGGTTTAAATAGCAGGACTTTCTTTCAGGTGTCAGCCAAATACTTAAATAGCTGTACCTATAGGATTCTTATATGTCACATAGAAATCAAGATAAAATAATGAAAAATGGAAACAGTAAACAAGAAATAGTAACATAAGTAGTTTAAAGAAAAACTGAGTGCAGATGGTTGAATAGTAATCATTGTATAATTTGAACAAATATTTAAAATTATACAGATTTTATGATAACTACTCATATAATGATGATTGTGGTGGTGGTGGTTAGTTGCTATTGAGTATGACCCATAGTGACCCTATGAACAACAGATCTAAACCCTGTCCTATCCTGTGCCATCCTCGCATTTCCTGACACTTCCTTACACTCATTGCAGCAATAACCAAGTGTCAATCCACTTGATTGAGGATCATCTTTTCTTTCACTCTCTGCCTTTTGAACATCATGTCCCACTCTAACGAATAACCGTCCTAGCAGTATGCCTGAAGTATGTGAGGTCAAGCTTTATCATCTTTGCCTCCGAAGAGCACTCTGGCTCCACTTTCTCCAAGATATATTGTTTGTTCTTTTGGCAGTCCATAGGATGTTCAGCACTCTTCTCTAACACCACAGCTCAAAGGCATCAATTCTTCTCTCATTCTTATTCATTGTCCAGATTTCTGATGCATAGCAAGTGACTGGAAAGACCATAGCCTGAATCAGATGTACCTTAGTCCTCAAACTGACATCACTACTTCTCAGTAATTTGGAGAGATCCCTAACTGCAGATTTTCCCAGTGCAATATGTCTCCTGATTACCTGACTGCTGGCACCAAGGGAGTTAATTGTGGGTCCTATTAAGATGATATTGTTGACAGTTTTAATCCTTTCTCCATCTATCATGATGTAGCCTTCAATATAGATTTCATTTCAATGTCAAGAAAACAAAAATTCTTACCATCGGACCAATAGGCAATATCATGACACACTCGCTTTTTAATTTTAAGCCTTATAATGTTCCTTTGCTTTGGTCACACAACAGCCTCTAGGTATAGGTTTTGCATGAGCACAATTAAGGGCTCAGGAATTCCCATTCTTCTTTATGTGAGCCATAGCTTGTTAGGATCCACACAAATACTTCCGTATAGCAAATAGATAAAGCATTAAGTAGATATTCTTCTGATATTCTCTACTTCTTTTCATTGAATCCTGCTTATATGATACTTCTTGAGATTTTTCAGTGTTGATCAGTTCTTTTTGGTACAATGACTCTGTGTATTCTTTCTATTTTCTATGAATGCATCCTAGGTTACTTAATATATTGCCCATAGTATCTTTCAATATTATGACTCATGGCTTACATTCGTTTTTCAGTTCTCTCAGCTTGAGAAAGACAGAACTAGTTCTTACCTTTTTACTTTACAATTCCAGCTTTCTGGATATTTATTCCCTTATAATACTTTGCTTTGTGTTCTTTAGCTGCCCTTTGAAATCTTCTGTTCAGCTCTTTTGCTTTGGCATGGTTTCCTTTTTTTAAAAAAAAATTTGGCTTCTCATCACTGTAGTGCAATTTTCAGAGTCTCTTTTGATAACTGTTTTTTGGGTTTTGTTTTTTGTTTTGGGTTTTTTTGCTTTCTCCTCTGTCTTTGTAATGACCCTGTGCTCTCTTTATGAATGATATCCTTGATATCATCTCACAACTCATCTGGTCTTCAGGCATTGGTGATCAATGCTTCAAACCTTTTCTTAAGATTATTTTAAAATTCAAATAGAATAGATTCAAGATAATATTGTGGTTCTCATGAACGTATTTTCATTTCCTTCAGCCTCAACTGAAACTTGAACATGAGTAGTTAATGGTCTGACCCACAGTTTACCCCGGGCCTTGTTTTGACTATTGATACTGAGCTTTTCCAATGATTCCTTCCACAGATGTAGTCAGTCTGATTCCTATGCAGCCCAGCAGGCAAGGTCCATGTGGAAAGTTGTCATTTGTGTTTATTTTAAAAAGTTATTTATAATGAATAAACCATTGAATATATAAAATTTGATTATTCTATTTTCAATTCTAACTTCTGTTACCAAGACTACATTATCCAACCACCATTCCTTTTTCATCATTTGCAACTTCTGCATTCCAGTCACCAATTATCATTAACACATCTTGATTACATGTTTGGTCAATTTCAGATTGCAAGATTTTGTAAAAATTTTCAATTTATTCCTCTTTGTCTCTAGATGTAGGAGTGTATATTTGAGTAACAGTCATATTAACAGGTTTTCCTTTTATGCATATGAATAATATCCTATCACCCATAGCATTGTATTTCAGGATACAACTTGAAAATTACTTTTTTAGTATGGATGCAATACTATTCTTCTTGTTTTTTATTTCCAGCATCTGATTCAAAGTGGCCAAAGCTAGTCCATCTGATCTCACAAAAGCCTAGAAAGAAAATGTTCATGCATTCAATTTCATTTTTCACAATTTCTAGTTTTCCAGCATTCAATCTATGTACGTTCCATGTTCTAATTATTAAAGGATGTTTGCCAAAATCAACTATGATATCATCTCACCCCAGTAAGAATAGAAAAATTTAACACAGCAAGAATGCTGGCGACATTGTGGAGAAACTGGAATCCTTTTTCACTGTTGGTGGAAGTGTAAAATGGTGTAATTGACTGTGGAATGTGGTGTGGTGCTTTCTCAAAAAGTTGCAAATAGAGATAACATTTGACCCAGCAATTCCAATACTGGGACTATATCCCAAAGAGACCATAAATGCCACCCAAGCAGATATATGCACACCCATGTTTGTTGCAGCTTTTTTCACAATAGCAAGGAGTTGGAAACAACCTAAGTGCCCATCAACAAACGAATGGATAGAGAAGTTTGGTATATTCACACAATGGAATACTACACTGCATTGAAAAACAAGAAACTCATGAAATAATATACAAAATGGGTGACCCTGGAGGACATTATGCTGAGTGAAACATCTCAGTCACAAAAGGACAAATACTGCATGGTGCCAGTACTGTAAAACAGGACTGACATCGGGGTTGGGAGGAGACTGAGAAATGTAGGAAAAATGATGTATATTGCATTGAAACAAATGAGGGAGCAAACTGTTTAAAGGGGATAAGTGTTTGGGGATTACTGTCATGACAGGAGTCTAGAACGAAGGCTGCATAGTGGAGTGGACCTGCGGGAAGGGATTATAAAACAATGAAAGAATTTTTCTTTTACTTTTCAAAGAGAAGAGTGTACTGTGGGAGGAGCGGTGGGCAGGGAGAAAGGTGCAAAATAAAAGAAATCCAATGTCGCTGTAAATTTTCATTAAAATTAAAAATATTATAAAAAAGTGTGCTATTCATTTTCCTCGTTTCAACTGACATTCAATCTGGATTCTATGACTAATACTGTAAGTATCCGCATTCCTTTACAGTTGACAGGGTTTTCAGAGGCCTGTTACTTTAAGAAGTGGGTGGTCATCGCTTCTCGGCCTTTTGGCTAAGATCAAGTGTAGAAGTGGGTGGTCAATCTTGCTTCCTAGTCTGTTTTAACTGAGGTGCTCCACTAAACCTTGATGGCATTTGACACACAGTGGCATAGCTTTCTGAATCACAGCAACCCACAAGTTATCTCTGTATAGCAATTGTCTTTTTTTTATTTTATTAAAAATCAACTGTCGGCTTACAGCCCACATATAATGACTACCAAATTTAACAAAAAAAAAAAAAAAACAACCCACAAAACCAACATCAAAGATACAGTAACTTAAACTATTCTTTGTACTCTGAGCAACATACTTCTGGAAACTCTATGACATTTGAGAAATAACGGTAGTTATAGAAAGGCTTGTTCACAGGATCACTATGAGTTGTGCTCAATTCAAGAGCAATCAAGAACAATATAAAAAAATGCATAATGCAGTGTCTCAATTTTGGTACTTTTATCAGTTTTTTGTACCTGACTTAAAAAAAAAGTGAAATAGCAAAGAACCTATTAGAAGAAAGTAATATTGTATAAAACATAATGAAATAAAAAATCACTATGGGGCTCATTAAACAAGCCATAAAAATAGGCAAACCACTTTGGTAAACTATTAAGAAAATTTTTTTAAGCTGTTACCATTGGTCTTTCTATAACTACTGAGCCATGAGCAATAGGAGAAAATTAAAATTAAGTGGAAACTGAAGACACAGATGACCAAATCCCTTAAACAACAGTTATAATAGAGTTGTAAGTGGTTGACAATAAATCAGTATGCATGGTACCCAGCTCTGAACTCTGTGTTAAGGTCAAATACAGTGTACTTTGTTCTCTCAAAATTTTAAGATAAAAATAACTTTACTATATTCTTGAAAACTACTTAAAGATTAAAATATAGTATGCATTAACATAAAAATTTACAAATACATGTGTGATTCTCAGGGTTATTAAATATATTATAAATCTATAATCTGTCGTGGATTAAATTGAGACCTCTAAAATATATGCCAATTTCTATCATGGTGCTGCCAATTGGTCCAGTGATGAGAAAGAATCTTCATTTTCTTTATGTTGAGCTTCAGTCCACATTATAGATTACAGTACTTGACCCTCTGCAGCAAATATTTCAGGTCCTCCTCAGTTTCAGCAAGCACGGTTGTGTCATCTGTATAATGCAGGTTGTTGATGAGTCTTCCTTTAATTCTGATATCACATTCTTCTTCATAAAATCCTCATAAGATCCTGGACGATCTGTCCTCAGACAGATTGAAAAGATATGGAGACAGGATGCATCCATAATATACTGCTTCCAAATTAGAGGCTATTGGATGTGAGGGAGATCTGGCTGCGACATCTGTCACCCCATTGATTGCCAGGGTTGATTTGGCTCGTCTGTCTGGCTAGGCAGGGTTCTCCTTCTTCCCTCACCGATCCATGTGCGTCCTTCCCAAAGCTGCGTGCTCTGTTGAAGAAGACAACCATCCCCGATAGAAGGAAGACCAAATTAGAGACTATTAAATATAATGTCATCTAGATGGTCCAGTGGAAAGAAGCTGTAATTACATTTACATGTACATTATAATTTTCATACACACACACACACGTATACTATCACAATTTTCCATGTATTGTTGTTTTCATATACTATAGAGTCAGAACCAACCACTAACTGACCCTGCGGTGGTTTTCAGAGGCTTAAATCTAAAGGAACGAGATTGTCTATCCTTTTCCTGTGGAGCAGGTGGATTCCAACTGCGTTTTAGGGATTACAGTGCAGAATCTTACCACTAGGCCACTATAGCTTCTA
>NW_006399771.1:5605222-5607416 GCF_000299155.1 Elephantulus edwardii
TATATAGCCACAATTTTTCATTTGTTTAATGGGTAAATTGGAGAAGTATCTCCTTATCACTATTTTCATAAATATTTGGGTTATCTGTTTAAAAATTCTAATGATTGCCTAAGATATCAGTATTTCCTGTGAACTCACTTTAACATTGCTGAGAAGCGCATGTTATTGTACAAATACATATATATTTCATGTATTATCTAACTCATCTCAATTAGAGAGAATCTCAAATAATATCCACATTATCCACATTTTTACTATTACATAATTCATCACTTAAGGAAAGAAATTAGGAGAGTTCAACCAAAGGGAAACGAATGATGTCAAAATGTAAAAACAATGTATGTATAGTATATGTGAACTCAATCAAGTTAGTCCAGTTAGAATTCATCATCTAGGTGTCTACTTAGTAGGAATGTTCCCCAGGATGAAATCTTAAAATTTCCATACTTTACTCTGAGCTTTTTATTTTTCTCCAGTAGTCAGTCTTTACCTTCCAAACGCCACATGAATGTACCCCTCTGACCCATTTTTAGTCTGCTAAATTATTAGAATTTCTGATTTCAGATGTCATCTTTTTCTGCCTCAAATTACTGATATTTTCCACTGGAAACTTCTAATAAAATCAGTGGTTGTGTTTTAAGTATTTTGAATAGAAAATATGTTTTTATTAAATATACTGTAAATACTGGGAAATCTGGTGGCTTAGGGCATAGGGAATTGCACTGCTGACACAAAGACTGACAGTTTGCATCTACCAGTTCCTCCATGGGATAAAAAGGGACAGTCTCCTCTTGTGAGATTTACAGCCTCTCAAAGCCTGCTGGAGGAACAGCTATGAGTCAATTCCAACTCAACAGCCAATGAATTTGAGTTTTCACTGTAAATAAACCTCCCTATGAGAGACTACATAAAATTAATTATCAGCTCACAATTTTCCTCTAAGGCAATTTAAAACTAAAGTCAAGTTTGGCTGAAGTGCAGAAGATCTAGTTTTCCTTAACTAAAATATGTAGTAGTTAAATTCCAAAAAAGGATTTGGCAATGAAGTAATGTGTTTCAAACCAGAGCCTAATTTTTTGTTATTACCAGTGGTTTATGGTCAAAGTATTACAGTCAGCACATTGTAAAAGACATTTAGGAGAGTGGCTTACTTCATGCCAAAATTTGAATTGAAATTTCATTCCTGGTATCCTATCTGCACACATCTCAAAATGCATCCTATTTCTGGTGCTATGATCAACAAAAACAAAGAAGAATCAGACAAGGGAAACAGTCTGTAGTCGTGGTTTGTTTTCAAACTGAATTTACCCTTCACTTGATGAAACTAGTCAATGTACAATCAAAATTAACAGTTGTTGAGAAAGGGGAGTTGCATTTATGATTTATTAAATACTGTAATATGCTCAAAAGTGTAGAATTTACAAACCACTTTTTTATTAAAGCTTATAACTTGTGCTAGAAAGATTCAGAGTGATGTCCTTTTTATAAAACTGAGATGCAATATTATGTACAGAATCTGACTTAACTTTCAGTTTCCCAAAGAACTCAAGGGGCCAGCCCTCTGTCTTGTGGTTGGAAATGCCTGCTTATTATTCATGTCTTTCCTAAGCATTTATGGCTTGAGGCCTATTATGAGTCATGTATAACTTTTTTTCAAAATGAAAGGATGCATAGATGTATAAAACCTGATTTCTGACTTCCTGACACTTATAACCAGCTTAAAAGAGAAATTATAATAAAACCCTTAGAAGTGATGTATTGTAATACAAAGAAAGCTAGTGTGTGTAATGGGATGTAGATGGAAACCTGGTAGATAACATCAAAGAAAGTTTCCTGGTGGAAGTGACTTTGAGTTTTGAAAAGACAGAATTTCACAATGCAATATTCAACAATTCAGTCACTCATTCGTTGCCTTCTAATTGGAACCATTTCATAGCCTATCCATCAGCAGATATTCAGAGACAATAAATTGCATTGAGAGGTGTTTAAACTTTCTTTCTCTAATGGAGCACTAGGTGGATTTGAACCCTCTGTCTTTGGTTTGGAAGCTCAGCTCCTTATTCACTAGGATTCCAGAGTTCCCCTTATTTAATAAACATGTCTGTCTAATACTTCTCTTAATCTGAACATTCACATCGAGACAGACTAGGAAGAAGGATTGGCCATCCACTTCTGAAATAGCAGGCCTCTGAAA
>NW_006399771.1:5610311-5681989 GCF_000299155.1 Elephantulus edwardii
TCATCAAGTTGGAACTGACTCAAAGATGATCCTTCAGTGAGTTTTCAGAGGCTGTAAATCACTTGAGAAAAGATTGCTGATCTTTTCCCCTGCATACCTGCTAGTGGATTTGAACTGTTCGGATCAGCAGTACAACTCCTTGCCTGTTAGGTCATCAGAGCTCCCTACTCAATAATTAGAACCTATTACTGTTATTAATATTATTATTCTTGCCATTGCTACACAGTAAAATAAGGCTTCTGGTCCCAATTAATAGTGCACTGCACATGAGAGACAAGTACTTTATTGGACACATGAACATTAACAAATAGAAAATGAAGAACAGTAGATCAAATAAGTCTTATCCTAAAAATCTATGGTGTTGAGAAGCTACAGGTATTACAGTATTTTTTTCCTCTTATTAACCTATTGTTGTTATGTGCCGTCGAGTCGCCTGCGACTCATAGCGACCCTATGTACAACAGCCCTAAACTCCGCTCCGTCCTGTGCCAATCGCACTGTCTCTGACACTCCCATCCCAATTACCCCAGTCACTGAATCAATCCACCTCATAGAGGGCCTTCTCCTCCCGCGCCGTCCCTCCATCCTCCCAAGCATGATGTCCTTCTCCAAGGACCAGTCAGGGACAACACTGGTACTAATGGTTAACTCCACAATTAGGGATATAACGTTCACTTTTTCTGTAAAGTGCTGGTCTGTCTGATACTTCTCTAAATCTGAACATTCAGATTAAGACAGGCTAGGAAGAAGGATTGGTCATCCACTTCTGAAATAGCAGGCCTCCGAAAACCCTGTGTATCTATGTACTGACTTATACCAACTATTTTAATGTTATTAGTTACCTTATTATTATATGTTATAATGAAACAATATCTTTTACTGGATCTTCATTGTCCTTAATATTTACCTCCTAAGCTAGGAAGCGTCTCATAGTCTTCTCTGATGACAGGGAGCCAAAATTATCAAGCATCACGATACTCCAGCCTCTAGCTCAAGTTACTATTGCTACCTCATTTTATAAAGAAATATTTTTTTATTTTATTATTTGTGTGTGTGTGTGTGTCCGCACACCATCAAATCAGATCTGACTGGTACAGGAGAAGATTGCTCCTCCTTCTCCAGCAGAGCATCTGATGGATTCTAAACGCATGCCTCTAGGATTGCAAATGCAGCTTCTTGCCACTAGGCCGTCAGAGCTCCCTTTAAAGAATTATTTTTAAAATATGTTATTATGTGCTGTCTCCTCCTGTGATTTACAGCCTCTAAAACCTGGAGGTTTCTCTAGAAACTCTGGAATATCAGCTGTAAGCAGTTTCTTACTTGATGGGATGTCAGTGGGAGAGAGATGACAAACTAGAACTTCCTCATAGGGTTTTTAGGTTATTATTGTTGTAAGAGTAGATCAGATCTTCTCTCTCATGTGGTGGCTAATAGGTTCGACCCCTAGTGTTCTGATTAACAGCCAAGGGCTTAACTACTATGCCACCACAGCAATAATCATTTATTACGAATATTATCCAAAGTTTCTTTCATATTACAAAGTTTAGAGTTGAATACTTTTGGCAAAAATGTTAAGGCCTTTTAAAGCTTAAAATGTTCATTGTTTGGCCCTTTTTGGCAAAGATTGCCACATACTCACAAGGTTAATAAAGTAATTCATTAAAGGCTCAGAATTGCAGTAACTTATTCCACACAAGTAGAAGGGTTCTATTAGAAGTAATACTTCATTTTGAGTCATTTCCTGTTGTCACTGGATTGTATAGGTATTATAGTAACTCATTCACAGTTATGATAAATTTTCTAATTAATTTTTTATTTATAAAACCTCCATAAAAGATAATTTTAAAGTCTGATATTTTTCTTTTTGTGTGTCTAACCTCCCTTTTGCCCTACTAAATTCAATTTTCCTTAAGTATGATTGTTTTTTTTTACCCTTGTGAGAAAAGAACTTTGAAAAATGTTTAGAAACAATCATAATATAAGCTCAAGTTAATTATTTGTATAGGGTAAAGAAAATCAATAAATTAGCTCAGAATTTCTGGTCCTAATCTTGTGATTTAAGGACATTGATCTATTTAATATGATAGATAAGCACTGAATGACTTCACTGTCATCATAAGAGTGGGAGGAAGTAAAGTAGGTAAAGGCATAGATTGCTTTCCATTCAAATCCAAGTTGTTCAGTCACTTTAAGCCATAATTTCCAGATATGTAAAATAGAAAGGAAGAGTATCTATCTTGCAAGAGTTGTTACAGAAATAATGAGAGAAATGTGTTGGACACTCTGGCCCATGGTAACTAAGCACTCAAAGTATATCACGTGCATTGCTAAAAGGGCCAATTTTTGTCATTTGGCATAGCCACAAAACCCAGTCTTGAAGCTTATGTCAATTCACAGCAGCCCTCCGGTGGGTTTCTTAGACTTCTAATATTTATGGGCAAGCTCTCATCTCTCTTTCAAAGCAACAGATTGATTAAAAATGCTGACCTGTTAGCAGTCCAAGATATAACACTCTACACCACCGAAGCTCCTCCATTTCATCCACTGTACTATAATTTCCTTTTGAAGTCAGGAAAAGTTTGTATCTAGGTTGTATCCTTTCACCATACCTGTTCAATCTGTATGCTGAGTAACTCATTCAAGAAGCTGACCTAGGAGAAGAGTGTGGCATCAGGATTGGAGAAAAACTCATCAACAAACTGCAAAGAAAACAAAAACCCTCACCACTGGACCAATAGGCAACATCATGATAAGTGGAGAAAAGTTTGAAATGGTCAAGGATTTCATTTTACTTGGATGCACAATCAACACTACCCATGTAGTAGAAGACAAGAAATGAAAACATGTTACTTTGGGGACACCTGCTGTGAAGGCTTTCTCCAATGATTCTAAACAGCAAAGGTATCACTTTAAGGTATGCCTGAGTCTAGCTTCTGGGGTTTTCAATACCTTTTTTTTTTAATCTGAAAGTTGGACAATGAATAAGGATGACAAAAGAATAATTGATATATTTTAACTATGGTGTTTTGGAAGAGTATTGAATCTACCATGAACTGCCAAAATATCAAATGTGTCTTGAAGGGAAGTAAAACTTTACTTCTTGGAGACAAGGATGGTGAAGCTTCATCTGACTTATTTTAGGCGTATTCTTAGGAGGAACAAATCCTTGGAATGAGATGTAATACTGAGAAAGGTAGAGGGTTGGTAAAAGATAAGGAGACCCTCAATGAGATGGATTTGCACAGTGTCTCTATCACAGGGGGCTTGCGCATCACAGAGAACAAGAGGATATTGCAGGATAGAGCAAAGTCCAGATCTGTTATGCATGGTGTTGTTACAAGATAATAATTGACAGAATAGTACCTAACAAACCTGTATTTTATTATCACACAAGCACTCGTAGACCAACTGAGATGGTACTCTCATGGCACTCTCACAGTACCATGGTATTGCTCTCTTTTTCTATAGACTTATTTTTTTGTTCTTTTGACAGGGATATTCAGTACTTTTTCCCCACAACTCAAATCATCAATTCTTCTGTTACCTTAGTCATTGTCCAACTTAAAGATAAATAGAAATTGAAAAAATCATGGCTTGAATATTTAAACTGACATCCCTACTCTTCAGCACCTCAACAGCTGATTTTCTTTTGATTATTGGTCTTTTTTTTTAAAATGATACTGCCACCTATTGCTAAGGTACAGTGAATTAAGCAATATCATCCTTTCAGCCTCTGTCTATGCTTAAGACTTCACTATTGTTGTTATTTACCATAGAGCTAGAACCGACCCATAGCTGACCCTCCGACAGGGGAGACTTCCCATCCTTCTCCTGAGTAGCAGCCAGTGGCCTTGAACTTGTGCCCTTGATATGACAGTGCAGCTTCTTGCCACTAAGCCACCAGAGCTCCCGACAGTGGATTTTCTTAAGGCAATTGTTTAAAAATATTTTCTTGGCTGCTAATGCCAAGGATGTTGATTGTGGGTCCAAGAAAGATGAAATTGTTAACCAATTCAATCTCCTCCCCATCTATTATGATGTTGCCTATTGGCCTAGTGGTAAAAAAATTTTGTCTTCTTGATACTGAAATGTGGAGAAAGTGTAGCCAGAGTACTCTTCATGGGCAAGTATAATGTAACTTCATCTTGCCCATTTGGGGCAAATTGTAAGAAGGGGTCAGTCCTTCCTAGGAAATTATGCTTTAAAAGATGGAGGGTCTATGAAAGAGAGGAAAACCCGTAACAAAATGGACCAACATAATGGCTGGAGCAATGGGCTAAAATACATCACAGATGATAATGCTGACACAGAAAAAGACAGAGTTCAGGTCTAGTGTTCCTAAAGTTGCTATGAGTCATGGTCGACTTGATGATGCTTAACATCTTTCTGTGAGTTTGCAGTACTATAATGGTCTGAGTGTTGCTATAGTTTTGGAAGCTATGGATTGAAGCTCAACATTAAGGAAAAAAAGATTCTTACTACTGGGCAAATTGACATCATCATGATAAATTAAGAAGAGATTAAGATTTATTAACAGCTTCAGCTTACTTGGTTCCGCAATCAACACTCTTGGTACCAAATCAAAAGATGAATTTCAAAATCTGCTGGTAGGGACTTCTACAGAGTCCTGAAGAGCAAGTACTGGAGGCACAGATGGTGAAACTTTATCTGAATTATTTTAGGATTATTTTAGGAAGAAAAGAAATCATTGGAAAGAGATGTAATGCTGAGAAATGTAGAGGGTCTGTAAAAGATAAGGAGACCCTCAATGAGGTGAATTTACACAGTGACTCTCACTGATTCCAACATACCATTGTCCCAGTTATCCGTATCATCCGAAGTCTTCCTCTCCTAAGCTGTACCTCCACACTTCCAAGCATGATGTTCTTCTCCAAGGACTGGTCCCTCCTGGCCTTGTGCCCAAATTATGTGAGACAGAGGATCAAAGTCCTTGCCTCCAAGGAGAAATTTGGTTTCACCTTATCCAAGACAAACCCATTTGTTTTTCTGGCCATCCATGCTATTGTCGATACTCTTCTCCAGCACCACAACTCAAAGGCATCAGTTTTCTGTCATCTTCAGTCATTATCTGGCTCACTGATGCATAGCATGTAGTTGCAACAACCTTGTCTTGGATCAGGCACACCTTAGTCTCTAATTTGATGTCATTGCTCCTCAGCACTCTGGAGAGGTCCCTGACAGCAGATTCCCCAATGCAATTTGTCTTTTGGTTTCCTGACTGCTGGTACCAAGAGTGTTGATTGTGGAGCTGAGTAAGCTTAAATTGTTAATAACTTTAACATTTTTTCCATTCATCATCATGCTGTCAATTGGCCCAGAGGTGAGAATCTTGGTATTCTTGATGCTGAACTTCAATCCATACTGACTACATAAGGACTACAGTCCTTGACCTTCTGCAGCAAATGCTTCAGGTCCTCCTCAATTTTAACAAGCAAGATTGTATCATCAGCACAACACAGATTGTTGACGAGTCTTCCTCCAGACCTGACGTCCCACTACTCCTTATTAAGTTTAGCATCTCTAAAGATTTGTTCCTCATTTAGGCTGAAAATGTATGGAGACAGGATGCATCCCTGATGTACTTATTTCCTAATTGTGAACCATTCAGTGTTTACTTCTTCTATTCTTATGATGGCCTCCTGGTCCAAGAATAGGTTTCACATGAACACAATCAAGTGTTCTGAGTTTCCATTCTTCTCAAGGTGAGCCACAATTTGTTGTGATCCGCATAATCAAATGCCTTTGCATAGTCTTTGAAGCACAGACAGACATTCCTCTGGTATTCTTTGCTTTCGGCCAAGATTCATCTGACAATAATGTCTCTAGTGCCATATCCTCTTCTAAATCCAGCTTATATTTCTGGTAGTTCTCTGTTAATGTACATTTGCTTTTTTTTTATATAATCTTTAGCAGGATTTTGCTAGTGTGTGATATTCATGATAACTGTTCAATAAGTTTTATACTCTGATGGATCACCTTTTTTTGGTAGGAATAAATATGGATCTCTTCCAGTCATTTGATCAGGTAGTTGCCCTCCAGATATTTTTGACACAACCTGGTAAGCATGTTCATAGCAGCATCTGTTCACTGAAATGTGTCAATTGGTATGTCATCAAGTCCTTGTTTTGGGTTTTGGTGGGGAATTTACCCTGCATTATTCATTTTTATTTTACTCTGATTTATTTACCAAGTTGGAATACATTGTTTTTCAGAAAATCTCCTTCCCATTTCCTTCACCCCACTCACCCATCGAATTGTGACTAACATCCTACTCCCACCTCCTCTAATTCCACCCTCCCCCCCTGCCTTGGATCCTCACACTTATTCTACAATAATGGTTTTACATAGTATTTTTCCTGTAGGACTGAGTTCACTCATCATAATGTTCTCCAGTCCCTCCCAAGTTAGGTAGTAATTTACAAAGTGATTGCTCCTGTGAGCAGCTTTCACTTCCTCCTTCACCGCTGCCTCTGGATCATATGTTGTTTCATGAAACTCTTCTGTGTCAGCAAATGTTTGTTGGTACAGTGACTCTGTGTACTCCCTCCATCTTCTTTTAATACTTCATGGATCATATAATATTCTGCCCAAAACATCTGTAAGTATTGTAATTTGAGGCTTGAATTTGTTCTTCAGTTCCTTCAGCTTACAAAATGCCAAGGAAGTTTGGCCCTTTTGATTTTCTGACTCCATATCTTTGCACATTTCATTATAATGGTTTGCTTTGTCCTCCTGTGCTGTCCTTTGAAGTATTACTACTACTATTACTACTACTGCTACTACTACTACTACTGCTACTGCTACTACTATTACTACTATTACATTATGCCACCTTAACTAAGGAATATGGATACATACTTAGATAAATTATAAACTGTGTTAGCTGATATTTCATTTTAATAATTTGTTCCTTGAACAAGGACATAATGTTGGGAAGAGGGGAGGGTCAGTGAGGGAGAGGAAGACTCTCAACCAGGTGGGTTGATACAATGACTGCCGCAATGGCTGTTGTGTGCCAGGAAGTGTGCAGATGGTGCAAGATAGAACAGGGTTCAGATTTTTTGTTCATAGGGTCACTATGAGTCGTGCTTGACTTGATTGCACCTAACAACAGTAACAACAATTGGTTCTAGCCATCCTAATGATTACATTCAGCTCATCAATGAATTGCTTGCATGGTGAATTTAAACCAGTAGGTTATATTTTTGAAAATGGCAGTTCCAATGATTATTTCTTGATTGTTGAAATGAAATGACATAAAAATGAAATTGAACTACAAAATTTTCAGTTTCTCCACTAGCTGTAGTAACCCACAGTTTCACAGTAATGTATAACATCTTTTAAACTTAAAGATACATTGATTTGTTCACTGGCTCTATTACTAGAAAAAAACCTCAAGAAATGCAAGGAAAATTATCATCTAAAGATCCACCAAATAAGTTTTTAAACTAAGAACATGCAGGTATAATTAAATCATATTATATTTTCTAAATATGCAATGTTGATCAAGTTGACTACCTTTAACATTTAACTGTACTAAACATTAACTTAATCTCCTTGTAGAACATTACACATTTTACAGAGGAAAAATTGTTTTGATTAAGAAAAATTTAGAAAAGTCATAGGTTTTGTGGAAAATTTGGGGGGGGGGAATTAGGTATTATAAACCTTAGTTGCTGTCGTTATATGCTGTCAACCCTATAAATAATACCTCTGAACCCTGTCCTATCATGAGCCAAGCACACTGTCTCTGATACACCTACCCCTATTGTCCCAGTTATTGTGTCAATCCTTCTCCTCCAGGGTCTTCCTCTTTTTTGTTGTCCCTCTCTATCCTTCTAAGTGTGATATCCTTTTCATGGACTGGTCCTTTCTGGAAACATGCCCGGCATTTGTCAGCCAGAGCTTCATAATCCTTGCCTCTAAGGAGAAATTTGGTTTTACCTTCTCCAGGACAGAGCTATTTGTTATCTTGGCAGTCCATAGTATGTTCAATACTCTTCTTCAGCACCATAGATGAAAGACAGTGATTCTTCTTTTGCCATCCTTAACCATCCAGTTTTTTGATGCATAACAAATAATTGCAAAGATCATGTCTCGTATATCTATAAACATTTAGATGTTCCTTTATAGTTAAATGTTATATTGGTATCTTTTTTTTTATATATTGGCATCTTTGACTCTAGTACTTTTATAGCTCCATTCTTACTTTACTGTTCCCAGATACACTATGTGTTTGTTCATTTTCCTGCAAGCAAGAAACAAGAATAGACTATTGTGAGATAATAAAATATATCTCAACATATACAATTTAGTTTAGAAAAACTTTTTCATTTTTCATTTGATTTTTCATTTGCCTGGGTGTTCGCAAACCAGTTAAAATCTCTATCTATCTATCTATCTATCTATCTATCTATCTATCTCTGTGTATATGTGTGAATGTATCTATACATACGTATATGCATTATATGTGTGAATAGATATGCATAAAAATTTTAAATTAGAGTGAACTGTTTATACCTTTGGTTGTGCTACCAATCCAAAGGCAGGTCGTTCAAAACTGCTAGCTCGTCTAGAGGGGAAAATGGGCAATCTGTTCCTGTGTGATTTACAGCCTCTGTAAACAAGCTGGAAGTGTATGCTACAAGTTGGTTCTTACTCAATAGCAGTGAGGGATGTAGGTGAGGTTCTTTAGAAAACTTATTAATAATTTTAGCATTTGTTCATAAAAGTGTTGGTTCCACTGTTGTACAACAGTTTTCCCTTGAAAATTTTATTTAGCATTACCTATAAATCCTCCCTTTTCCAAAGATTAGCCCCTCCTAACAAATGCCCAACATATGTGAGACAAAGCTTCATCATCCTTGCCTTTAAGGAGCATTCTATTTGCACTTTCAATGAAGTGGATTGATAAAATGACTGTTGCAAAGATTAAAGTAAGTCAGAGATTATAAGGATGGTACAGTTTAGGACAAAGTTCAGATCTCTTGTTCATAGGGCAGCTACAAGTTATAGTCAATGTAGAAGCTCCTAATAGCAACAACTCCTTCTTCTGTTGTGACAGGAGAATTGATACCTCTGAGTTGTGGTGTTGGAGAAGAGTACTGAAAATCCCATGGACTGTCAAAAGAACAAACAGATACGTCTTGGAAGAAGTTAATAACGATAATGCCCCTTGAAAGCAGGGATGGAGAAGCTTCATCTTACATACTTTGAGCATATTTTGGAGAGGGACATAATGCCTGAAAAATTAGAGTATCGGTGAAAGAGAAGAATACCTTCAACAAGATGAATTGATAGGATGGTGTAGGATAGGACAGACTACAGATTTGTTATTCATAGGGTCACTATGAGTCATTCTCCACTTGACAGAACTTAACAACAATAATAACCTCTTCCTCTTCAGCTTTATAGATTTGGAAACTTGACGGAGAGTCTCTAAGTGTTAGAGTTAATTTGATGGCACTTGTTTTGTAAGTAAAAGGAAATCCTGAGACTATTAGATTAAGTCTTAATTTTCTAACTCTAAGGTCAGCAATTAGAACCCATCAGCTCTCTGTGGGAAAAAGCTGAGATGGTCTCTTCTATTAAGATTTATGTCCTCAGGAACCTAATGAAGTTTCTCCGTAAGGCACAATCAACTGACACAGTGAGTTTGGTTTTAGTTTGAAAAATTGTTAATTTAAAAATTGGATGAGATTTCTATGTTGACTTACAATTGTTAAACTAAGGTGATCAATGTGTAATAGCTGTAATAGAATTTTAAAAGTGTGCATTATGAAATAAGCATATAAAACACACAAAACAACAATTCAAATTGCAAAAATGCAAAGGATTTACCTGATTCTGCACAGATAGTTGTCATCTATGACACTCAAAGTTAGCATGGAGTTAGAGACTTTAGGCAGTTCTAAAATTCACAGACACAAGCTGAAATCTAATTTTTAGAGAAAGGGGAATGTAAGCCTATCCTTAGCACTAACTTGCTTAAAATTATGGACTCTAAATAACCATCCCACTTCCTCATCTCTTTTCCTCCTGACCCTGGATTTTTCTATAAATAGAGCTACATCTCAAGAGAAACTCAAAACCATGTTTCAACTTTCTGTTACAAAGTCATAGAGAATAAACACTTAGAGGGGCTTGCAAAAGAATATTTCATTTTAATCATCATACTAGCAAACACAAAACCTAAACTCAACTCCACCCTTCATATTTGGACAAACATTCTTACAGAATAGCCAAAATCCACACTGTGTTCCTGGATTGCTGAACTTGTTCCATGACCCATCAATTGGCCTTGCATCTCAGTTGGCCACAAATCTAGCTAGTTACTCATCTGCCAAAAAGGATGAAATCTGGATTTTGACCTAATCTTTATTTCAAATGGGAAAATATGGGGGGCGGGGAAAAGACGTTAAATGTGGTGAGATTGTTCTACAGTATTTATATTCGTTGTTCATATTTTATATTTAAAATAGTAGATAATAACATTGGGTATTGTTATCTAAAATATTAGATAGTAATAATTAGAATATCAGAACACAAAGAATATTCCTTTCCTGCAAGCAACAAGAAATGATCATCATAAGCCATTTCTATTTACCTGAGAGTCAAAGAATTTTCATTTTTGAGGCATAATTTTTGTAATCCTAGGTTAGTTTCTATTCTCATGTAAGTTTGTTTATACTTATTTCACAAGTGTACTTATGACTTTTGCATTGTTTCAGAGAGCAGATACATTAAACTTGTCAAAAGTAAAGTCTTAAGCCAGAAAATTGGGATTTGAATCCTTTGTTTGCTAAGAAACATCTTCCATTGTTAATGAATATTGTCATTTCCTTTGGTTTTGTGTGTGTGTGTGTGTGTGTGTGTGTGTGTGTGTTGTGTCCAAAATGTTTCAAGTTTTGTTGACATAGCTCTAAAAGAACATTTGAAAGATTTTAAAGCAATTAACAAAATGAACAAATTTTTAAAAACAAAAAGGCCGAGTTATGTGCCTACTTAAACAGCTAAATTAAGCAATCTCTCCTTTAAACAGAGATTGTTAGCTAAGTTATCTTTCTGTTTCAAAAACAGAGTTGTCAAGCAAGAACACATATTAGTATATGTATCACTGAGGATTCATTATAATATTTCCAACATTCAGTACATTTGAAAAATTGTGAATAAATTATATTAATATGAGAGAAACATGAAATAAACAAAAGTTACAATTTTTGTATAGGTCACAATGCTTTCACAGGTTACAACATTTAGGGTTTCATTACTTCTTCAAGAAAAGGCAATTTCAAAATATAAGACAACAATCTGATTTTTTTTAGTAATTAAAAATGTGAAAAATATATACTCTATAATACTATTATAAAACCGCTGACATTAGGTTAGTTCTGACTTCAAGGGCCTGTCTGGTTTTCAAGATTATAGTTCTTTACAGGAGAAGACTACATCTCTTTCTCCTACAGAGAAGCCAGTGGTTTTAAATCACCCGTCTTTGAGTTCGCAGTCCAATATATCATGCTCTGTGCCACCGCCAAGAATGGTGAGACCTAATCTAGTCAAATGTGGGTATTTGTTTGGAGGGGCTACTCCCTGGAGAAGGACATCATGCTTAGAAAAGTAGAGAGTCAGAGAAGGATAGGAAGACCTTTAGGGAGGCAGATGGATTAACGTAGTGGCTGCAACAGTGGGTGTTAACTACAGCAAGGCTTGTGAGGATGGTTCAGCATTGATCAGGGTTGCTTTCTGCTGTGCATAAGATTTCACCGTTACAATCCTTTTTAGTAACATTAATATCAGATTAGTTCTGAAAAGTCAGTGTCCAAAAATGTCCCAAATATTTAATTTGCAGTAGCACTTCACCATTTATGACAGTAACTGTTACTCCTCTGGTCGGTCTCACTACTCCCATCTATATTTTTTTTTTTTTAGTTTTATGGTTTTCTGGAAGATCTCACAGAAACTCAGCACCAGTCTGGGAAATAGTTCATGTTACTGTGGGTGATGTAGGCCAGTATTATACAGACTGGTGAGCAATGGGCCAATACCTGGACTGTCAGTTGAGGCACACAGCTGGCTGCTGCATCCCAGGAGAGCAAACTTCCCAAAACAACAAGCACTGAGGTTTTAAGAGCTTATTCCTCTTGTAGGGTAAGGCTTGTATTCCTCTCTAATCCTAGCTTCTTAATACAATAAACACTTCATCACAAAATGTTGTTGTTTACTATCAGGTCTGAACCCACCCATAGTTGACCCTTGGGCAGGTTTTCAGATGCAGTTAATCTCATGGGAGGAGATTTCCCATCCTTCTCCCATGGAGCGGCTGAAGACCTCAAATTGTGTGTCTTCAGGATTGCAGCTCAGCTTCTTGCCAATAGGCCAAAATGAGGAGTAACGTACTCAACAGCTAAGTGAATTCAATGTACAATAGGCCACTTGTTTGTCTGAATTTTCTAGTCATTTTCTCACTCATAATCATCTTACTAGTAAATTGTTGTTGTGGTTAAGTGTCATAGAGTTGAGTCTGATACACAGCGACCCTGTGAACCCTATTCTATCCTGTAGCACTCTTATACTTCCTGCCATATTAGAGCCCATTGCAGCAGTCACTGTGGTGTATTAATCCACCTGGTCAAGGGTCTTTCTCTCCTTCACTGATCCTCCACCTCTTCAATCCGCGTGCTAGATCAACAGTGCTGATGGAACATGTCCAAACTCCACCTGTTACTTGATTACATTGTGCTTCCCTCTTCCACACCAGGAGACCCAGGCAATCATCAAGAATGAGCTTACTAGTCTTTAACTTCAAATCCTAGAAAGAGGCTCATATGTGCATCAACTTTACCCTGCCTTTGAAGCCAAACAGCTAGCACTTTTTTTTTTTTTTGTCAACATTCTGTTTTCCCCATTTTGCTTGCCTTATCTTTCCAATGTGAATCTCTACAATCTAAAGTTCAAGGTAGATTTCCAAGTCTAAAGCTTCAGGAATTGATGGGGGGAAATTGACATATTTCAACAAACAGATACTGCTCTGGATGTGCTTGCCAGGTTGTGCCAAGATGTCTGGAGGACAATTACCTGGCCAAATGACTGGAAGAGATCCATATTTACTCCCATTCCAAAATAAGGTGACCTTACAAACTGTGGATATTATGGAACAATATCACATGTTAGCAAAATCCTGTTGAAGATTATTCAGAAATGACTGGAATAGGACAGTGCCAGAGAACTACCAGAAATACAAACTGGTTTAAAGGAAGGTATGGCACAAGATATATTAATCAGTGTCAGATGTATCTTGGCAGAAAGTAAAGAGTACCATGTTGTTGTTGTTGTTGATTGTCTTTGAGTCGAGTATGACTCATAGTGACCCAAGGTACAAAAGGCCTGAAGCCTTTCTATAACTATTGACATTTATCAAAGTTAGTAGATGTGGGAAATTCAAATATTAATTTAATTTAATATTAATAATAAACCAAATGCTATATAAAGGTATAAGGGAGGCATGATACAAGCTGAAGTTCACCCTGAGGCACTAAGGCACTCCTTAAGAGTCAGAATCTTCTTAGTTTGTATTTACTGAATCCCTCCCTCCTGAGGTTCGCATAAGGTAAGCAATAGAGAAGAACTCTGCCTTATCTGAAAAAAACTTCCCTATGATCCTTTGTTTTTGTTTTTTACTCCCTTGTGATTATCCTTTGTTTACCTTCCTGATGATTCTCAATAAATACACAGAAAGACATGGCTTGGCACTTTAGTCTTCAGGACTGCTGGCCCCCTGTCTTTACTCCCTCTTAGCTCATTCTTGGTTGTCTGTCTCTTTATTACTTTACCCTAGTTCTACAACAGGTAGAGTTTCTAGAGGCCTGTTGTTTAGGAAGTGGATGCTATTCCTCCTTCCAAAAAGAATACCATAGGAATGTCTATCTGTGTTTCATTGAATACTCAAAGGCATTTGACTATGTGGACCATAACAAAGTGTGGCTAACCTTGAGGAGAATGGGAACCCCAGAGCACTTGATTGTGCTTATGCAAAATCTATACTTGGCCCCAGAAGCAGTCCTCAGAACAAAGCAAGGAAACACTGCATGGTTCAAAATCAGGAAAGGAGTGTGTCAGGGATCTATCTTGTCTCCATATCTTTTTAATCTACATAAAAAAACAGATCGTTCTGGAAGCTGGGGCTTATGAGGAGGAATGTGACATCAGGATTGACTTAAGACAATAATCAACAACCTACATAATTCAGATGACACACTTTGCTTGCTCAAAATGAGGAGGACCTTAAGTGTTTTCTACAGAATGTCAAGGAAAATAGTCTTCAATATGGATTGAAGCACAACATCAAGAAGACAAAGATTCTCACCACTGGCCGAACTGGTAACACAATGAACAATGGAAAAAGATGGTAGTTAACAATTACAACTTGCTTTAATTGGCTCCACAATCAATACTCTCAGCACCAGCATTCAGGAAATCAAAAGATTAATTGCGCTGGGAAAATCTTCTACCAGGGACCACTCGAGAGTACTAAAAAGCAATGATGTCAATCTAGAGACTAAGATGTGCCTGTTCAAGGCTATGGTATTTGCAGTTACTTGCTATGCATCACAGAGCTGGACAATGACTAAGGAAGACATAAGGAGAATTGATGCCCTTGAGTTGTGGTGCAAGAGAAGAGTGTCAAACATACCACGGATCACCAAGATAAAAAGTGAGTCTATCTGTCTTGGAGAGGGTGAAACAAAGTTTCTCCTTGGACACCAAGATTTTAAAGCTCCATCTCACCTACTTTGGGTATTGGGTGAGGTAGGACTGATCCCTGGAAAAGGACACCATGTTCAGAAGGCTGGAGGGACAGTCCAGGAGAAGAAGATCCTGGATGAGATGGATTGATACAGTGACTCGACCAATGGGAGTAGGTGTGTCAAACTCAGTAAAACTGATTCAAGACAGGGTAGGTTCTGAGCTGCTGTTCACATGGCCACTAAGAGTAGCAGGTGACTCAATGGCACATAAAAACAACAAAATTTTCAGGCAAATCTTCAAAGTTACTTGCTGAAGTTTAATCTTCCCTCAGGTTAAGCCCCACACCCTCTACTAAATTTTATTACTTTCAGTAAGCATTTTTTTTCAAGACAAATTCCCATTTAGAATACCCAATCAAGCACAAGCTGAAGACAAACTACCATGCTTTCTATCATCTGCAATATCCAGAAATTATTTTTACAATATATCTCTACATCCATATTACTGAGTCAAAATTAATGTCTAGGAAAGTCATTTTTAACAATAAACACCACAGAATGCCCTCTGGTCCATTCAGCTTTATGACACCATAGATCTCTATGCGTAGCACGAACTTACTGGCATCTAACAACATTTTAATAATTTTGAATCACATTCTTGGCATTGTTCAGTTGACTTAAAATATCTCTGAAAGCATGTCAAGTACTGAGAAAAAAATTAATTTCTTACTCTTTTTGCAAATTTTGTTTGTGTACCTTATCAGTTAGGTGCTTTATTTCAAAACTGTTGTTATGTGTCATCAAGATAAAACTGATTCACCAATGACCCTCTATGAGGTTTTTAAAGGCAGTAAATCACATTGGAGGAGATTGCTCATCTTTCTCACATGGGGAAGCTGGTACATTTGAACTACAGACCATTGGGTTGGAAATTAAGCTCCTTACCACTAGGCCAAAAGAGTTTCAATAGACAAAACTTAATTCAACAGTGAGCTGAATCACTGTTACTCAATGAGTCTGGATATGGACTGCCAAAAGAACAAACAAATATGTTTTGCAGAAGGTGAAACCAGGGTTCTCCTCAGAGGCAAGGATGGTAAACTTTATCTCACATATGTTGTTAGGAAGAGTTAGTCCTTAAAAAAGAAGATATCATGCTTGGAAAAGGGGAGGGTCAGTGAAGGAGAGAAAGACCTTCAAAAAGAAAGATCAACACAGAGACTGTAACAATGGGCTAAAGTATATCAGAGATGGTGAGGATGGCACAGGATAGGGCCAGCTTCAGATCTGTGGTTTATAGGTCATGGTGAGTCACAACAAACTAGACAGAACCTAACAACAACAACAACTTGAAGTGTGGATATAAACCAGCTGCATCAACTTCACTTGGGAACACATAGATTTAGAATGACAATCTGAATTTTAACAATATCCTCAAATGACTCACATGTGTATTTGAGTTTGAGAGTCTGTGGCCTACACAAGGTAATATCTAATTATCTCACAGAATGTTTTGAAAAATAAAAAATTCATTACTGTTAAACTGGGACTGTATCATAGCTAAGCTTCTGTTGGGTTTCTAAGCTTGTAAACTGCATAGGAAGAAAAAGTCTTTCCCTTTCGGATGGCACGTAAAATCCAGCAGAGATGCTTGGCTTCCTGATCAGCAACCCTGCAATTCTTTTAACTTTATTCTTATGGTCAAAAATGTTACCAAAGACTGTCCATTATGTTTTTTACATGGATATGTGCAAAGATATAGGATTGACTCTTTTTCACAGGGAGGAAAAAGCACCAAAGAAGAATAAAGATTCAGTATGGATTCTCAACAACACTATAATAGATGGGAGGGGAATTGAAATTGCCAAAGATTTTTTGTTTGTATCACAATCAATACACATGATGGCAAGAGTATAAAAATCAAGACCATTGTATTAGATAAATTTATTGTTAAGCACCTATTTAAAGTGTCTGGAATCTCTCTCAGAGCCCTCTTACCTGGATAATCCAGCTTCTTCCCAGGCACTTAATTTCTCTTGTCCTAGGATCTTTCTCAGTCTCTGTTAGTGATGGTCTCTGTGAACACTAATATCTAATACTGTTTTTTGCATATGACATGTGTCTAAAATATTTGTCAAATGTTAAGGGACAAATAGCATTTAGACAAATAAATACCTAGAAAATACACAGAAATTGTTTTGTAAAGTGAAATTTAGTTCGTAATTGAGAGTTGAATGTCTTTATTTTAACAAACAGCTGTCATAAAATTATTAACACAACTATAAAATCGTTAACTGCTTAACTACAATTATACCAGTGTAAAGACTGAAATACAAGTGATCCAAGCCATACTACTTTCATATTCATGTGAAAGTTGGATAATGAATCAGGAATATTAAAGAAAAATTGATGTCTTTGAGTAGTGGTGTTTGTGAAGAATATCGATTACAACATGGACTGACTAAAGAATAAATAAATCCGTTTTAGCAGAAGTGCAGCAAAGTTGCTTTCTAGAGAATTGAGAAATTTTGTCTCACATACTTTGTCAGGAAGCACCAATCCTTAGGGGAAAAAAAGCCATGCTGAGAGAAGCAGAGAGTAAGCAAAGAATATCCTCAGTGAGATGGATTGACGCCATGTAGTCAATGGACTTGAGCATGGAGAAGATTGTGATAATATTTGATAGGTCAAGGTTCAGATCGGTTGTTTATAACTCTGTGTGAGTTATAGTACATTCAAAGGAACCTAACAAGAACAGTAGAAACCCTTGCTAGGCTCTCTCTATGGGTCTTTAAAGATAGCACTGGTTGTCTAGAACTTAGGGAGTTGCAAAGTGACTCTAAATGTAGTCCCTCTATAGAAGTTCAAATTCACCAGCCATTTCAAGGGAGAAAGAGAAACAAATCTCTTCCTGTGCAATGTATGGCCTTGGAAGTCCATTGGAGAGTCACCTATGAGTTGGTTCCAACTCCACAGTAATGAGTTTGAGTTCGGAGTGTAGGTATCATATGTAATTCTATTAGTAGAAGGGGGATGGTATTATAAAAAATGACTGAAACTAATCAATATTTACCTGAAATTAGGGTAGAGTTAGTGTTCCTGAGCACACTGGAGATATGCCACTACCAAAAGAGGACGATGACAGATGGGAATCAGCAATAAACCCAGCCACTTCACTTTGGTACTTATAGATATATATTTTTCATTTGATTCTTTAACAAACATTTAATTAACAATTGTTGTTATTGTTTGATACCGTCGAGTCGTAGAAGACTCATAGCGACCCTATGAACGAATAGCCTGAGCACTGTCCATACATAGAGTTTCTGGAGGCAAACCATTTCAGAAGTGGATGCTGCTCCTGCTTTCAGAATTAACAATGGACATTGAAAAATATATTTTGTTCATTAAATAGTAGCAGGTAAAAAAATTTAAAAAATAATAGCAGGTAGTGTGATCAACCCTTATAGCAGTATTTTTTTTTTAAAAAACTGACTTTCATTATGTACTGAAGAGCAATGATCTTAGTTTGAGGTGTGCCTGATCTAGGACATCTAGGACATGGTCTTCACAATTACTCACTATGCATCAGAAAACTAGACAATGACTAGGGATGATAGAAAGAGAATTGATTCCTTTGGGCTTTGGTGCTGGAGAAGAGTGTTGAATATATCATGGACTGCTAAGAGAACAAACAGGTTCATCCAAGAGAGGGTTAGACCAGGCTGCTCCTTGAAGACAAGGATTCTGAAGCTCCAAGTGACATACACCTTGGGCATGTTGCAAGGAGGGACCAGTCCTTAGAGAGGGATGTCATGGAGGGAAGGTGGAGGGACAGTGAAAGAGAGGAACACCCTTGATGACATGGATTGACTCAGTGACTGGGGTCATGGGATTAGGCATGTCAGAGACAATAAGGTTGGTTCAGGATAGAGCAGGGTTCAAAGCTGTTGTACATAAGGTCACTATGAATTGCAGGTGACCTGATGTCACTTAACAGCAACATTCATTATGTTTTCTTTTGACAGTATTATTTGCTACTTGCAAAAATGAAAAAAGAAATGGAAACAGTCCAAATATTGACCAACAAATGAACGGATAAGTGAAGTGTGGTACATTCACAAATTGGAATACTATGCAGCACTAAAGAACCACAAATTTGAAAAACACTACACAATACAGGCAAATTTAGGAAGCACTATGCTGAGTTAAACACCTCAGCCAGAAAATGTTACTACTGTAACATTGTGCTACTGTGATAATAGACATATAATTGAGGGGGCTGAAAAATGGTGAGATGAGAAAGAGAATATACAGTGAACACTGTAGAGAACCAGGACAAGGGATGCTCAAACTTGGAAGAATTGATTTAAGGACAAAATGACTATTTCAACTAGCTGCTCTGTTTCTTTGCCCAAGAAAGACATGCCATGAGACATGCAATGATTACCACAGGAATCCATTCTGTGGATAATAACTGTAATTTAAAGGGCAAATATAGGCATTTTCTTAAGACTATAATAAGGTATCCTTTCTTTATAAACACAATGTGTATACACACTGTGAGAGTGCAGAGGGTTGTTTTTTATTTGGCACTGACTTTGCTTGTAGTAAATTGAACAAATAGAGTAAATATCTTCTGAGGGTTTGTTGTTTTTTTTGTTGTTGTTGTGTGTGTTTTTTTTTAGGACAGGATAAATGAGAAACATAACAGAATGTCTTGGTAGAGTGAATTCCATTTCTGCAGTATTTTACATCTCCTAAAATGGAGATTTAAAGTGGAGAGGGAGCTCTGTTAGCTTAGTAGTTAGATATTGTCCTGCAAAGGCTGAGGTACTCAATTTGAATCCACTAGCTGCTCTGTAGAAGGATGGGCAATCTCCTCCCATATGATTAACTGCATCTGAAAATCCACTAGAAGATCAGTTCTGAATCAGTTCTGATTAGGCAGTACACAACAAAAATAAAATGGGCACAACTCCTTTTAAAGTACTTTGAGTTATAATGAAATGAGTTCACAGAATTAATTAGGTCAGCAAATGTTTACTGAGTACCTACAATACAGAAATATTGTTCTAACTGTGATTATACAGAGATTAGCAAACTAGTCAATATCAGGAAAGTGGTAACTAATTGAATGAAAAGAGAGAATAAATAAATATATACATACATAAACAAACACTGATTGTTGTTGTTATTGTTGTCATTAGATTCTGTCAAATCTACTTTCACTCACAGCAACCACATGAACAGCCAACCTGAAACTTCCCCTAACCTGTGACATTCCCATCATCTCAGAAACACTGAAGCCCATTGCTGAAATCACTATTTCAATCTACTTTACTCTCTCGTTGTGGTTTTCCTCTCCTTTGCTGACTCTCCATCCTTCCAAGAATGATATCTCAGGGTGTCTAAGGTTTATCATCCAAAACATCTTTTCTAACCAATGATAACTAATTTTTGTGTAAGTACTTTATTAAGGAGAGAAGACTAGGATGGGATGCAAATCTCATCTGTCTAGAGCTCCTGGGCCCTTAGGATTAGCTCTCTATTTTGGGATGCTTGCCTTCAATGGATTGTCTACAATGTTCACCTGTCTTTGCAAAATCAAACTTCATACCTTCAGTTATGGGAGTCATTTCTCTGACTAGTATGAGTCACTGGGAAACCTTCCATGAAATCATCAATCCCAAAGGCCATAGAGGATCTGGGGAACTGAGCTAAAAAGAAGCTGTTGGTGTTCAAATCATGGAGTTAGTTATATAGCAAATCAAGCATTTGGGGAAACATTGACTCAACATTTCTTATAATCAGTCAGCTACTAATCTTAGCAGAATAGATTATGAATACAACTGGTGTCACAAGTAAAATTCACTACAAAGGTCCAGACTCTCTGTAACATATGTCTTTGGAGAAAAATGGATAAACAAAATAATCTTTGATCTCTGGATGGGTTAAGGAATACCCATGGAATAAAGCAATTGTTAAGCTGCAGTCAGTTAATGAGGGCAAAAGTCACTTGTGGGATATGAAGTTAGTGGACCCAACTTCTGAGAACCTGTTTAGTTGTACACATAGAGAAGTACATGGTGATAAAGAAATAATGAAATTTCCAATTCTTTGGGGTTTGCTATCAGTAATGGTTACATATGTAATGGAGAAAAATGTAGGAACTAAGATCAGAACTGAACAAAGAATTATGCCTCTTAATCTCAGTGTACTTGGAAAGAAAAGAAAAAAATGTGGTACCAAGCAGAAATACATCTCCAACCTGTGGTCACAAAAAAACAGTAGTTGGGGAGGCAGATGGGCAGGATCAAGCAAACATTATAAACAGAGGATATGACATAGAGAAAATGTATAAGTTTGTAGATTGCTATAGGCTGTTTCCTAAGGAACCATTACTAAAGTGGATTACAAGAGTGACTAAACTAAGGGAAGAATCTGTGGTTCTCAATGCTGCAGAATGGAAGAGCATGTTTGGGTTAGTGCAAGACCCACAATTATCTATACAACTATCAAGAATGACATTGCAAGATACAGTCACATAACAGATCAACCCAGAGGGGAAGATTAGCTTCATAGAGTGGATGTGATGAGGGTTTTTTTATTCCTCCAAGAGAAACGACCCTTCTCTTTGTCTAAGTAACAAATGGAACACTACAGAGGAAACAGTTGATGTTCTATATATGCAAGCAATGTTGGAATGGCTTTATGGCACCTAGAACATTCATCCAATAACTATGCCCCTTACAGAAGCCGTGGAACAAATGGTAAACATGGGAGTTCCTCCAACATTGGCATTTCAGGTAGCTTTGTTACTTGAGAACAAGGCAAAAACTGAAGAAACTGAGTAAGCTCTATTGAAAAGACTTTCCTTTATGAGACTTAAGGATACAAGGAGCATCAGGGTGATTCATAGTGAAATTGGAGGAGATACGTCCAGAGAGCTGAAATTGGAGAATAAAAAGAGAAGAATTCACTCCGAAATATTTCAGCTGAGAAAACTGAAAAACAAATTTAAGCCTTGAGTTACAATATTGAAATATGCTGTAGGCAATATGTTGAATGATCCGAGAAGCATCGAATGAAGATAGAAGGGAATAATACATCGAGTCACTGTACCAAAATAAATTGACTAACACTGAAAAAAATTCAGGAAATATCATATGAGCAGGAGCCAATAGTAATGAGGGAAGAAGCTGAAGCTTCACCAAAGGCATTGGCAAAAATAAAGCCCCAGAAATAAATGGGATACTGATTGATACGTTTTACCTAACAGATGGAGTCATGGATATGCTCACCAGTCTATGCCAGGAAATCTGGAGGACAGCTGTCTGGCTAATGAATTGGAAGGGAAAAAAAAAAGTACTGCTGAAGATCATTCAAAAGTGGCTAGAACAGTACACAGATAGGGAACTGCCAGAAGTTCAAGCTGGATTTAGAAAAGGGCACGACATGAGAATATCATTGCTGATAACAGATGGATCCTGACTAAAAGTAAAGAATACCAGAAGAATGTCTATATGCCTTATTGACAATGCAAAGGCATTTGACTGTGTGGATCATAACAAGCTATGGCTAACACGAGAAGAATGGGGATCCCTAAGCACTTAACTGTGTTCATGCAAAACCTGTATCTAGACCAAGAGGCTGTTTTGTGAACAATGGAACATTGTTTAAAATTAAGAAGGGTTGAATTACCTCTTCATACATATTCATCCAATCTATATGCTGAGCATATTATTCATGAATCTATACTCTCTGAAGATGAATATGACATCAAGATGGCAGGAAGACTCATCAATAACCTGTTATGTAGATGACACAACCTTGCTTCCTGAAAGTGAGAACTTGAAGCACTTGTTGCAGAAGATCAAAGACTACAACCTTTAATTGGGTTGCTATGGGGAGCCAAACTTCATACCAAATATTATATGAAAACCCTTGTTCAGGAATTGAAAGAATTACAAATTCATAAGTTAGGATTTCTCTTGTGGCAGAATGCAGAAAATGAGCTGTTTGTTCCTTTGTTCCTTGCAGACAAGAGACAGCTACAGAGGGAGTGTTACTAAATCTGAAATACTTCCTGAGCTAAAGCATTAGGTTAACAATAGAGAAAAATTCAGCTTCATTTACAAGGAATTCTTTTTATGATTTGCTTCCCCAGATTATCAACAAATACACAGAGAGGCATGGCTTGAGGCTCTTCAGTCAAGAACTGCTGGCTCCTGTTTTATGCTCTGTTCTATCGCATGCCTGGCTTTCTATCTCATTATTAATAATTATAAAAATATTTTACTCTTGGTCTGCAACAGATTGCCTCTCAATGTTAAGAATCCAGAAATTAAAAAAAAAAAAAGAATCCAGAAATTCTTACCACTAAATCGGTAAGTAACATCGCGATAGATGGAGAAAAAAATTGAACCTTTCAACAATTTCATCTTACAATCAACAAACATCCTTGGTATTAGCAGTTAAGAAATAAGGTGATGTATTGTACAGAGAAAGTCTGCAGTTAGGGACCTTCCTCTACAAATTATTGATGAATAATGAGTCAGTGTGAGGACTAAAGTGCACCTGATTCAGGCCATGGTCTTTCTGATCACACACTATACTTCTGAGACATGACAATAAATAAGAATTACAGAAGACCCACTGTTGTAGAATGAGGCTGGCATTGGGGTGGGGGTTGTTGTTGTTGTTGTTATGTGCCGTGGAGTCATTTCCGACTCATAGCGACCCTATCCACAACAGCCCTAAACCCGGCTCTATCCTGTGCCGACCGCACCGCCTCTGACACACTCAGCCCTATTACCCCAGTCACCGAATCAATCCATCTCATAGAGGGTCTTCCCCTCCTGCGTTGTCCCTCAACCCTCCCAAGCATGATGTCCCTCTCCAAGGACCCGTCCCTCCTGGCAACATGTCCAAAGTATGTCAGACGAAGCCCCAGAATCCTTGCCTCCAAGGAGTAGCTTGGTTTAATCCTCTCCAAGACAAATCCGTTTGTTTTCCTGGCAGTCCAGGGTACATTCAGTACCCTTCTCCAGCACCACAGCTCAAAAGCATCCACTCTCCTTCTGTCCTCCCTAGTCATTGTCCAACTCTCTGATGCATAACAAGCGATTGCAAAGACCATGGCCTGTATCAGGCGCACCTTAGTCTCCAGAGAGACACTGTTGCTCCTGAGTACTTTAGAGAGGTCCCTAACAGCAGACTTTCCCATCGCGATACGCTTTTCGATTTCCTGACTGCTGGTGCCAAGAGTGTTGACTGTGGAGCCGAGCAAACTGAAGCTGTGAACAATCTCAATCTCTTTGTCATCCATCCTGACGCTGCCAATTGGTCCAGTGGTGAGAATCTTTGTCTTCTTGACATTGAGCCTCAGTCCATACTGAAGGCTGCAGTCCTTGACCCTTCGCAGCAAGGGCATGAGGTCCTCCTCAGTTTCAGCAAGCAGGGTTGTGTCATCTGCATAACGGAGATTGTTAATAGATCTTCCACCAATCCTGATGCCACAATTCTCCTCATAGAGCCCAGCCTCTCGGATAATCTGCTCTGCATGCATGTTGAAAAGGTATGGAGACAGGATGCATCCCTGGCGTACACCCTTCCCAATTTAACCTATGTGATGGAGTATAATGGGCTACATTTTCTTAGTAAGAACAAAAACGAACTCCCATATGAAACTTAGAGGATAAAGGAGGATTTAGCAGTAAGTAGAGTGCTTGGCTGAACCTGGCAATGAAGCACGTACACACCGCCCGTCACCCTCCTCAAGTTTGGGGAGGTGCGGGGGGGGGGTGATTGTGTACCAGTGAGGGGTTTTTCTTTTGCTTTTCAAGGAGAGGAGCAAACGGGGGGGGGGGGCTGGGACGGGGGAGGGGTTTGTGCGGGGAGAAGGGTGCAAAAATGAATGAATGGAATCCCAAAATCTCTGTAAGTTTTCATTAAAATTAATAATAATAAAAAAATTAGAAAAAAAAAGAATTACAGAAGAAAAAGTTATGCCTTTGAGGAGCTGTGGTGTTTGGAGAAGAGAACTGAATATCCTCTGGACTGCCTAGAGAAATGTCTTGGAGAAAATGCAGCCAGTATACTTCTTGGAGGCAAAGATGTTAAAGCTTCTTCTCACATACTCTGAGTACGTTGTTAGGAGAGGGTATTCCTGGGACAGGTACATTATGCTTGAAAAGGTGGATGGTTGGTGTAAGAGAAGTGGATTGATATAATGACTGCTGCAATAGTTTCTAGTGTGTCATAAACATGAGGTTGGGATAAGATAAGACTAGGTTCAGATCTATCGTTCATAGGATCGCTACAGGTCTTACTAACTCAATGACCCCTAACAGCAGCAGCAATGATGAAAAGATTAACCCTAACATGGTAGAGTTCTTTCCTATCTTCTGCCTCCAGCTCTCTGCACATTTCATTATCATATTTTGCTTTATCTTCTTGAGCTGGCCTCTAAAATCTTGTGTTCAGCTCTTTTATTTTGGCATCTCTTCCTTTTGTTTTGGTTTCTGGATGCTCTAATGCAATTCTCATAGTCTCTTATGAGAATCATTTTGATTTTTTTCTTTCTCTTCCTTTTTTGTAATGACCATTTGTTCTCTTAATGGATTTTCTCTTCATTGACATTATCTTTGATGTATTCCTATTGTTCCTCAGATCTTCAATCACTGATGTCTCAAATCTATTGTTCAGACGGTTCTTAAATTTAACTAATATAGCCTCTAGGTCATATTTTGGTTCCTGTGGACTAGTTTTCATTTTCCTTCAGCTTCAATTTAAACTTGGTTAATTGAAATCAGCACTTGGTCTGGTTTTGACTGCAGATGTTGTACTTCTCCAACCAATCTTTTCTGGAAATATAATCCATCTGACTCCTGTTTAATCCATCAGGTGAGGTCCATGTGTAAAGTCACCACTCATGATTTTTCAAAGTGGTATTTGCTATGAATAAATCATTGAGCACACCAAATTCAGTCACTCAATCCCCAGTTTCATTTTGGCCTCCAAGTTTACACTTTCTTATTACCATTTTGTCTTCATTATCTTCAACTTTTTTTCATTCAAGTTAGTCATATTATCAGTTCTTCCTAGTATAAGTATGGATAGTATTCTATCACCCATAGTATTGTACTCCAGGATGGATATTGAAATTGCCTTTTTAACTCTGAAACACCATTCTTTTTCAATTTTTCATTCCCCACATAGTAGATAATGGGATTGTTTGATTCAAAGTGGTTCATGACTGTCAATGCCAATATTAATGCCTAGAATATCAATACTAACTCCTAGAATGTCAATATTCATGCATTCTATTTCAGTTTTTACATCTTCTGTTTTTTTCTACATTCCTACATCATACATTCCAAGTTCCCAGTATTTATGGTTGTTTTCAATTGTTTCCACTTATTTTAAGTGACTTCCTATCTGTACGGTATGTCTTAAACGGTAACTACTCACATTTGTTCACAGAGTTTGTGGAGATTCATTGTTTCAGAAGTGGATGGTCTATCCTTTTTCCTAGTCTGTCTTAATCTAGAAGCTCTCCATCATGGGTGACCCTTCCAGTACCTGAGACACTTATGGCACCACACCCACATCAGAGCATCTCACAAGCTACATCAGTACGGCAGACTGATAGACAAGTGCTGTATTACTACTACTAACAATAATTATAATCCAAGTCTATACCCATCTAAGATGTAAAATTATTGGCAACATGCAAACCCTTCCCCAGGAACTGAACTGACAAATAGGCATTGTATCTCTAAAGATAACTGTAAAGGCAACCGGACATACAAATATATTACAGGATACACTTTTCAGACTGTAGCTGATGTTAATCGTGGTGCCAGGATGGTGTCCTGAGTAAGAGTATTGGCACAGACAGTGGTGCAGCTAGATTTTTTTATATTGGTTCTTAACACAGACCTGAAGGCAGCTAAATGATAATTAGAAAATTAAAAAATAACAAAACAAATGGTGATACAAATGAAAATAATATCGCATTAAGATGAAGATCAGACATGATCAGATAGGAAATTAATTGAAAATAGTTTTGGAAAAAAAACCCCATTTAAAATTTAAACTTAGAGTTCTGCAGAGTTTCCCATCTGTTTTCTCATCCTTGAGCTAAGGATTGTTTTTAGCCTTTTAAAATGCATGGGGGGAAATAAAAACAAGAAAGCAAATGTATTGTGACAAATAGAATTAGAGAATTAAAATCGTGTGTCATTTTTGGCACCAACAGTCAGGATATCAAAAGATGAATCTCATTAGGAAAATCTGTTGCCAGGGTCTCTCCACAATGCTGAGGAGCAAAGATGTCATTCTAGAGATTAGGGTGCACCTGATCCAGGCCATGGTCTTCACAAATACTTGTTATGCATCAGACAATGAATAAGGCTGACAGAAGAATGGTTGGTTGCCTTTGAGTTGTGGTGCTGGAGAAGAGTCTTAGACATTCTATGGACTACCAAGAGAACAAAGAGGTTTGTCCTTGAGAGGGTGAAGTCAAGTTGTTCTTTTGAGGCAAAAATTTTTAAGCTCCATCTCACATACTTTGCACATATTGTCTGGAAGGACCCATCCATGGATAAAGACATCAAACTTGGAAGGATGGAGGTATGGCACAGGAGAGAAAAACCTTGAATAAGATGGATTGACACAATGACTGGGATAATGGGGGCAGTTGTGTCATAGACAGTGAGATTGGCTCAGGATAGGGCAGAGCTATTGTGCATAGGATTGCTATGAGTCTTAGGTGACTCTATAGCGCATAACAACAATACTCATAAATATTTGCAATATTCAGGTTCTCTTCTGACATCCACCTCTGTCTTTTCTTCCTCCTCTGTCTTTGTAATGACCTTTTGCATTCTTTCTGCATGATATTCTTTATATCCTCCCAAAGCTCATCTGGTCTTTATTCATTAATGTTCGAGGTCTCAAACCTGTTCTTGAGATGATTTTTTTAAATTCAAGTGGGATAGGCTCACGGTCTAATTTTGGCTCTTCAGGATGTGTTTTAATTTTCTTTAGCTTCAGTTTGAAGTTGCATTTGAATAGTTGATAGTTTGTTCCACACCTGTCCTAGTTTTCACAGCTGATATCTAGCTTCTCCAATGTTTCTTTCCACAGATGTAATCAATCTGAGTCCTATGTAATAATCAGGTGAGGTCTATGTTTATAATTACCATTTGTGTTTCTTATGACATTTGTAATGAATAAATTACTGATTTATTAAAAATTTTAGTACAAAATTCTATTATTCTATCTGCAGCCTCATTTCTGTCACCAACTATATGTTTTCAGACTACTAATCCTTCTTGCTTGCCCCAACTTATGCATTCCAATCATCTATTATTATTAATGCATTTTGGTTACATGTTCAATCAATTTCTGCCTGCAAAATTTGTTCAAAATCTTCTATTTCCTCCTCTTTGGCTCAGATTGTTGGTATATATATTTTCATGATAGTGGTATTAATGGGTCTTCCCTGTATACTTATGGATATTAGCCTATCACTTCCAACATTGTATTTGAAGATGGATTTATAAATGGTTTTTCTAACTATGAATGCAACTATATTTTTCCTGACCTTTTAATTTTCATTGTAGTAGATCATGTGATAAATAAAGGTTTACTGGGAAACAGTCACACTCATTTGTTTATGTATCGTTTATGGTTTCTTTCACATTATAATGCCCAAGTTGCGTGATTGTGGATACTTGAAAGTCTACAAATCTCTTCCAATCTATACTTTATAGCCTTTGCAGAAATTTGTCCAACTCTGCTGTGTTCAGCCTTAGGAAGAGCCAAGATTCTTGGGAGAGAAAAAAAGAGTACACAGAAACCTAAAGAACATTGAGCCAAAGCAGTGGTATAATAACAAAAAAACAAAACAAACAAACAAAAAAAAAAACAACACTGAGAAAACAGAAAGAAATTAAGCAACAATGAACATAGCCAGTTCATACTGGGCCCCATGTAAACCAAGGTAGAGTGTTTTTCATCGAACAACACATTAGGAAGTACAATAGGAAGCTCATAAAGATTTCAAGTGAGACATTGTTTGCTTATTTACATTTGACAAAGGTCAATCTTCTTGAGAAAATTTATCAGATAAGAATCACTGAAGACCTTCTTATGTAAAGCTTTCTTATTGTATGCTATATGGTCAAGGTTAATTCGACTACTTCCACAAAGGTTTTCCAAGACTGTGATCTTTACAGAAACAAGATCCTTCCTCTTCCTCCAAAGGGGTTGGTTAGCTCAAACTTACAAACATTTAGCAGACAAGTATTTAAGCTTCTGTTATGTTGTTACATACAACCCTGGCACACTCCCTTCCTAATTTTAAACCATGAAGTAACCCCTTGCTCTGTTCACTCAGCAGCTTCTTGGTCTAGGTATAGGTTTGCTAAGAACAATCAAGTGTTCTAGGATTCCCATTCTTAATGTCAGCCACAACTTGTTATGAATCACACAATCAAATGCTTTTGCATAGTCAATAAAGAAAAACTAGATATTTTTCTGGTATTCTTTACTTTCAGCCAGAATCCACCTGACATCAGTAGTCATATTCTGGTGCCATTCCCTCTTCTAAATCCTGATTAAACTCCAGGAAGTTCCCTATCTATTCACTTTTCTAGCTATTTTTTAATGATCTTCAGCAATATTTTGCTTTTGTGTGATATCAATGATATTGTTTTGATAGTTTCTACATTCAGCTGGATTATCATTCTTGGAAATGGGAACAAATATGGCCAGACAGCTCCAAATTCCCTGTCATAGACTGGTGAGCACATCCAGGGCTGCATCTGTTAAGTGAAACAAGTCAATAGATATCCCATCAATACTTTCTTAAATACTTCAGTGTCAATCAATTATTTTTAGTACAATCACTCTGTGTATTCCTTCAATCTTCTTTTGATACATCCTGGATCATTGAAGATTTTTCCCATAGCATGTCTCAGTTTTACAACTCTAGGCATGAATTTATTTTTCAGTTTTTTCAGCTATAGAAATGTTGAGTGAATTCTTCCATTTTTTTTATTCTCCAACTCTAGCTCTTTACACATTTCATTATAATAGTTTGCTTTGTCTTCTCAAATTGTCCTTTAAAATAATTTGGTAAACTCTCCATGACCTCAGCTGAAAGGCCTTCAGAAGCCTTCCAAGGCCCCATCCTGCCATGCCAGTATAGGTCTCACTCAGAGCCATGGACACTGTGACATGATATTCAGACATGTGGTTGCTTTTGTGGTTTGCTCTTAGAAGTCTAACATCTGTCAGTTTGTTCTATTGGTGGAGTGGCTTGTATGTTGCTTATTTTATGGTTTAGGTGTGTATATATTTTCTTGTGTTGTTTGCTCTACTTACTGGAACACTTGTCTGTCAGTGCTGTGCTGCGATAACTTGTGGTTTACTGTGGTGCTGGAAGCTAAGCCACTGATGTTTCAGATACCTACAGGATAACTCATGGTAAACAAGTCTCAGAAGAGCTCCCAGGTTAAGATAATCTAGGCAGCAGTATCAGTGATCTCTTTTTTAAATAACAGGTCTTAGAAAACCCTATAAACATTGAAAGAACATGGGTAGCTTATACAATGAGTGATAGAGTCCACATTGGAGTCACTCAAAATAATGGGACACAGCAGCAAACATCCATTAATAACTAGAATGTGGAAAGTATGAAGTGTGAACCTAGGAAAACTGGAAGGTGTCAAAAAGTAAATGGAATACATAAAGATTGAAATTCTAATCATCAGTGAGTTGAGATATAGTGGCCTTGGCCACTTTAAATTAGACAGTCATATGATCTACTATATTGGAAATGAAAAATTGAAGAAGAATGATATTGTATTTACAGTGAAAGAGATAATTTCAAGATCTATCCTGAAGTTCAATGCTGTGAGTGATAGAACACTATCCATTACTCTACAAGCTGTTGTGATTAAGTGCCATCGAGTCAAGTATGAGCTACAGCAACTCTGAACCATGACCTGAACTCTATCCTATCTGGCGCCATCCTCACAATCTCTGACATACTCAAGCCATTGCTGCAGTCACTGTGTCAATCCATATGGTTGAAGGAATTCCTCTCTTCCCCCAATCCTCCACCTTTCCAATCACGATATCCTCTAAAGAATAGGCTCTCCTAGCAACATGTGCAAAGTATGAGAGATGAAACTTTTTCATCTTGGCCTCTAAGGAGCATTCTGACTGCACCTTTTCTAAGACATGTCTTAGAGATATGTTTGTTCATAAGGTTTTCAAGGACCTGGAGTTTCAGAAGTAGACTTCCTAGTATGTCTTAATCCAAGAGCTCTATTAAAACCTCTCCACCGTAGGTAATAATCCTTCTGGCATGTTGGCAACAAACTGGTGGCACAGCTTTCAGCAATACAGCAATCCACAAATTACCCAGTAAATTGACAAAAAAGTGTTGTACTAAGAAGGAAAATTATAAACAAATGAGAATATAGCAATCGAGTAGAGGCTGAGTTGTTTTGTGTTTTTTTTTTAAACTTTTATAATTGACTAGATTATTAGGTCCTCCAAATGCTCAGAAATGAGTTTTTTTTTTTAAAAAAAAAATCATGATGGGAGGAGATTGTACATCTTCTGTGGAACAACTAGTAGATCTGAAACTGTAGAGATGTGTGACCTTTACCCACAGTGCAACTTACTATGGACTATGCTTCATAAATCACTTGCAAAGTGCTATGTGAATTGTATCTTTAGCTTATTTTCCCATTGTATATTCCAATATGCACTTGGTTGCCTCAGAGACTGCTGAATATTTGCAGCCTTCTATTTCATTCAGGGCACCTTACACTTGGAAAGATACTAGCTAAAAGTAATTTAAAATGATCATAGGCAGTTCTTACAAAGGACTTTTCCATTAATAACTTCTCTATCAGCTGTCTCCTGATGGACTTCTGTAAGGTATATTTTAGAACATCAGTTTGATTATAATAGCACATTCAGCACATCCTATGGATGTTTGTGGTTATGGCTGTTATTACACTAGGCACACAGTCAAAGTTAATGGGCAATTAATTCTAAGCTTGGAACTTCCAGCAGAAAGCTAAAAAGGTTAATTGATTTATATAATAGAAACAAAGGACTTTTTGTATAGTTGAGCATTTGTTAAAGTAGATTTGTCTAAGCATGAGATTCTAACCAGGAAAAGATATTAAGCCTTGAATGTTAGAGTAAGATTTCTGATGTGAATTGAGACTATTGATTCATATCGCAACATAATTGAGAGTGTACTATAAAAAGAGCACTGGATTACAAATCAGGAATTCAGAGTTCCAGTTTTCAATTTATTAATCACATAACTTTAAGTAAATTCTTTTAAAGGCTTCCAGCCTTAGTTGTTTGTTTCTCTGATTTTTTTCTACGAGGAGGATGGAGTAATTTTATTTAGTCTGTTTAATCCATAATTATCTAATGTATTTCAATGAGCTAATGATTAAGAATACTTTGAAAAATATTTCTCTGTATTATTACAAAAAGAAAATAAATGAGCACTAAGAGACTTTATAGTTACTAGTAGTTACTAGCTTACAACAAACAAAGAAACATATTCTGACGATAAATGAAGCTTAAAGATCCCTGAAATATTTCCGTGAATGACTGAGGAAGGCTAGGGAAGTAAAAAGTCCATAAATTATTTTCCGCCTCTGCCATTACTGTTTTTCCTCATGTTGACTTCTGAGCTGGAAAGGTTGTCCCATCCCTAAGCTGCCGTTAGCTTTCTGACATTACACAGATGAAACAGGTTATCAGTAGTGAGCTTGGGGAGGCCAGTTTAGACCCTTTTCTGTGTTACAGTAAGATCTTTTTTAAAAGTTCACTATAACTCTAGACACACATTGGGTTGTTGGGTTTGTTGTTTTGTTTGTGGTTTTTTTTAACAGTTTCTAATTTTTCCATAGAACTCATTTCTTTTCAAGCATTGACATGGAACTGGAAAATGATGTTTGAAAAATATCCTTTAATACCATATTGTGGTTATTTTACTCCTCTGGGAGCAAAGGAAGGAGATGGAGGGAGCAAAGCTACAGAAAACGGCATGGTCTTCACCAGAAGCTAAAACACTCTTACAAATAGCAATCACAAATCTTTTCTGATTTGACTTGGGTTAAAAAGAAAGTCAAAACTCTTAAAAGACCACGAGAAAGAAAATGCTATTTTCCCAGCTGCGGTTAGAGTTGTTTGCAACCTCAGAGCGGGCAGCAATGGAAAAGTCATGTCGAGTTTTTAATATGTTGCTCACATCATTGTTTTTCCAAAGGCATAAATGCACATGTGATTCTGATGACCTCATATGAGATATAAAGGTGTTACATTAGGTAGAAGAGCAGCAAGCCTTCACTTGAAAGCTTTTTTATTCACAGCATTAAATATATTGCCCACACCATATAAATTATACTTATAGCTCCTTGCTTTTACCAGAGAAAAGCCAGTAGGGCTGCAGGATTTTTGTTGTTTTGACCTTGGATATAAATAAAACCAGACGAACAAATATTGAGTTCGATGGAAGGGGGAATAGTAAGGGAAAGGAGGTATTTTCCAGTGAGTTTATCTTTAAGGATATTGACTAGAAAAGCATATATTTACTAAAATAGCAATACATATATATTGAAATTACACATACAAATATATGAAAATAGTTCCTCTGTGACAAAGCAAGATGATGATTAAGTATTTGTTAGACATAAAGCAGACACATATATGTGCCATTAATTACAAAGAAAATTAGCCAGGCTGGAATAACAATAAACTGAGATAGACTTGTCTGGCCTAAAGACAAACAGTAGTAGTGAAAGTGTCTGGAAGCATTTATCCTTCCTTTGATTATTTGTACCTATAAGTATATGTTTTAAAATATCCAGTCTGAAGTCATTTCATGAAAAGAAAGGTAAAATCATAAAAGGCATATTACAGCTTCAGGAAAATTAGCTTTTCTCCAAAATTTCAGTCTTTAAAAAATTATACAGTAATTAAAGGTAAAAGAAATGCACATAAACTCTCCTCTCGCTCTCTGTGTGTGTGTGTGTGTGTGTGTGTGTGTGTGTATGTGTATGTGTATATATATATTTGTTGTTAAGTGCCGTTGAGTCGCAGCAACTCTAGTGACCCTATGAAGGAGATTCCTCGACCCTTGGGTGCCTTTCATCCTCTCTCCAGGTTCATAGGGTTTCGTAGGCAAGCTATTATGGAAGTGGATGCCACTCCTCCTTCCAAGCTTGTTTTAATCGGGGAGGTCCACCCCACTCTCTGTCTGCATTGGGTAGCCAACCATTAACGCATTTCACACATCAGTGTCACAGTGTTCAACCTCACAGCAACCAAAAGTGAACGCAGTACGACAACTTGTACACCAGGTCTATTCGACCTAGAGGAATGTCTGAACAAAAACAACGAGTCAATGGCCATGTTCTCCCAGGTCTGCTCCACCCAGGGTTGCTATGGCCCGGCAAGCAGAGAGAGCAGGTGCTGTTTGGGCAGGTGTTGTGGCAGTTTTCGGACATGAAGGACTACTCTGCCTCCAGGAGCCAGGCAAACCAGCCTTGGCCTAGGGTTTAAGGCAGCAGCACAGGGCTCCAAGCCCTGTTATATACAAAACCACAAAAATTTTTTAAAAAACATTAAAAGCCATCGTGTACATTTGAGTAGCTAGTCCATGACCATATCCCAAATCACTGAATTTTTACCAAATTGATCCTTGTGCTGCTAACACTCAATGTAATGGTGAAGCCACAGCTCCCTTAATGGGGATATCAAACATGGGAGTGATGGTGAGGATGTAACAAGACAGAGAAATGTTTTGTTCTGTTGTACTCAGGGTTGGTATGAGTTGAAACTGACTTAATGATCCCTAACAACATAGGCGTAGTTGTGTCAAAGACAATAAGGTTGGCTCAGGATAAAGTAGGCTTTAGATTTATGAGTCACAGGTGACTTGACAGCACATAACAATAAATAACAACATATAACAGTAGTTGTTCTAAATGCATATATATACAATATAGAATATTGTTATTGTTGCTATATACAATCAAGTCAGAACTGACCCACAGATGACCCTCCAGAGGGTTTTTCCAGAGACAATAAATTGCATCGGAGAAGATTGTTCATCCTTCTCCCATGAAGCAGCTGGTAGATTTGAACTGCGTGCCTTTGGGATTGTAGCCCAGCTTCTCACCATTAGGCCATCAGAGCTCACTATTTGTACAGTTAAGTAAAAACAAACAAACAAAAAACAGCAACAAACAACTTGGTAGCAGATAGTGTTAATCTTTTTATTATTTAGAATATTTCTTAGTTTAATAGAAGGATATTATTTGTTGGAGAGGTGTTGGTTTTAACTGAAAGAGGTCTTTTAGAATATTTTCTACTTCTAAAGCAGTATCCCATGTTGCAATGGAGTACTGTTTAAACTTATATTTCCTAGATAGTGTACATAAAGATAGTTCTTGACTCAGTTTGAGATTATTAACAAAATTTAGTAGTTAGCAAAAAGAAATAGCTCCTTTACTAATATTATAATTTAAAAATCGAGTAATATACAAAAAGACACATATTTGATGTATTAACTCCATTATTGAAAAAGTTGCTTGGACTCTCTCATTAGCTGTAGAAAATGACCGGCATGGTTTTCAAGAGATACTTCTCAAGTGATACCTGTTATAATATAGATCCCTGAAGTATTTGTATTGTGCTTATTGACTTAATTTACACACTTTCATACCCTGAGTTGAGTTGGTACATGGAAAAAGATACAAGGTATAAACACTCTCATTAATATATCATTTGTTTTAAATAAAAAAATTACTTTTTTAAATTTTACTGATAATTTTTTTTTACCAGTTATTCCAGTGACAAGAAACCCTGGAAAACATAACTAGAAGATTCTCTTTTAATTCTACTCCTCTCTTCAGGCTTTGCTATCTCTTTCACTTGATGTCTCAGCTTCTTTCTCCCCCTTACATGTGACCTTAAACTCACCCCTCGTTGGAAACATTTACCATTAATTTTAGCCTCTCTCACTTTTATCTTCAGAATCTTCTTTTCTAGTGATTTCCTCCCATATGCTCACATACACATCTTCATGTTTCCTATTGCTGAAGTGACACAACATACACACAAATCCAAACTAACAAACTTTCCTTTGATCCTGCCTCCACATGAGTTATTCTATCTTTAAATATTTCAACAACTCTAGAATTTCTTTTGAGGTTTATATATTATCAAAAATATAATTTTACATTATTCAACAATGGAAAGTAGGTTCATAGTCAATGACTCAGAATTCTATTCTAGATAAATATCACAGAAAATGCTTTGATATTTATGTGACAAGTAGTGTGCAGAAACAGTTAGAGCTTTATTGTTGGTAAAGCAAAAATCTAGTAGATGGACAAATTGTGATATTTTGTACACTGAAAGACTACACAATAAAGAAAATTCATTTATCTCAACTACAAAGTCAACATAGACTCTCAAAAATGTCACATTTCAGTTTTTGAAAATAATCTTATGATTCTACTTTTAGAAAATTCTAAATCTAACCAAAGATAATTTAAAGTAACATGCACATACATTAATAATATTAAGAAGTTTTGTGATATGCTTGTTAAGTGCTCACCAACTAGCCAAAATGTCAGTGGTTCATACCCACCAGCTGCCTTGAAGAAGAAAGGCATTGCACTCTGCTTTTATAATAATTATGGCCTTGGGAAAACTATGGGGCCATTTCTATTCTGTTTTCCAGAGTTACTAAGCCAAACTTGACTTGGAACAAATTGATATTAATAATACAAATCAATACAAATGCATAATAGTTGTTGTTTACTGTGGACTCAGAATTAACTCACCTCTAATCCTCTACAGGATTTTCAGAGGCTATAAATCATAAAGGAAGATATTGCTCATTTTTCTCCCATGAAGCAATTGGTGGATTAAAGCTGCCTGCTTTTGGGTTGATAGAGCAAATTTATACACACTAGACCTCTAGGGCTTCCTACATAATAGTAGTTCTATGTTATTTGTACAGACACCGATACAGGATCAAGATTGGAGGAAGATTCATCAATGGAATGCAATATAGAGATGATACAAACTTGCTTCCAGAAAATTAAGACTTAAATCACATATTGCTGAAGTAAAAAGACTTCATTATGGATTATACTCTAACATAAAGAAAACAAAATTCTCATTATTGGACCATAAATATCATGATAAATGAAGAAAATACTAAGGTTTCCCAGGATTTCTTTTTAACTTGGGTCCACAATCAATTCCTATGAAAGCAGAAGTAAAAAAAAACCCAAATGACAATTTTTCTTAGATATATCTGATGCCAAAGAAATTTTAGAAGTGTTAGAGACTATTGCGTCACTTTGAAAACTAAGCAGTGCCTGACTCAGGCATAGTCTTTTCAGTCACCTCATATTCGTGTACAAGTTAGAATGGGAGTAAGGAAGACTGAAAAACTGATAACTTTGAAAGATAGTGCTGGCACAAAGCACTGAAGGCCAAAAGAATAAACATATCTTTCTTGGAAGAAGAATGGCCTGAATACTCCTTAGAAATGACAAAGTGAAACCTTAACTCACATTCTTCACGCATGTTGTCAGGAAAGATCAATCCTTGCAGAGAGACGTTACATTGGTAAAGTAGAAGAAAAGTGAAACAGAAGAACACCCTCAGTGAGATGGATTAACACAGGCTGCAACAAAATCACAAGCAACACAACATTTTGTGGGTGACACAGGAACCTAGTGTTCATAGGGTCTGTATGAATAATAGCCAGTTTGACAACTTGATGACAGCAAGAACAATCCACATTCAGTAAGCAAAGTCTTCCTAATTTTTCAGATGTTTTATTTCTTAAGCAAATGGTATGCGCATGAGGCTTTTAGCAACACATTTTGAAGGATAAACAATCCTGTATTTAAAAAGTGCCCTCCCTTGAAATAACCATATTTTTTTCCCACAAAACTATTATGTGTTTTATAATGAAATGTGCAAGGAGCTGGAGTTGAAAAATCAAAAGAGCCAAACTCACTCAGCATTTCTTAAGCTAAAGGAACTAAAGAACAAATTTAAGGCACAAATTGCAATACCAAAGAATGCTATGGACTGAATACTGAATGATTCAGGGAGCATTAAAAGATTAAAGGAGTATATAGTTATTGTATCAAAAAGAATTGACTGACACAGAAGAATTTTAAGATCAAGAGGTATGTTGATGAAGGAGGAAGTTAAAGCTGCTCTGAAAGGCTTGGATAAAAAGAAAATCCCAGGAATTGATGGAATATCAATTAAAATATTTCAACAAACAGATGTTGCCCTGGATTTGCTTACCAGCTTGTACCAAGAAATCTAGAGGACAACTACCTGACTAGAAGAGATGCATATTTATTCACATTAAAAAAAAAAAAAAGACCTGACTGAGTGGGGAAATCATTGAACAATATCACTAATATCATACACTAGCAAAATCCTGCTGAAGATCATCCAGAAATGACTAGAACAGTACATTGACAGAGAATTACCAGAAATGCAAGCTGGGTTTAGAAGAGGTCGTGACACTAGAGACATTATTACCAGTGTCAGTTGGATCTTGGCAGAAAGCATAGAGTACCAGAGGAATGTCTATCTGTGTTTCATTAACTATGAAAAGCCATTTATCTTTGTGGATCACAACAAATTGTGGCTAACCTTGAGGAGAATGGGAATCCCAGAACACTTAACTGTGCTTATTTTTGTAAAACCTACACTTGGACCAAGAAGCAGTCTTCAGAACAAGGAAACACTGCATGGTTCAAAATCAAGAAAGGAGTGCATCAAGGATGAATCTGGTCTCTGTACCTTTTCAATCTGTATGCAGAACAGATCATTCAGGAAGCAAGGCTTTAGGAGGAAAAATGTTGCATCAAGATTGGAACAACCTATATTATGAAGATAGCACAACCTTGCTTCCTGAAACTGAAGAAAACCTGAAGCGATTGCTGCAGAAAGTCAAGGCCTATAATCTTCCAATATGGATTGAAGCTTAATATGGAGAAAACAAAGATTCTCACCACTGGGCCAATTGGCAGCACCATGATTCATGGAGAAGAGACTGAGGTTGTTAACAATTACAGCTTGTTCGGCTCTACAATCAACAGTCTTACCAAACACTAGCAGTTAAAAAATCAAAACAACTAATTACTTTTTGAAAATCTGTTGTCAGGGACCTCTCCAGAGTGCCGAAAAGTAATTATGACTGTCTAGAGACTAAGTTACGCCTAATCTATGCCACAGTCTTTGCAACTACTTGCTATGCATCAGAAAGCTGGACTAAAGATGACAGAAGAAAAATTGATGCCTTTGAATTGTGGTGCTGGGGGAGTCTTGAATATATCATGGGCTGCAAAGAAAACAAATAGGGCTGTCTTAGAGTGAAACTAAGACTCTCCTTGAAGACTAGGATTTTGAAGCTCCATCTCACATGAATTGATACAGTAACTGGGGCAATGGGAATAGGTGTGTCCAATCCTTGAGGCTGGCTCAGGACAGGGCAGGCTTTAGAGTTGCTATAAATAGGGTCACTATGGGTCGCAGGCTACTTGAGGACACAGCAACAACAACAACACATGTTTTAGGTATTTTCATTTTCTAACCATGCAGCTCCACATATTCTTCTTTCTTATTTATTTCTTTATACATGTTGCTCACCTCAACTGATACCAAACCAAAATAAAGAGGAACCTTCATTCTGTCAAATTTCCACTCACTGTCCCCCTTCAGGACAGAGTAATGTTATCCTACAGGGTTTTCAAGACTAGATCTTAACAGAATCTTTATTTCACCCAATGACCTTTCAGCTGTCTAATCATTTTGTTACAAATGTTACCTTAAATTGACCTGTATTATTGCTGTTAGGTGCTATTGAGGCAATTAAGATTTAAATTGTGAAATAAGTAGTCCTAAAAATGACGACTTTACACATGGATCTCACCTGATGGGCTGCATCGGAATCATATTGACTGCATTTGTGGAAGAAATTGTTGGAGAAGTTTGATATTCTCAGTCAAAACTAGGCCAAGGATGGACTGTGAGTAAGATTATTAATTACTCATATGGAAGTTCAAACTGAGGCCAAAGAAAATTGAAATAAGTCCAGGAACCAAGATATGATCTTGACTCAATTCCATCCAAATTTTAAGATCAGGTTTGATGCATTGAACACCAATGATCAAAGACCAGATTGATTGTGGGATGATATCAACTATATCAATCCATGAAGAGAGCAAAAAGTCTTTACAAAAACAGAGGAGAAAGAAAAACTCTAAATGGAAGTCAGAAAGGATTCTAAAATTTAAACTGGAGCATCAAGAAGCCAAAACAAAAGGAAAACATGCTGAAGATTTCAAAAGGCAGCTCAGGAGGACAAGAGAAAATATTATAATGGAATGTGCAGAGAGCTGGGATTGGAGAATTAAAAAGAATGAACTCACTCTGCATTTCTCAAGCTGAGAGAATGAAAAGAATAAATTCAATATTGAAAGATGCCATGAACAGTATATTGAATGGCTCTGAAAGCATCAAAAGAAAATGGAGGGAATACACACAGTCACTGTAACAGAAAGAACAGATTTACACTAAAATAATTCAGAAAGTATCGTATGAACAGGATCCAATGGTAATGAAGGAGGAAGTAAAAGCTGCATTGAAGGCACTGGCAAAAAATAAAGCCCCAGGAATCAATGGGATTTCAATTGACTTGTTTCAATTGACAGACACAACCTTGGTTGTGTTAACCACTCTATGCCAGGAAATTTGGAGGACAGTTGTCTGGCCAATAGAATGGGAGAGGTCCATATTTGTTCCCATTGCCAGGAAAGGTGATCCCACCAAATGTGGAAACTATCAAATAATATCATTAATATCACATGCAATCAAAATACTGCTAAAGGTCATTCAAAATGGTTAGAGCAGTACATAGATAGGGAACTGCCAGAAGTTCAAGCAGGATTTAGAAGATGCCATGGGACCAGGGATATTATTGCTAGTGTCAGATGAAGCCTGCTGAAAGTAAAGAATACCAGAAGAACGTCTATATGACCTTTACTGACTAAAAAAGGCATTTGACTGTGTGGATCATAATAAGTTGTGGCTGACATTAAGAAGAATGGAAGTTCCAGAGCACTTAATTGCGCTCATGAAGAACCTATACCTGGACCAGGAGACAGTTGTGCAATCAGAAAAGGGGAATGCTACATGATTTAAAATCAAGAAGGCGTGTCTCAGGGTTGTATTCTCTCTCCATACCTATTCAATCTATATGCTGAGCAAATTATCTGAGAAGATGGACTCTCTATAAAAAGGATTGTGGCGTCAGTATTGGAGGAAGACATCAAAAATTTGCATTATGCAAATGACACAACCTTGCTTGCTGAAAGTAAGGAGGACTTGAAGCACTTATTGCAGAAGAATAAGGAATGCAGCCTTCAATATAGAATTTATCACAATATCAAGAAAACAAAGATTCTTACCACTGGAACCATAGGCAACATCAATACGGATTAAAAGGAGATTGAAACTCTCAATAGCTTCATCTTGCTTGAATCCACAATTAACACTCTTGGTACTAGCAGGAAATAAGACACATTACACTAGGAAAATCTGCAGTTTGGGACCTCTCCAAATTATTGAATAGTAATGATGTAAATTTGAGGATTAAGGTGCATCTGACTCAGGCCATGACCTTTCCAATCACTTACTATGAAGCTGAGAGCTGGACAAAGAATAAGGATGACAGAAAAAGAATTGATGCCTTTTAGCTGTGGTGTTGGGGAAGAGCACTAAACATCTCATGGTGGCCAAGAGAACAAACAGATAAAACTTGGAGAGGGTGCGGCTCGAGTGCTGTTTGGAGGCAAGAATGATGAGGCTTTGCCTCACATACTTTGAGCATGTTGCTAAAAGAGCTATTCCTTGGAGATGGTCATGATACTGGGAAGGGTGGTGAGTTAAAAAAGAAAAGGAAGACCCTCAACCAGGTGGATTGACAGGGTGACTACTGCAATGGGCTCTTGTGTGTCAGAAAGTGTGAGGATGGCACAGGATAGAACAGGGTTCACAGGGTTGCTATGAGTCATATTTGACTGAACAGCACCTAACAACAACAATTTAACATAATAGTTTCACTTAAGACAATCTGATAATCTTTTTACACTCAATTGTGAAGCTAATCCATTCTAATGGTCCACTTAAATTAATAGGAACTAATATAGAGTTTTGAGTGTTTTTGGTTATCTGGATGGAGACTACCAAACTTTATCCCTGAGTTTTTGATTGTGATGTATACCTTTATTGTACAATTATAATCCAATGCAACATTTTAAGAATCCTTTTACTCACAAAAGAAAGATATTAAAGGACATAAACAGAGAAGGAAAGTGGACAGAACAATATGACTTACCTGTAATACAGTTGTTGTTATTGTTTTCATTTGTTGTGATATGTGCTGTCTAGTCCTCTGCAACTCATAGTGACACTCTGTATAGCCCTGTCTTGAACAAGTCTCCCTGATTTTGACACACCTATACCCATTGCCACAGTTACTTTATCAATTCGTCTCATCCAGGGTCTTCCTCTCCTGTGCTGTCTCTCCACCCTTTCAAGCATGATGTCCTTTTCCAAGGACTGGTCCCTCCTGGCCACATGCCCAAAGCATGTGAGATGGAGCTTCAAAATCCTAGCCCCCAAGGAGAAACTTGGTTTTACAGACCTATTTATTTTCTTGGCAATTCTTGGTATGTTTAAGACTCTTGTTCAGCACCAGCTGTTTTTATTTCTAGGCGTCATTAAGTAAGACTCACGGCAATCCTATAAACAGTCAGTCTGAACACAGTCCAATCCTATGTCAGCCTGAGAATCTCTGATACATCTAAGACTATTGGATGTGTCAACCCACCTGGATGAGGGTCTGCCTCTCTTTTGCTACCCTTTCATCTTCCCAAACAGTGAATAACCTCTCCTAGCAACATACCTAAAATATATGAGACAAAGTCTCATCATCCTAACCTCCAAATTCACTCCTGCCTCTCAAACCTCACTGGATAGGTACTTCTTTGCCAACTCATCACTCTTCCCAGTATCATGACCATCTCCAAGGAATAGCTCTTTTATGCACCTTAGTCCTCAAATTTACATCATTACTACTCAATAATTTGGAGAGGTCCCAAACTGCAGATTTTCCTAGTGCAATGTGTCATTTCCTGCTAGTACCAAGAGTGTTAATTGTGGATTCAAGCAAGATGAAGCTATTGAGAGTTTCAATCTCCTTTTCATCCATATTGATGTTGCCTATGGTTCCAGTGGTAAGAATCATTGTTTTCTTGGTATTGAAATAAAATCTATATTGAAGGCTGCATTCCTTATTCTTCTGCAATTCTGACTTGATAGTACACAACAATAACACAAATGTCATAGAACATGAGCAATAAATGCAGAGTTCTACAATGCCAGAGAACTTGTCCATAACTTCTTTATTTTTGCATATCATACCTGTGAACACATGATATTTGTAAAACAAAAAACAAAACAGGTTACTCCTTTATATATTTTTCTATCAATAATAGTCTTTCATTTTCCTTATTCTCTCTACAAATCTTGACTGGCTAAGTCTCATTAATCATCCAAGTCTCAAATGAATTATTTCTTCTTTAGAAAGATATTCCTTGATCTAAACTGGGTGACATCCTTTGGTTTTTTTAGGTTATCTTGTGCATCACCTGTCTTAATGCTGTGCTCTCCAATTAAATGTTTTTCCTAAGGAATTCTATACACATATTGTATAGAATATATATATATATATATATATATATGTATGTATAGCCTGCTGTGCTGCTAAGTGGGTTCCAACTCAGCAATCCTACATAAGATTACTGAGCCTGTAAATAGTTACAGGAGAAGCCTGCTCCTCTTTTCCTGGCAGAGCAGCTGGAGTATTTGAACTGCTGCCCTTTTGGTTAGCAGCTCCCCATTTAAGTACTGTGTAACTAGAGCAGATTTATATAGGAAAACACAGTAATTAATACAATAGCTTGCAAAACAGATGTTGTTTGTTATTTTGTGCTATGGACTCACTTTCAACTCATAGTGACCCTATGTACAACAGCCCTAAACCCTGCTCTATCCTGTGCCAATCGCACTGTCTCTCCGACATACCCACCTCCATTACTCAGTCACTGAATCAATCCACCTCATAGAGGGCCTTCCCCTCCTGTGAGCTCCCTCCACCCTCCCAAGCATGATGTCCCTCTCCAAGGACCTGTCCCTCCTTACATGTCCAAAGTATGTCAGACAAAGCCCCAGAATCCTTGGAAACAGATGAATATATAAATTTTTAACTTTTTTCCAGCTTAATTTGTTTTAAGGACTATTTATAATCATCATTTAAACTTCTTCTGCTCAAACTTTCTATTCCCTTTTTTCTAAAATCTGACTTCTACCCTCAAAAGTCTCTTGTATTTATTCTCAAAAGGGTCACTAGGGGCCTTGTAATAATTGCATGTAGTAACTGTAAGTCCTTAGCCAATCTGACCTCTCTGAGACATTTGACACTCTTGAGGAGAACATCATTTGGTAATTTGTTTATAGAGTGTTTTGTGTGTGTCAGACCAATGGGAAAATGTGTTCCTTAAGTTCCATAATATTTCTTTTACCTATTTCTTCTAGTTCGTTAGCTTTTATTCCTTCCGTCCCTGAGTCCTACATTCACTCTTAGTTTCACCAAGAATTGGTCTCGGTGATTTAATTGTCTAATTCCAAATACTTCTTTTGTGTATGAATCATTTTCTCTTAGTTAGGATTCTTGACATTGGTCAAATTATTGCAAAATCCTTTACTGCTTTCTGTCGTCAGTCACCCTCAAATAAATTTCCATTCTTATCATGATCAGTGGTGTGAGGGAATGCTCTGTTATTCCCTGCTATAAAATGTGAAATGAGAAAGCTCTGCTCACAGATTAGAGTTTATACTCATCAGCCTAAATCATAAAGTTAATTACAGTATCTCCTCAAGCTTTGCAGCTTCATCTGTAATAATTCTCCAGTATATTCTACACAAACCATTTTAAATGATGTGAAATTTTTAAATATAGTCCACAATTACATCCTCGGTTCTTCTCATATTGTACCTTATACTAAAAATACCTTTCAATCTGATTCTTTATCAGAGGGGCAAAAGGTTATCAGAACACCACTTAAGAATTTCAGAAAAGGTGTGTGTAAGAGTTGTGTCCTTCTCAATTTCTAATTAATATATCTAAGCAAATAATTTGAGAAGTTGTACTTTATGAAGAAGAATGTACTTATAAACAACCTTCATTATGTAGATGACCTTCCTTGTTGAAAGTGAAGAGGACTTGAAATGCTAGCTTCAGAAGACCAACGACTAGATAGGGATTATATCTCAACAGTAAGAAGACAAGAACATTCATCATTGGATCAGTAGTCATATCTTGATAGATGGTAAAAAGACTGAAGTGGTCAACATTCATTTTACTTGGATCCACAATAAACACCCCTGGTAACAACAGTCAAAAAATCCAAAGACATGCTGCATTGGGGAAATGTGCTCTTTTATGGACCTCTCCAAATTCCAAAGAGCAAAGATGTCAGTTTAAAGATTAGGGTATATCTGACTCACATCATAGTATTTTCAATTGCTCCCTATACACCTGAAAGTTAACAATGAATAAAGAGAACAGTAGAGTCCATGTCTTTGAGGTGTGCTGTTGGATAAGAGTGTTCAATATATCATGGACTTTCAAAAGAAGAAACAAAGTTGTTTGAAGGAAAGTACAATCAGAATGTTCCATAGAGGCAAGGCTAGTGAAGCTCTTCTCACTTTTTAGGGAATATTTTCAGAAAGAATTAGTCGTTGGAGAGAAACATCATATTGGGAAAGGTCAGGGGAAAAGAGGTAGATCCTCAATAAGATGTGTTTTTCAATTACTATCTCTATGGACTGGTGTATAAAAGAAAGCATAAGGATGGTGCGGAATAGACAGACACACTTTGGATCTGTAGTTCCTAAAGGCTCTATAAGTCATAACTGACATGATGGAACCTAACAAGAAGAAATGAATGGGGAGATAATCCTTCTAGAATGGACACCAGGTAGGTTAAGGAGAGGAGTAGAAAATTAATCAATACACAATAAACATATATTAATATAAATTAAGTCTAGCCTGATGGAAAGAAGCTGCACTGCTAACATGAAGGCACATGGTTCAAATCCACCTGCTGCTTTGTGGAAGAAAGATGAGTAATCTCTTCCAAGCAATTTACAGTCTTATAAACATTTACTGGAGGGTCAGCTGTGAGTCAGTTCTGACTTGATGGTGCATAACAACAACAATGATATGGGTAAAGGGAAAGACAATTGTGTGTATATTCTAATTGATTTTATAAACCAAAATGTACATAGCTAATTGGAAAAATCAAACTCATCTGGTACGCTTTATAAACATCCATTCAGATAGCAACAAAAATATTAAGAGATGAACCTCTTACAAACTTTATATCTGTATATTTCATACAGAATTTTAAGGAATGTGCACTGCCTTATTGACTTTTTAGAGCTCAACGTAGAATTGCCATATAAACATAAATTGCTCCTCCTTCTTACAATTTGTAGAAAATTGTTATATGCTTTAATCCCAGTAGGGAAAGAATATGAAAAAATATTTATAAGGAATTATTAGTTAAATTAGCAGGGATTTTTATCAAGTTGGGCATATTTCAAATACAAATCAAAGAGTCTATAAGTTTGTGGTGTATTGACCCACTGGGTAATCCATTAAATGACTTAAGCGTGCCTTCAGGCCAAGCTAAACAGTACATGACTCTGATGCTGTTTTGCTAGGTGCAGTTGAATCAACTACAACTCAAATCGACCCTATGAAAAATAGATCTGAACTTTGCCATATTCTGTACCATCATCGTTATCTCAGACATATACTCAATTCCTTTGTTACAGTTACTGTGTTGATCCAACTTGTTGACAGTCTTTCTATCTTGTGCTTATCCTCCACATTTAACAGCATAATGTTTTTCTAAGAACTGGCCCCTCATAATAACATGCTTTACGTATGTGAGATGAAGCTTTACCATTCGCACCTCTATGTGATTGTACCATCTCCAAGACATATTTGTTTCTTCTTTTAGGTGTCTGTGAAATATTCATTACTCTTCTCCAACATCACAACTCAAAGGCATTGACTCTTCTTCTCTCATCTTTATTCACCGTCCAATTTTCAGATGCATAGGAATAATAGAAAAGACCATAGCTTGACTTAGGTAATTTTAGTCTTTAAACTGGTATTGTTACTCCTTAGCACCTTGGAGAGGTCCTCAACAATGATGCTCTTGTTAGATACTGAGAAATCAATCCTTTGGTTCTTCACCACTCCCATGATTATTGGTAGACATGATTATTGTGATCTATGGGCAAACTGAGGAGGACCTCATGCACTTGCTGCGAAGGGTCAAGGACTGCAGCCTTCAGTATGGACTGAGGCTCAATGTCAAGAAGACAAAGATTCTCACCACTGGACCAATTGGCAGCGTCAGGATGGATGACGAAGAGATTGAGATTGTTCACAGCTTCAGTTTGCTCGGCTCCACAGTCAACACTCTTGGCACCAGCAGTCAGGAAATCAAAAAGCGTATCGCGATGGGAAAGTCTGCTGTTAGGGACCTCTCTAAAGTACTCAGGAGCAACAGTGTCTCTCTGGAGACTAAGGTGCACCTGATACAGGCCATGGTATTTGCAATCGCTTGTTATGCATCAGAGAGTTGGACAATGACTAGGGAGGACAGAAGGAGAGTGGATGCTTTTGAGCTGTGGTGCTGGAGAAGGGTACTGAATGTACCCTGGACTGCCAGGAAAACAAACGGATTTGTCTTGGAGAGGATTAAACCAAGATACTCCTTGGAGGCAAGGATTCTGGGGCTTCGTCTGACATACTTTGGACATGTTGCCAGGAGGGACGGGTCCTTGGAGAGGGACATCATACTTGGGAGGGTTGAGGGACAGCGCAGGAGGGGAAGACCCTCTATGAGGTGGATTGATTCGGTGACTGGGGTAATCGGGATGGGTGTGTCAGAGGCGGTGCGGTTGGCGCAGGATAGAGCAGGGTTTAGGGCTGTTTTGCATAGGGTCGCTATGAGTCGGAAACAACTCGAAGGCACATAACAACAACAACAACATGGACTCTTCAAAAATAGATTGTTAGGCCTTTCTTCACAGTCTATTTTAACTTGGATGTCTGATGAGCATTAAAAGAACATGTACACCTTCCCTGACAGATTGGTGAAGACTATGCATGAGGTGCATTGGCTGAAAATGTAGCCAGAGTCTCTCACAGGTAGGTGAAAATTCTATCACTAAATTGCCAATGTCTGTTATTTTTATGTTCTCTCCAGTTGCTTGCAACTCATAGCGACCCTATATGTACAACAGCTCTGAACCCTGAACTATCCTAAGCCAACCTTATCATCCCTGACACACCCAGCCCCATTGTCCCCAGTCACTGGGTTAATCCATCACATACAGGCTCTTCCTCTGTAATGCTGTCCTTCCACCCTCCTAAGAATGATGTCCCTCTCAAAGGGTCGGTCAGTCCCTCTTTGCAACACTCCTAAAGTATGTCTGATGGAGCTTCAGAATCCTTGCCTCCAAGGAGCAGCCTAGTTCCAACCACTCCAGGATGAACCTATTTGTTTTCCTACCAGTCCAAGGTATACTAAATGTTCTTCTTCAGGACCACAACTCAAAGACATCAATTCTCCTTTTATCTTCCCTAGTCATTATCCAGCTTTCTGATGCATAACTCCTAGTAAGAGTCAAAAGATTATTATCTGAGGAAAAGAAAACTATCTCAGGAATGTATAATATTGGGGGAAACTGGCAAGTTTCACACCATGCAATTCTTATACAGCACCATCTTGTAGCAGCTTGCAAGAACTGTCTTAAACAACAAAGAATCTTGTAAATATTTATTAATATTATCTCTATTTGTACTTGTATTAGATACTAAGATCCTCAGAAGAAGAAAACTGTTCTTGGTTCTTGATATCTCAGTGTGAAATTTTTCTTACTTTGGGTGTGAATTTAAAGGATATGGGTCAATGCCACCTACCACCTGAACTTGAACATCAATATCATCAACTCAAATTCCTGTGATGGGTGTTAAGTGTGAAAAAAGAAGCCACAGAAACATTAACATAGATACAATGAAAACTGATATTAAAAAAAAACTCATTGTTTTCAATAAAAATTGGACATGACATTATTAACCATACTCACAAGAGCAATTAATTATGGTTTATAAGAAACCTTGGTGCTATGGTAATTAAACAAACAACTGAGCTCTAAGAATCTTAATTCATCTAGCCTAGTGAATACTTGAAAATGTTACCAAAAACAGAAATAACGTCAGTTCTTCAAAAATGAGTAAAAATTATCAAACCATGCAAATAAATAACCTGAAGTGATTTACAAGAACTAGACAAAGCGTGGTATACTTACAGCTGATCCACTAAATTCCCATAAGCATAATAAGGTCCTCAATAAAGGAAGAACAGTTCCATCTAGCTAACATTTTCCAGCAGACAGAAATAAAAAATCGGGAAATGAAATGCTAAATTTAGCCAGCAATTGTCATCCCTTGAGCAACATTAAACCAAAGATAACAACTCTGAATTTGATCATCTAACAAGCAGTTCACTTTACCTAAGAGACACATGGTCTAAATCAGTAACCCTTAATATAAATGCCAAGGAGACCCATGAGACCTTACAACCTGGTGTGCTATGTCTCCTTCAGCTGCAGCACAGCCATTTCTATTTCATTACTGCAGGCACTAAAATTCCCCCTATATTCAGCCTTTTATCACCCCCCCACAGAAAAATGAATTTTAAAAAAAGGCATCAGTGATATATGAACAGATAATTTGCCTCCCCTATCCTCTCTAGCCATTCTCAGATCATCCAGATAAGCAAATCAGCCTATGGACATTCCACCTAAATTATGATAGAATATCCTCTGATAAGTTAGTTCTGAGACTGCAGATACTATATAAAGATACATAATTTAGACACAAAGTTTTCAAGAAGAAACATTTGTCTTAGATGAAGGATCAGAAACATGGTGTGGTTTCTTTGGAAGCCTTAAGAAAAAGGGATGCTACAAAGAGGTGCTGGAACATACAACCAAATATGAGCTTACCAAACCAACCTTTCTTAAAATTTGCTGCAGACTTGCAATGGAAAATATAAAAACTAAATCATGACTTTAGGAGAAAGTGAAAAAAGTTTCAGACGGTATTTAAACAAAACCAGAAACCTTCATTTAAGGGAAAGAGTGCCACACATAACGTATATCATGTTTGTTGTTGTTGTTTTTAGGTGTCTTTGAATCGAGCACAGCTCATGTTGTTGTTCTTATGTGTCGTTAAGTCACCTGCATTCCATAGAGACCTTTTGTACAACAGCTCTGACCCCTGTCCTGTCCTAAGCAGGTCTCACTAATTGACACACCCATCCCCATTGATGCAGTTACTGTGTCTATCAATCTCACGTGGTGTCTCCCTCTCCTGCACTGTCCCTCCACCCTTCCAACCAATCTCTCCTGGCCACATGCCCAAAGTATTTGAGATGGAGCTTCAAAATTCTAGCCTCCCTATTAACAAAAGATCTGAACCTTGTTCTATCCTTATTGACTAAATCTAGGAAAATTAATTCCCTACAGAAATGTTGAACACTTATTAATTGGTAAATTACTTCCATTTAATTTGTCACATGGTCATTGGGTATATGCTGGAGAAAAACCCATTAAAAAGATTAATCATGGTGCAAAATTCAAAATTGAATAAGAAATAGTAACTTTCCAAGGAATCTGCATTCTGGTGCTTTCATCAATCTGACAGTGAATAGATTCAGTAACTCCAAGAGAGCAGTACCAAGTAGGAATAAGAATCCTCTTTTGTTATGCAGATGAATCAACCCTACTTGTTGAAATGGAGTGAGATCTGAAGCTCATGCTGCAGAAGGTCAGCCTGCAATATGGATTGAATTTCAACATCAAGAAAACAAAGATTCTCATCACTGGGCCAATTGGCAGCATTATGATAAATGGTGAAGAGATTGAGATTATTAACAGCCTTAGTTTGCTTGGCTCACTCCACAATCAGTACTCTTTACCAGCAGCCAGGAAATTAAAAGACAAATTGCATTGGGAAGTCGGCTGTCAGAAAACTCTCCAAAGTACTTAAAAGTAACGATATCAGTCTGGACACTAAGGTATGCCTGATCCAAGCCATATTGTTGTTGTTGTTGTTGTTGTTGTTATGTGCCATCGGGTCACTTGCGACTCATAGCGACCATATGTACAACAGCTCTAAACTCTGCTCTGTCCTGTGCCAATCTCATTGTCTCTGACACACTCATCCCAATTGCCCCAGTCACAGAATTAATCCACCTCCCAGAAGGCCTTCCCCTCCTGCGCCTGCCCTCCACATTCCCAAGCATGATTTCCTTCTCCAAGGACCAGTCCCTCCTTACAGCATGACCAAAGTACGTCAGACAAAGCCTCAGAATCCTTGCCTCCAAGGAGCAGCCTGGTTTAACCCTCTCCAGGATGAATCTCTTTATTTTCTTAGAAGTCTATGGTACCCTCAGCACTCCAACACCAAAGCTCAAAAGCATCAATTATCCTTCTATTCTCCCCGGTCATTGTCCAGCTCTCTGATGCATAATAACTGATTGCAAAGACCAGAGCCTGTACCAGACATTCCTTAGTCTCCAGAGACACACCTTTGCTCTTCAGTACTTTAGAGAGGTCCCTAACAGCAGGCTTTCCCATCACAATACGTATTTTAATTTCCTGGCTGCTGCTGCCAAGAGTGTTGATTGTGAAGACAAGCAGACTAAAGCTGTGAACAATCTCAATCAATCAATCACCATCCATCCTGATGCTCCCAATTGGTCCAGTGGTGAGAATCTTTGTCTTCTTGACATTGAGCCTCAATCCATATTGAAGGCTGCAGTCCTTGACTGTCAGCAGCAAGCACTTCAGGTCCTCCTCAGTTTTAGCAAGCAGGGTTGTGTCATCTGCATAACGCAGATTGTTGTTAGATCTTCCACCAATCTTGACCCCACATTTCTCCTCATAGAGCCCAGCCTCCTGGATGATCTGCATACAGGTTGACAAGGGATGAAGACAGGACACATCCCTGGTGTACACTCTTCCCAATTTTGAGCCATGCAGTATTTTCTTGCTCTGTTCTGACGACAGCTTCTTGGTTCAAGTAGAAGTTTCATATTAGTATGATCAAGTGTTCTGGGATTCCCATTCTTCTCAGAGTCAGCCACAGTTTGTTATGGTCCACACAGTGAAACTCCTTTGCATAATGAATGAAGCACAGATAGACATTCCTCTGGTATTCCCTGCTTTCAGCCAAGATCCATCTAACATTAGCTCCAATATCCCTAGTAGCACGACCCCTTCTAAACCCAGCCTGAACTTCTGGTAGTTCTCTGCTGGGTTTAGCTCCAATATCCCTAGTAGCACGACCCCTTCTAAACCCAGCCTGAACTTCAGTAGAATCTTGCTTGCATATGAAATCAATGAGATTGTTCTATAGTTTCCACACTCTGTTGTGTCACCCAGAATGGGAAAAAATACAGATCTCTTCCAGTCAGTTGGCCAAGTGGTTGTTCTCCAGATTTCTTGACACAACTGGTGAGCACATACAGGGCAGCATGTGTTAAGTTAAATATGTCAATTGTATACCGTCTATTCCTGGGGCCTTATTTTTTGCTATTTCTTTCAAAGCAGCTTGAAGTTCTTCCTTCATCACCTATAGGCTCTTGCTCATATGTTGTTTCATGAAATTCTTCTGTGTCTGCTCCTCCTTCTCCAGCAGAGCATCTCGTGGATTTGAACCCTACACCTTCAGGATTGTAGCACACCATCTTGCCAGTAGGCCACCAGAGCTTTCTTGATCCAAGCCATAGTTTTTGTAATTACTTGCTATGCCTCAGAAAGCTGGAAATTCCTAGGGATGATAGAAGGAAAACCAATGTCTTTGATCTATGCTGCTGGGAAAGAGTATTGAATATAACATGGACTGCTAGGAGAACAAACAGACTCAACATAGAGAGGGTTAGACCAGGCTGCTCCTTACAGGCAAGATTCTGAAGCTTCATCTTTCATACTCTGGACATGTTGCATGGAGGGACTAGTCCTTGGAGAGGGATGTCATGCTCGGGAGGATGGAGGGACAGAGCCAAGAGAGGAAGATCCTCGATGAGATGAATTGATTCAGTGACTGGGGTAATGGATGTAGATGTGTCAGAGACAATAAGATTGGCACAGAATAAAGCAAGGTTTAGGGCTGTTATACATAGGGTCACTATGAGACAGCACACAACAACACAACAACTTGTGTTTGGGGATTTAGCTGGAATAAAAGTTACTGGAAAGAATGAAATATTTCTATGTGACAAATCCGTATTATTCATATACATGGAATATATATATAATATTTGAAAGTTATTTTGTGAAAAACATTTTTGCTGCTAAATGTATAATGATACTTTAAGCACGGTAACAGAGCAGTTACTATTTGAAAAGTACATATTTTAGATAAAGCAGTATGTTAGAAAACCACAAGTCAACTTTTAAAAAAGAATATTATTGATTCTTCACCACAATTTTTAAGAAAAATGGCCATTTTATATTTCTTATTACCATGGTTATTTTCTATGAGCACTTGCTGAAATACTTTTACATGAGAGATGTGTTAAAATTCTATTAAAGAAGTTAGTCAATTATAGATAATCCATTGGCTAAATGAGGTTTCAATCAACAGACTAAAGTGTTAACTACTTGAAGCAGGATTGCAGATTGAATCTGTGCATGGAAAATGTATTCCCTATTGATGAGTGCTTAAAGACCTCTATAATTTAGTTTTAATTCAGAAACTATAGTTAGCGTCCCAAACTCCACTCAAAACATCTTTTATTAGCCTTTTTCACAGAGGAGCCAAACTGTTACTTCCTTAGAACTGCTGTGCAATTTTCAGGGATTACTTTAAGTGTGAATTGTCAAGTATTTCTTCCAGCTGCCTCCTGTCAGGCTATAATCCCGTTCTGAGCCTTGCCAGAGGTCACTGAACCCCTGACTAATGCACTTCATTAAAGGAGGAAGGCAGAAAATTTACAGTGTACAAATGGCAAGAGGTATACGGCTGAATGAGGCTTTATTTTTTTAAAAATCATATTACATTTTAAATCCATAAAATATGAACAGCCACTTTTAAAAATAGATGTCAATTATTTAGAACAAAAGTTACTGTAGAAAAATCTTTATCTTAATGTGGCACAATTGGAAATGTCTGAGATATTTTAAAATGAAACTTCTAAGCAATAATGATAAATAAGGAAAAGTTATTCCAATCAACCTGTTTGTTATAATTAACACCTTATATCAAACCTTAGCATTTAAACTTTATTTTCTTTTCTGATATTTAATATATTTTTACATTTAAAAATCTTAAAAGTTCTTAACACTGAAAAGCATTCTAATTTTAATAAAGGTTAAACTCTGAGGATAAAGGAATTGATAAAAATTTTAATTTCAAACTTGTATTAAAATCTCATGGAATCCTTTTGGTGTACAAATATTGCAGCTGTTTCAGTTGGACATAAAATTTCTAAAACCCCTTAATGTTATAAAGTAAAAAACTGACTCCTAGCTAACCCTCCATTACATTTTTTAGAGGCTGTAAATCGCACAGGAAGAGATTGTTCCTCTTTCTCACGCAGAGCCGCTGGCAGGTTCAAATCCCCAGAGAGGCTCAGCCTTTGGGTTAGCAGAGTAATTCACTATGGACTAAGCCACCAGAGTTCCCTCCTTAAGATATGTGTGGTGTCGGGTGGTGTGTACCATCAAGTCAGAACCCACCCGTAGTTGGCCCTTCAGTGAGTGTTCAGAGTCAGTAAATCACAGGAGAGAAAATCTCCCATCTTTTCCCCACAGAACAGCTGCTGGATACTGAATGATTTGGGTAGGGCATGCAAGTAGGGACAAAATGTCCAATTTGTATTATAAATTAGGAATCAGGAGTAACTTTGTCTCGATAGGTAACTCATAGGTCTGGAATTTAATTAAACTTTTTGCAGTGATATGTAAAGTTCTGTTTTCTTTTTCTCACCTATATCTGAGAATTAGTTTAAGCTTAAAAAGCTCTTTCCAAGGAAAATATTTAATAATCATAATTGCTTTAAAATTAAATATATTCTTACTTGAAATAGACAAAGTGGTAAATACAGAATGTGTAAAGTTGTTAGGGCTGTCCAGTTAGTTCTAACATTAGTGATGAGATTGATTTCCACGGGAAAAAAACCTCAAGGATATTTTCTGTTTGGTTTCTGATACCACTTACATAAAATAATAATTTTATATTATTAAATTCAAACTCAATTGTAGCGTTGTGGTATTTTCTATCTTCCTAGTGTATTATTATACTTCCACGGTTATGAAAATTAATGACTGGGAAAATAAACAGTTTGAGGAGTGAGGGAATTAGAATTAGTATCAATGTCATTGGTATGGGACTACTTGAAATTGCATTATCACCCAATGGGGCAATGAAAAGGACATAGCAGCACTTGGCATCACTTGAATTCAATAATTGGGCAACATTTGACAAAGTCAAGTTGAGGAATATTGAATAAAATTAATGTCCACAATCTTTAAAAGTATCAAATCATGCCATGAAAATATAGAAAGACAGGAAGTATTCCATATTGAAATAGACTATTCAATATTGAAGTTGATTATCTCATACTGAAGTTGAAGGCAATGAAATTTGCAAATGACGTGACAAGCATGATCTTAAATAGGACTCTGGAGCTTTAAGGGATATAGTTTAGATAATTGGTAAAATTTGGAAGCAGAAAATAAAGCAGTACTAAAACATCAATATTGAACTTCTAGCAGTTCCCTATCTGTGTACTGTTCTGGTCATCATTTAGAGATCTTCAGCAGTATTTTGTTTGCATGTGACATTAATAATATTGTTCAATAATTTTACATTGTTAGCTCACCTTTCTTGGGAATGGGAACAAATATGGACCTTTACCAATCCATTGACCAGACAGCTGTCCTCCAAATTTCCTGGCATATATTGGTGAGCACATACTATGCTGCATCTGTTAATTGAAAAAAGTCAATTGGTATTCTACCAATTCCTGAGGCCTTATTTTTTGCCATTGTCTTCAATGCAGCTTCCTCTTCCTCCTTCATTATCACTGGTTCCTGTTCATATGGTACTTCCTGAATTTTTTCAGAATCAATAAGTTCCTTCTAGAATAGTGATTCTATGTACTACCTACATTTTCTTTTGATACTTTCTGGGTCATTGCCCATAGAATCTTTCAATATTGTGACTCAAGGTTTAACTTTGGGGTGTTGTGGTAGTTTTCGGATGTGAAGGACTACTCTGCCTCCAGGAGCCAGGCAAACCAGGCTTGGCCTAGGGTTTAAGGCATTAGAGGGCTTCAAGCCCAGGATGGGGAAGAGGGGAGAGATGGCAGCCATGTTCTCCCAGGTTTGCTCTGCCCAGGGTTACTAGGGCTCGGTTGCCAGAGAGAACACGGTGCTGTTTGGGCTGGTGAGTCGCCTGAGACTCAACGGCACTTAACGACAATAACATCAACACAGAGAGAGAGAGATCAGCTGGCCCAGTGGACAGAAAGCAAAGCTACCAAGCCAAAGGTGGGTGACTTTTAATCCGTGGCCCTTGGGCCTGTCTTTCATTGTTTTTGTTCAGACATTCCTCTAGGTCGTATAGCCCTGATGTACAAGTTGCCATATAGTGGTCACTTGTGGTTGCTGTGAGGCTGAACACTGTGGCACTGATGTGTCAAATGCATTAATGGCTGGTTACCCAATGTGGAGAGTGGGGTGGAGCTCCCCGATTAAAACAAGCTTGGAAGGAGGAGTGGCATCCACTTCCATAATAGCTTGTCTCCAGAAACCCTATGAACCTGGAGAGAGGATGAAAAGTACCCAGGTGTGGAGTACTCTCCTTCATAGGGTCACTACGAGTCACCTGCGACTCGATGGCACTTAACAATAGCAACAGGTTTAACTTTGTTTTTCTATTTTCTCAGCTTGATAAATGCAGAATGAGTGCTTCCTTTTTATTCTGCAATTCCACCTCTGCACATTCCATCATACAACTTTGCTTTGTCTTCTTGAGCTGCCCTTTGAAATTTTCTATACAGCTCTTTAATATTTTCCTCTTGTTTTGATTTCTGAATGCTCCAGTGCATTTTTCAGAGACTCTTCTGACATTCATTTCCTTTTTTTCCTTTTTCCTCTGTTTTTGTAAAGACCTTTTGCTTTTTTCGTGGATGATATCCTTGATATCATCCCATAGTTCATCCAGTCGTCAATCATTGGTGTTCAATGCCTCAAACGTATTATAAAAATGATCTTCAAATTCAGATGTAATTGATTCAAGATTTTATGTTGGTGTCTGTGGACTTATTTTTTGTTTGTCTCAATTTGAACAAAGATTCTTACCACTGGACTGATAAGCAACATCATGATGGACAGAGAAGAGACTGAAATGATCCACAACTTCATCTTACTTAGATCTACAATTAACACTCTTGGTACCAGCAGCCAGGAAATAAGGAGACACATTTCAGTGTGAAAGTCTGCAGGTAGGGACTTCTCCAAATTATTGAGGAATAATGATATTAGTTTGAGGACTAAAGTGAGTCTTATTCAAGTCATGGTCTTTCTGATCACTTGTTATTCATTGCTGGGCAATGAATGAGGATGACAGAAGAATTGATGCCTTTGAGAAATGGTGTTGGAGACGAGTACTGAATATCCCATGGACAGCCAAAAGAACAAATGTCTTGGAGAAAGTGCAGACTGAGTGACTTTTGGAGACAAGAATGATGAGGCCTCATCTCACATACTTTGGACATGTTACTAGGAATAGCATGATGCTAGGAATGGTGGAGGATCAACAAAGGAGAGGAAGATCCTCAACCAGGTGGATTGACATGGTGATGCTGCAATGGGCTCTAGTGTGTTGGGAAGTATAAGAATGGCACAATATAGAAAACGGTTCAGACCTTTTGTTCATAGGGTTGCTATGAGTCGTAATTAACTTGACAGGACCTAACAACAGCAAAGCACCAATCTATTGTTCTGGGATTCCCATTCTTCTCAAAGTTTAGGCATAGTTTATTATGATCCACAAAGTCAAATGATTTTTCATCGTCAATAAAGCATATATATACCTTGTTCTGGTATTCTCTGCTTTCTGACAACATACATTAGACATCACCAATGCTATCCCTGGTGCCAAGGGCCTCTTCTAAACGCAGCTTGAACTTCTGGTAGTTCTCTTTCAAAGTACTGTTCTAGCTGTTTTAAAATAATCTTTAACAATGTTTTATTTGCATGTAATATTAATGATATGGTTTGATAATTTCCATGTTCCTGAAAATAGGAACAAATACTGATCTCTTTCAGTCAATTGAGTAGGCAGTTATTCTCCACATTTTCTGGCATAGATTTGTAAGCACATCCAGGCCACCTCCACAACTTGAAACATGTCAACTGGCATCTCATCAATTCATGAGGCCTTATATTGTTTTATTGATTCCTTCAGTGGTGTTTTAACTTCTTCCATCATCACCATTAATTCTTAATCACATGATGCTTCCTGAAATGGTTTTGTGTTCATCAATTATTTTTGGTACAGTGACTTGTTGTACTCCTTCCATCTTCTTTTAATGTCTCCTAGATCATTTAGTATTTTGCCCTTAGCATCCTTCAATATAAGAACTTGAGGCTTAAAAAATCCATACTTTTGAGTTATGGTACTGGAGGAAAGTTCTGAATATAATCTATGGACTTCCGAAAGGACAAACAAGTATGCCTTGGAAAAGGTGCACCAAGGGTGCGCCTTGCAGGCAAAGAGAGTGAAACTCCATCTGATATACTTTGGGCATATTATTAGGACGGGCCAGTCCTTAGAAAAGAACATCATTCTCAAAAAGGTGGAAGGTCAGTAAAGGAGAAGGGAGCCCCCAATTGGATTGGCACAATGACTTGAGGGCCAATTTTTTCCAACCCATATAAACTCGAAGAGTAGTTGCAATTCTTCACAATTGGCAGACTGTCAGGATTCTCTTTCATGGAGAGGTTGGTGAATGTCAACCACCAACCTTTTAGATAGCAGCTGAGCACTCTATAGGGTTTATCAGATAACTATGTACTTAACCAAATGCCAAGTAATGTAAAAACTCTGTATGGATCTGGAGTTGATAAATATTTATAAGTGATTAAAAAATACTTGATAAGTCCAATAAACTGTTCCCAAGCACAAGAATATTTTTTCCTAAATATTTCTCTTTCTCATGTTCTCACATTCATATTCTCTCTCTCTCTCTCTCTCTCTCTCTCTCTCTCTCTCTCTCTCTTACTCTCACATAAATTGGCATTCATATTCCATAATATTCTCCACCCTAAACACAGAGCACACCTGCATAGGCTAGTATGAAAGCCAAGTTGACAATATGTTTTATGCACTGGCTTACATCTTGGCTAGAGATTTGTTTGCTGTCATGGAGACCTGGATTTTGAACAGTTTTTAATGCAACATAATAGAACACATAGAGAGAGATCATAGTCAATTTAAACAGTGTATATTGAACACCTCCTCTGTCCAAGGTGTGAGGATGCTAGAAAAAAAAAAGGCTGGGAAAATGAGTTGTGTGCAGAGAAGTGTACAATTAGATGGGAAGAGAAAATGTATATATACATTACAAAGTCATAAAAGCCAAATTATAATTTGGATTTAAGAGAGAGAAAATGGCTGAAATTATAAACCAAAGTATTTAAGGCAAACTCTGTGAAGTAACACAAAAGAACTATGACTTAGTAAGCAGCTTCTATGAGCCAGGTGCTTTGCTTATATTGCCTCACTTAATCATCATAATAACTACAGGCGGCCTGAATTATTGTGTTATTTTTATAGGTGAGGAAATTGTATGGTGGGTAGTTGTGGTTTTTTGTTGTTTGGTGTTTTGTTTTTTTTAAAGGAAAAAGCTGTCTTTGTATGTGTTTGCCATTGTGGTCCTGGATGGAGCATATGATTGGTTTCTGTCTTTGATTAAAATGTCAATATTGATGGTGGTTGATATTGTTAGATGTCATCTAGTCCAGTATGATCCTATGAACAACAGATAGCAAACCTACGAATAATGGATCTGTACCTTGTCCTTTCCTGTCATCCTCACAGTTTCTGACACACTCGAGCCTATTGTTGCCGTCACTGTGTCAATCTATCTGCCGAGGGTCTTCCTCTTCTTCACCAGTCCTCCATCTTTCCAAGTATTATGTCCTTCTCCAGGGAACAGTCTCTCCTAGGATATGCCCAAAGCGTGCAAGATGAAGCTCTATTAACTTTGCCTCCAAGGAGCTCTCTGGCTTCACCTTCTCCAAGTCATCTCTGTACTTTTGGCTGTCCATGGGACATTCAGTATTCTTCTCAAACATGACAGTTCGAAGGCATCAATTTCTCTATCATTCTTTTTCATTGTCCAGTTCTCAGCAGCATAGCAAGTGATTGAAAACACCATAGTCTGAGTCAAACACATCTTTGTCCTCAAACTAACATCATTGCTCTTCCATAATTTGGAGATGTCCCTGACTGCAGACTTTCTCAGTGCAACACCACTTCTGATTTCCTGACTGCTAATAGCAAGTGTATTTATTGTGTATCCAAGTAAGATGAAATGCTTGACACTTTCATTTTTTTTCCCCCTCCATGATGTTGCCTATACATCCAGTGGTAAGAATTTTCCTTGACATTGAAATGCAAACCATACTGAAGGCTGTAGTCTTAGATTTTCTGCAACAAGCAATTCAAGTCCTCCTCACTTTCAATAAACAAATCTGTGTCCTCTGTATAACACAGGTCTTCCTTCTATCTTGATGCCACATGCTTCTTTATATATTCTAACTTCTCAAATTATTTGCTCAGAATACAGACTGAATAGGTGTAGAGAAAGGATACAATCCTGGCACATATCTTTCTTGATTTAAAGTCATGTAGTTTAAAAAAGACCATAGTAAATGGCAATTTCAGAAAGGATTATAATAATGAAGTCATAGTTTTCTAAAATCTCATGTTTTAATGATAAGGTTACAACAAATAAAAAAAATAAATAATGGCTCATACCTGATTGAAATAATTTTTCTGGAGCTTCTCAAATGATCTGAGTTCAATAAGACTCTTCTTGAATTGATAATTCAGGAATCTGGAACCATTTCCATTTTATCTCTACCTATTTTATGTGATTTCCAAGACATTACAGCTTTTCAGCCTTTGTTTGCTAGATGAAAACTGTGGCTAATAGCCTGTAGGAGGTTTGTATGTACCAAGTTTGAACATAATTTGCTCTACTTACATTTACCTGAATATACACACCACATATCCACATATATCTTTAAGGGGTGATGAGAAAATATATTCTATCTTTTCGCACAGCAAGAGTAGAAAGTGTTTTCATGAACACATAGCAGCCTTCATTCTATATAGAATCTGCTACTTCTACAGACTAAAGTGCACTAAAAGAAAAGAAATATTCCTTCCACAAAGGGCATTTTACTTCACTATAAAGAACTTCAGTTCAAATCAATGAACATATATTGAGCACAATCAAGTATTATTTTAAGTGTTAGGAGGTAAAGAATAATTCCCAGTATTTGTTTTCAAGGTAATTTTAGTCAAATACTCTGAAAAGAAATTAATAAGAGAAGTCTTAACTTTTATTTTGTAGTTGAATAAGGCACAAGAAAAAAAGGACTTTAAAGTAAAAGAATGGATAGCATGCTAATATTTATCTCTATTATTTAGGTGGCAATAAGATACATTAGAAAGGAATAAGACTAAATGCAATAAAGACACATTTTTGCCATGAAATAGAGCTGTATTCTTGGAATAGAAAGAAAAGATGAAAAATAGATTATAATTTATCATAGTAGATAATGTTGGGGGGGAAGTCATAGATGACTTGAACATTTTTACTAGGGTGAATATACTACCAACTGATTGTTGTTATGTGCCATCAAGTCATTTCCTTCTCATAGTGACCCTATATACAAGAGCTCTAAACGTTCTATCCTGTGCCAATCTCGCCATCTCAAGCACTCTTATTCCCACTGCTCCAGTCACAGAATCAATCCATCTCATCGAAGGTCTTCCTCTCCTTCGCTGCCCCTCCACTCTCCCAAACATGATGTCCCTCTCCAAGGACATGTCCCTCCTTGCAACATGCCGAAAGTATGTCAGACGAAGCTTCAGAATCCTTGACTGCAAGGAGCATTCCAGCTTCCTTTACTAGGACAAACCTGTTTGTTCTCCTAGCAGTCCATGGTATATTCAACACTTTTCTCCAGCACCACAGCTCAAAGACATCAATTCTCTTTTAATCAACCCTAGTCACTGTTCAACTCTCTGATGCATAGCACATAACTGCAGACTATAGCCTGGATCAGGCGCATCTTAGTCTCCAGCCTGACATAGTTGCTCTTCAGTACTCTTGAGAGGTCCCTCACAGCTGGCTTTCACAATGCAATTCATCTCTTGATTTCCCGGCTGCTGTTACCAAGAGTGTTGACTGTGGAGCCAAGCAAACTAAAACTGTTAACCATTTCAATCTCTTCACCATCCATACTGATGCTGCCAATTGGCCCAGTGGTGAGAATCATTGTTTTCTTGATGTTGAACTTCAATACATATAGGAGGCTGCAGTCCTTGACCTTCTGTAGCAAGTGCTTCAGGTCCTACTCAGTTTCAGCAAGCAGGGTTGTGTCATTTGCATAATGCTAACTGAGATGTGAAATTTGCAAAGAAGATTTGGTATAGGAAATAAGTAATATGATAATAAAATGTATTTTGGGAAACTTGATTTTGAAATTCCTGAGATATATATGATTACTGATTCTGTGAGAATCTTGGGTACCATGGTAGGCTGAAAAACAGCTTATCAAATAGGAAAAAGATGAATAGATAATGAACACTACATGGTAACAGTGGAAGGAAAGAAATATATATATATGAGAGAGAGAGATGTGCCATCGAGTTGCTTATGACTCATAGAGACCCTATATACAACAGCTCTGAAGCCAGCCAGCCCTGTCCTGAACCAGTTACACTGACTCTGACTCACCTAAACCCATTGCCCTAGGTACTCTATCTATCCATCATATCTAGGATCTTCCTCTCCTGTGCTGTCCCTCCACCATTCTGAGCATGATGTCCTTCTCCAAGGACCAGTCTTTCCTGGCCACGTGCCCAAAATATTTGAGACGGAGCTTCAAAATCCAAGCCTCCAAGGAGAAACTTGATATCACCCTCTCCAAGACAGAACTCTTTGTTTTCTAGGTGTACCATGGTATGTTCAAGACTCTTCCCTAGCACCACAATTAGAAGGCACCAATTTTTCTTCTGTCTTCCTTAGTCATTGTCCAGCTTTCTGGTGCATAGCAAGTAATTGCAAAGACCATGGTCGGGATCAGGCACATCTTTGTATCTAGGCTGTCTCGTTGCATTTCAGAACTCTAGAAAAGTCCCTTACAGCATATTTTCACAATGCAATTCATCTTTTGATTTCCTGACTGCTGGTGCCAAGAATGTTGATTATGGAGCTGAACAAGCCATAATTGTTAACAATCTTAATCGCCTGTCCATCAATCATGGCACTGCCATTTGGCCCAGTGGTGAGAATATTTGTCTTCTTGATGCTGAGCTTCAATTCATATTGAAGACTGCAGTACTTGACCTTCAGCAGCAAGCACTTCAGGTCTCCTCACTTTCAACATGCAAGGTTGTGCCATCTGCATAATGTAAGTTATTGTGTCTTCCTCCAATCCTGATGCTGCATCCCTCCTCACAAATCCCAGCCTCCTGAATGATCTGTTTTGCACATAGATTGAAAAGCTATGGCGATAGAATAAATCTCTGATACACACCTTTCCTGATGTTGAACCATTCAGTTTCCTTGTTCTGTTCTGAGGACTGATTCCTGGTCCAAGTATAGATTTTGCATCAGCACAATCAAGTGGTCTTGGATTCGCATTCTCCTCAGTTTTGGCCACAATTTGTTGTGATCCACACAGTCAAATAAATGCCTTTGCATAGTCAATGAAAAACAGATAGATACCTCTCTGGTACTTTTTGTTTTCTGCCAAGATCCATCTGACATTGGGAATGATGTCTCTAGTGTCATGGCCTCTTCTAAACCCAGCTTGTATATCTGGTAGTTCTCTATCAGTGTATTGTTCCATTCATTTCTGGATAATCTTCCTCAGGATTTTAATAGAATGTGATATTAGTGATATTGCCCAATAATTTCCACACTTTGTTAGGTCACATTTTTTTGGAATGGTCATGCGGATCATTTTCAGTCACTTGGCCATGTAGTGTTCCTCCCAATTACTTGGCACAGCCTGGTGGGCACATCCAGGTCAGCCTCTGTTTGTTGAAATATGTCAATTTATATTCCATCAACTTCTGAGGTCTTCATTTTTGCCAAGTTCTTCAGAGAAGCCTGAACGTCTTTCTTCATAACCATTGTCTCTTGATCATATTTTGTTTCAAGAAATACATCTATATGAATCAATTCTTTTTGGTACAGTGGCTCTATATACACCTTTCATCTTCTTCTAATGCTTCCTACATAATTCAATATTCGCCCCACAGCATCCTTAAGGATAGATATGACAATTAACAATTTGAAATGAGAAGTGCACTACAAAGTGAATTGAGGGAGATGAAAAAGTGTGAAGGAGGGAGGGAAATGTTCATAAGTTAATGAACAAAATCCTAACTTTGCTATATACTCTTATTAAGGTCACAATTTTCAAAAAGCAATAAAAAAAATGCTCCTATTCTACTTCCAAAAGCCTGTGTATTACTTTACTTAGGGTAAAAAGAAAGAATTTACATATGTGACTAAATTTAGGATTTTAAGATGGGAAGTTTATCCTGTATTATCTATGTGTGTTCAATGAAATAAAAATAATCATTTAGGATTATGAAAGTCAACGTAAGGATGCAATATGGGATGTTACCTGCTTTCTTTGACTATGATTGTTGTGTCACTAAGCCAGAACTGATAGAAAACACTAATGAGTTTTTAGAGGCAGTAAATCACATTTCTTCTATGGAGCCTCTGACAGATTCAAACCATGTGCCTCAGGTTTGTAACACAGCTCCTCACCAGTAGGCCAAGAAAGAGCTAAACCAAAGAGTATAGGCTCCCGCCACCAACACTTGGGGGGGGGGGAAGCAAAAAAATATATTCTTCTATAAAATCTACCAAAGAAACCAAGCTTAATGACACCTTCACTTTAGCTCATTTGAGGTTGACTTGGGAAATGTAGCAGAATAATTTTTATGCCACCAGGATTGTAACAGAGCAGTGATAAAAAAGTAAATAAAGTCTAAATAATACTTTTTCAATAATAAATGTTTAGAAAGTGGTAATAAAAAAAACCAACATGAAATTACCTAGAATTATGAGGAGAAAATATCACATGAAATCTAGGAATTGCAAAAGTGTAAGAGACAAGCAGAGGAAAAATACTTAAGAGAACAACCAAGAATAGATAAACAGAATTAAGAGGCTGCTAGGAAAACAAACAGATTTGTCTGGAAAGGGTTAAACCAGGTGGCTCCTTGGAAGCAAGGATTCTGAGGCTCCGTCTAACATACTTTGGACATGTTGTGAGGAGAGACAGGTCCTTGGAGAAGGACATCATGCTTGGGTGGGTGGAGGGACAGCGCAGGAGGGGAAGGCCCTCTATGAGGTGGATTGATTCAGTGACTGGGATAATGGTGACTGGTGAGAGACAGTGCGATTGGCACAGGACAGAGCGGAGTTTAGGGTTGTTGTACATAGGGTCGCTATGAGTCCCAAGCGACTCGACGGCACATAACAACAACAACAACAAACAACAAGGTGTGTCACATTATAGAATTCATGGTTACTTTTTCTGCAACTCACAAATTTCTTCATCTCACAAATCTTTTGTTGGTTATTGCGGAGTCAGTTCAGATTCATAGGAACTGCTTGTTTAAAGAGAACTGTTAATATAGTTTTCAAAGCAATGATCTTTCAGAAGCAGATCAAAAGGCTTGTCTTCCAATGTGCCCGTGTAAGGAGCTCTGGTGATGTGGTCTATAGGTGTTGTCTTGCTTAGTAAAATGTATCTGTACTGACAAACTTTCTGCCTATTGTCATCGTTGGAAGAAGCCATCACATTAGTTCCCACACATGCTGAGTTTATGGACAACAGAACAAAATTCTGTTCAATTCTACATAATCTTCAAAACCATTGCTATGCTTAAGCATTGTTGTAGGTTGTAGCCTCTGCTTCAATTAATTTCATTGAAGGTCTTCCTTTTTTTCGTTGAGCTGTTAATCAAACGACTTGTAAAAAGACTAAGGTTCATGTCTGACTTTTAGCAGCTTCCTTAAGGGGAACTGTCCCCATCAAGATCATCAACAAGACAAAAAACAATTCCTAAGAGGTCAAACATGTCATGTCTCCCACAATCCCATACCTTTTTCTACTCATCCTAACACCAATCTTACTGTTTTACTGCATTCAATATCCCATATAATAGCTCTCAGGGCACACAGAGTCATATTGGGGAAATCAAAACACTGCATTGTTTCAGGTGAGTAACTCTGGTGGTCTAATAGCAATACGCTGTGCTGCAATTCCAAAGACATGTAATTTGGATCCACCAGTTGCTCCAAAGAAGAAAGATGGACAATTTCCTCCTCTGTGATTAAATGCCTCTGTGAAAACCTGTCCAAGTGTCATCCATGGGTCAGATCTGACTTAACGGTACACAACAACAAGAAGAATATAGTCAGGACCACTTCTGAAATGTGCTCATGTGCACCTCAGTTTTAACCCTCACAGCTTTAGGCCAGTGTTACAAATTTCTCAGTCATGCTCTCCCCCACTTCAGTCCTCCAGTTGTCAAAAAACTTTGGCAAAGGCTCTTAACTCTGGTTCTGTGGAAGGTATTTGTCCCAAGGTCAGCTCTATCTCATGTTGGTTCTCTGGTCCTCTGCTTTAGCTGCTATGGCTATTGTTCTGTGAAGGACACATTACTTTCTCTGGCTGTTTCTTCTTCTTTGCTGGCAGTGAGGTTTCTTCCTTCTGCTGCTGGACCCACTGAATTTAAAGGAGAGACAAGTCAATCCACTTACAGAGAAGCTAACATGCGCTATTTGCATATTCCCACCCATCCATGTGACAAAGTCAAATTCAATGACTAGGAAAGCCATTTTGAGCACTGAACCTTTGATATCACAAGGCTGAATCTCTAATGGAACAGTCCACCATCTACTCTATTGGAGAAAGATCTGCAGTCTCCTTCCCTTAAAATTTACACACCTGGAAGTTTGCTATGAATTAACTCAATGGCAGTTTATGAGTTGTACTTTACCAAGAAAAATTTCTTTCTATAGTCTTTCCTGAAAACATACCTAAAGTATATGAGATGAAGTCATACCTTCCATATTCTTTATCAATACTACAATACAAAATCATGAGTACCTCCTTGGTCATTCTTATTTCTTGTCCAACTTTCACATTGTTCACAGAATTTCCAAAGGCCTATTTATTCGGAAGTGAATACCACTCCTGCTTCCAAACCTGTCTTAATCTCATCTTCTCCAATTATTTGCTAAGAATACAGACTGAGTAGGAATGATGAAAGAACATAACCCTGATGCACAACATTCTTAATTTTAACCTATTCATTGTTCCTTTGTTCTGTTCAAAAAATACTCTTGGCCTAACAATTAGGTTCTGTATGAACACAATTAAATGCTCAGGAAATTCTATTCTTTGCAATATTATCCATGTGTTTTATGATCCATCCCATCTATGCATAATCATTTCACTAAAGTAGGATTGTGATCAGTAGATTTAAATGAAGCATAAATGGGTTATTTTTAATAATTCAATTGATGAAAAAGAGATTAGATAATTAAGAGAGAATTGATAACCTTAACAAAATGTCAGGGATAGAGGAAGAAGTAAAAACAAAAGAGTGGGGGAGGGTGGTAAGTTGTACTCAACAGAGAAAATATCTATTACTACAGTTCTACAGGAAATACTGAAGGTGGAAAGGGAAGGATTAACAGTATAGAAATTAGATAACAAACATTTCTGGAGAAGAAGATAACAACTGAAGTCAAGCTCGTAGGTAGAAAAATTATTCTTAAATAGCAAAGAGTGACACCTCCCATTGCAAGTCTAAGGGAAATTGACTATATTTGAATTATAGTAAATTCTAGATGTAAAATGTAAATGACAATAGCACTATCTGGGAATTATGTTCTCAATTCTCTCAGAGGTAGAGATGCGAACAGTAATTATAGACACAACAAGAGGCAAAATTAAGATTAGCAAACAAGCCAGTTTAATTCCAATGCATCACCTTTCCAATGTGATGCTTCCACAGCAATAGCCTCCCTCTACTAAACTGTTGAATGTTCAAAATACGTTGGATTTAAAGCCTCCCTCTACTAAATTGTTGAATATTCAAAATAGGTTGGATTTAAATAAATAAAGAACTTGAGACAAGGTGTAAGATAATAGACAAAAAATAAATTACTCGTTCTAATTAATATCCAGAAAATAATAAACCTATTGCTAGACTGGAGCAGTAAGAGGGGCTAGATTGGCAGACCCGGAGGAGAAAGAGTATGACATCTTCCAGCATATAGATTTCAAAGTACTGCCATAGAAGAAGTCTGATGAAATGCTTAGAAAACCAACTAAAATTGATATTTTTTAAGTCTTATATTACCCTGTCAACCTCCATTGTGATACATTGGCCCCAACTGAAATCCCCAGTTTCTTTTTGTACTTCAGCTTGTTTCCATGGATATAGCAACCTGATTCTTCTTATTAAAATGTTACATTTCTCATTAGAACTTATGTTTTTACTTCAAAATATTTGGAAAGTAAGGTTTTGCTCTACTTCAAGGACAAACGTATTAAAAATAGAAAATTTCTGTGAGAGGACATAACGGGTTGTTCACAGCAAAATCACTGTGGCATTATAAACCTCTTCATCTATTGGTAACTCATACTTAAGGCATTGACTTTTTTTCTCTTTTCTTCATACATACAATTACATATGCTTTGTATCCTCAACTTATACATGCAGACAGACCTTAGAGTTTTGCTAGCTTGTTTATAATCATATCTAGTAAATAACAAAACTAGGATTTCAATCCTTGTCCAACTCAATCTAAATTCCAAATCATTCTATTCTAACACATTGATGTCCAATTGAAGCTATATTATAGTTGACCTTGCAGTGAATTTTCAGAAACTGTAAATAGCATAAGAGTAGATTGTCCATAATTCTCTTGCAAAGCAGTTGGTGGATTCAAACTACACACCTTTTGATTGGCAGCACAACTCTATCCAGCAGGCCACCAGAGTGCATTCCACTATTTCAAGCTTTATCAGTCTGTGAGATAAATAAGGAAATATTGTCAATTTGTAGATAATTATTATTCACCCAAAAAGTATTTCTTTCCCATAAAAGGAAAATATTTAAAGTAAAACAAACAAACAAACACACAAAAAACAATTAAAATCCAATATATTTTTAAAATTCATTACACTTACTTAGTTGGTAAAGACAGCTTTAGTACCTTAGTGGTAAGGAGTTGTGCTGCCCATCCAAAGGTAGATAGCTTGACTCCATCAACTGCTTTGCTGGAAGAAGATGAGCATTCTCCTCCCATGTGATTTACTGCCTTTGAAAAACTGCTGGAGTGTCAGCTATTGGTCAGTTCTGACTTGATGATACACAACAACAAACAAGGAATAGAATCTAATATTTTTAGCATTTTAGTCCCAAGGTATGGCATTTAAAATTTTTTTACTAAAATAAAAAATCTCAAACATATTAAAATATTTCTATACATTTTAACATGAATTCACTGTACCATATGTTTTATAAATACTATAATTACATGAAATGTGTAAAATATAATCATAACTTATTGCTTCAGTTTTTCTCAAACATCCCATATCTTTTTCTAAATGAAGTGCTTCCCCTATAAATGTAAACAGTTCCATTTCTCATGTTTTCTTCATTTTCAGAGATTTTCCTGCAATTTCACTTCAAGGATTGATGCAAGTGCAGCTGTGGTTTTTAAGGAGGTGTTTACGCCACTTCTTGTGCAGAGTTCATCCATCATATTCTATCACATATTTCAAAAATTAAAATATAGAATGACAATAGCAAAATGCATTTGACACTAGATGAACTCCAGGAATACAATATGCGTAAGAAAAAATGAAAACAATCAAGCTTAAACAAAAATAAGAGCACCTCTGTATAACATTTTGTTCAAGCAAGTGTAAACATGTTAAAGATTTTATGTCACAAATAAGTTTAATACTGAAAACATGCTCTTGCTTCATTTCACAAATGGGAGTTTCCAGTAATTTTGTCCTATAACCCATACCCTGATTCGAGATTATCTTTCCAAAACACACACACACACACACACACACACACACACACACACACACACTTCACACTCTCTTTTCCAAAAGCCTAGCTGACTGCCTTTGCTTCCCACAAAATAACATTTAAAATATTTTACTGCACAAAACCCTCTTTGTGCCCAACCATGATTTTTTCTATTTCAGACTTATCTCTTGTTTTTTTCAAGTTGCTATATGGGAGTAAAATAAGCAATTTCTTTCAGTATACTTTTGATGGATGGGCAATATTCTACCTTTTGAATTTTTCTTCCCTTTTGAAGCTCCTGAACACACAGCAACACTGCCGTTGCACACAACAACAATGACAACATTGCATTATCATATCTTAAACATGGCATCTCTTTATTGTGATTTTCTTCCAATCTGAAGATTCTGTCACCGATGTTATACATAGCTTTGTTCCTCTATAGTTCACAGTGTTTCCAAAAGCCTGTTGCTTCAGAAGTGGAGGGCAAGTCCTTCTTCCTAGTCTGTCTTACCAGAGGCTCTATTGAAACCTGTCCACCATGAGTGACCCTGCTAATATTTTTAATACTGGTAGTATAGCTCCAGCACCACAACAACCTACAAGTTACCCTAGTATAGCAATGGCTGTATTCACAAAAGCAGATAAAAACAAAACAAAACAAAACAACAACAAAAAAAACAGGCACACATATACTTATCTAAGCTATTTAAAAACACAGTAAAAAAGTCAATTACTCCTTCAATACAAGAAACTAGCAAATAAGTGACATACCCCTAAGAGAGAAAACCCTGAAGACAAACAAATGTGTAGATATCATTGTACAGATGGCAGCTGTCTCCTCAGTGATGGTACAGACAGACCCAAGTCAAAGGGAACAGCAGCTAGCTGTTGGGGATGACACAGGGCATGACACAGGGCAAAGGCTTAAAGACTAAAGTGAACTTGATCAAATTCATGTATCTGAAAGTTGGACAACAGCTATAGATATCAGAAGAATTAGTGCCTTTGTTTGTGGTGTTGGTGAAGAATACTTAATCTCCCATGGACTGTCAAAAAAGAAGAAGGAGAAGGAGAAGGAGAAGAGAAGGAGGAGGAGGAGGAGGAGGAGGAGAAGGAGAAGGAGAAGGAGAAGGAGAAGGAGAAGGAGAAGGAGAAGGAGAAGGAGAAGGAGAAGG
>NW_006399771.1:5682089-5695429 GCF_000299155.1 Elephantulus edwardii
AGAAGAAGAAGAAGAAGAAGAAGAAGAAGAAGAAGAAGAAGAAGAAGAAGAAGAAGAAGAAGAAACAAAACACTGGAACAAACAAACAAACAAAAAGCCAAAACCAAAGCTCTTTGGAGAAAATGTGACCAGGGTGCTCGTTGGTTGCAAGAACGTGAATACTGCATCTCACACATTTGGCTATGTTGTCAGGATTGGTCAGTCCTTGGCAAAGTATATTATGCTTGGAAAGGTGGGAGGTCAATGTAGAAAAGTAGGACCCTCAACAAGATGGATTGACATGGTGACTATAACAATGGATTCAACTATGTAAGAGAAGATGAGGACACCATAAGAAAGAGGGCAAGGTTCAGATCCAGTGTTCATAGGGCTACTAGGTTGTTGTTGTTGTTGTTGTTGTTGTTGTTGTTGTTATGTGCCGTCGAGTCACCTGCGACTCATAGTGACCCTATGTACAAGAGCCCTGAACTCTGCTCCGTCCTGTGCCAATCAATCGCACTGTCTCTGACACTCCCATCCCTATTATCTCAGTCACTGAATCAATCCACCTCATAGAGGGCTTTCCGCTCCTGCACTGTCCCTCCAGCCTCCCAAGCATGATATCGTTCTCCAAGGACCGGTCTCTCTTCACAACATGTCCAAAGCATGTTAGATGGAGCCTCAGAATCCTTGCCTCCAAGGAGCCACCCGGTTTAACCCTTTCCAGGGAGTTCCAGTAAAATTGACTGCATGTAACAAAAACAACAAATATTGCATGAACAACCACATTTTGTGTATATTATGTTTGAAAAACATGCCGTTGTTGTTGGGTGCCAGTGACCAGAATGCTACTCATAACAACCCTAGGAACAACAGATATGAACCCCGTCCTATTCTGTACTATTTATATCATCCCCAACACACTTGATCTATTGCCCCAGTCACTATATCAATCCATTTTATTGAGGGTCTTTTTCTCTCTTTTCTCTGACCTTTCCAAGTATGACGTACGTCCCTTTCCAGGGAATAACCTTTCCTAACAACGTAGGTATCCTTTCCCCATATTTATTCAATCTGTATGCTAAGCATATAATTAAAGAAGCTGGATTCTACAGACGTAGCATCAAACTAGGAGGACGGCTTACAACCAACCTGCATATGTGGATAATATGACCTTGCTTGATTCAAATGAAGAGCTCTTGAAACATTTGTTGTTAAATATCAAAAATTATGCTTTCAATATGGATTATACCTCAACATCAAGAAGACAAAAATCCTCACTTCCAGGCTGATAGGTACCAAATAGCATGATAAAAGATGTTGTCAATTATTTCATCTGATTTAGATCCACAATCAACAGCCATGGCACCAATAGTCAAGAAATTGGAAGGCTGCTTGCTTTAGGAAAGTCTGGTGTAAAGGACCTTTTCAAAATACTGAGAAGTAATGATGAAAATTTAAGACTAAGGTGCATGTGACTCAAATCACTTGTTATGAGTCTGAGAACTGTACAATGAATAAAGACTAAGGAAGAATAATCAATGTCTTTGAATTGTGGTGTTAGAGAAGAGTACTGAATCATGGACTATCTAAAAGAACAAACAAAAGATATATCTTGAAGAAAGTGCAACCAGAATGTTTCTTGGAGGCAAAGATTGTGAACCTTAATCTCATATACTTTGGGCATGCTGTTCAAATCTCAGATATATAGCAAATTATTGAAAAGGCCACAGCCTAAATCAAGCACAACTTAATCCTCAAACTGACATAATTGCTTTCCAAGACTTCAGAGAAACCCTGACAGCAGACTTTCCCAATGGTATACGTCATCTGATCTCATGACTGCTGGTACCAATGCTATTATAGATCCAAATAAGATGAAAGCATTGAAAATTTCAAACTTTTCTCCACCTAACATGACATTTCCTATTGCTTCAGTGGTTAAAATTTTTATTTTCTTGATGCTGAAATGTTGAAGTTCTTGATTTTTCTGTAGCAAGTGCCTCAAGTTCTTCTCACATTCAGCAAGGAAGGCTGTGTCATGTGCATGGCACAGGTTGCTAATTAATCTTCTTTCAATCCTACTGCTACATCCTTCTTTATAAAACCTAGCTTCTCAAGTGATTTGTTCAGCATGCAGGTTGAATAGGTATGGAGAAAGGATACAGCTTTGATATGCACCTTGCATGAGTTTAAATCTTACAGTGTTCCCTTACTCTGTTCCATGAAGAGAGAAAAATCATCATCATAAAGACAGGAGAGGAAATATTGACCAAACTGATGTCAAAAGACACTAAAAAATGTACTAGAGCATTGAGAAGTAAAATCAAAGGGAAGACATGCCAAAGTAAAAGAGCTGGAGAGAAAATTCCAAAGGACAGATCAAAAAAGCAAAGAATTATAATGAAATGTGTCAAAATCAGGAGTTGGAAAACAAAAAAGATAAAAACTCACTTGGCATTTCTCAAGTTGAAAGGACTGTAAAACATATTCAAGCCTCAAGCTGCAATACTGAGAGATGCTATGGGAAAAAACTTGAATAATCCAGAAAGCATCAAAAGGAGATGTAAGGAACACACAGAGTAACCTGTATAAAGAAGAATTATTCAACACTGAAGTCTTTTAAGAAATTGAATATGATAACAAGTCAGTTGTGTTGAGGGAAGAAATTAAAGCAGCATTGAAGGCATTGGCAAAAAATAAGATCTCAAGAATTGATGAAATACCAATTGACATGTTTCAAATCACAGATACAGCTCTGGACATACTCACCAATCTTTACCAGGAAATTCAAGAGAAAACTGTCTGGCCAACTAACTGGAAGATATCCAGATTTGTTCCTGGATTCCCAAGAAAGGTGATCCAGTAGAATATGGAAATTATCTACATTATCATTAATATCACATGCAAGAAAAATATTGTTGAAGACCATAAAAGAATGGCTAGAATGGTACATTGACAGTGAATTGCTAAAAGTTTAATCTAGAATTAGAAAAGGTCATGACACCAAAAATATCATTGGTGATATCAGACAGATCTTGGCAGAAAGCAGAGAATATCAAAAGAATGACTATTTGTGTTTTATTCACTATGAAAAGCTCCTTGACTCTGCGTATCATTACAAACTATGGCTAACATTGAGAAGAATGGGAATCCCAGAACACTTAATTACGCTGATATATAACCTATGAAAAAAACACAGAGATTGAATAATAATAATGGTAAAATAAAGTACTAGAAATACAGATCACTCCTTTTACTGCCTATTACCTACTTATCATACTTCAAATTTCATTTTAATAGTAATTAATTATATAAAATGTATATGAATGGTTGTATGAAACAGAATGTAAATTAAAGATTGTATAGGACACCAAGTACATGAATGAAATACAATGCAAATGAATGATTGTATACAAAACCAATATAAAAGACCTAAAAATCAATGTCCACTAAATGTCTTTTGCTCTATTTCTCCTGAGTCTTAGTTTTCACACCTTTACTCATTCGTGGTCTCCATTGAAATTATCTTCAAGCTCTTTCATCATAACTGGTTGATTCTAAAGTCTATAAAACAGTAAGTAATGGAGGAAAGTTACACTACACTGTTAGTGTCACCCTTAATAGTAGCCTTTCTATGTTGCTAATTAATTTTTTCCCCAGTCATTGAATGCAAGTTACACATTTTCAGGAAATAACACAGAGAAAAATACTTCTCTAGATAAATCTGTTATCATAGATAATAATAAAATAATAATAAATATGTTGTTAAGTGCCATCAAGTTGTAGGCGATGCACAGTGACCCTATGAATGAAAGACCTGGACACCGGTATAACTTTTGTCCTTTCTCCAGGGGCATAGTGTTTCCAGAGGCAAGCTATTATGGAAGTGGATGCCACTCCTGCTTTCAAAATAATACATATAATTATAATAAAATCATACCATACCTATCCTCATACATTCAGTTCTGACTCATAGCAACCCTGAAGGATAGAATAGAATTGCTATATAGGGAGTCTAGAGCTATAATCCTTACAGAAGCAGACTGTCACATCTTTCTACTGTGGAGTGGCTGGTAAGTTTGAACAGCAGACCTTTATACTTAAAGGTCAAGGGCTTAAATTGTGCCACCAGGTACAATTCATTGAATACGCAATACCTGCCAGATATAATAGCAAGCATTTTGTATTGCATTACACAACTCAATAGGTAACAACTCTTTGTGTTGTTCATCCTTAGTTTTATGTTACAACTGAAGAAATAGATGCAGTGTAGATTTTGTAGCTTACTTAAAGTAGAACTGAAATTGTGAACAAGATCAGTTTATTCTTTACTCTGTAAGACATTAGGCATTTGGATGACTATTATACAAGTAAGCAAACTAGAAAGAATTCCACATAAACATTTTTATTTGCTTTTTGCATTTAGTATCTTAAGAGAACATAATAGTTGGTATAAGAAAGCACATTCAAAAAATGCTCTGCTTAAAATGCAGTGTGCATTTAAGAAATGAATGCATAACTGAGCAAATTAATGAATCTTCTCTTGCAAAGCTCTAACTAATCAAGGCAGTTTTACATGGCATAGTGGTGATTTTTCACATTAACCAGGAAATTGTGGTTTGGTTTGGTTTCTTCAGAAGTTTATTTTATGCAATTTAAATTGACAGGGAGGCTTCTCAAAGAGGTATAATCATTTCTTCAGCTACAAACCAGGTACTTTCCATTCCACAATTTGGTCCATGTCAGTTTTCCTTGTACAAGGTAACATGATCTCCTTAGCTCTTTCTGAGAAGAGCATATTTTAATATGTGTTCTCTGAAATGGTCAGTGCTCTGTAGCCAATCACCGCCAAAGATCTCCAGTGCCATGGCACATAAGAGCTTTGATGAGCTTCAGTTCAAAAGGCACATATAATTTTTCTGATTGTACGTAAAAGTTCAAATACAAAAAGAGTTGAGAAGAGAATGTGATAATGCTTAAATCAAGGGACCTGAGAAATCAGACCTATTTCTAATGTATTCTGATAGTTGTTTCTTACCAGATACTGCCTACTTGTCTTTAGAAATCACTTCTGTTAGCCAACAAGCTTCAGAAAAACTCAGGTCTGAGATAAAACACCAGAAGCAGTATAAATCCTTTAAAAGAGCAATAAAATAGCTTTTCAAAGAACCCAAACCCAGATTCTATACCATAATTCAGGCAGCGCGGCCCATCATAAACAAAAAATCATTATGCCGGCTGTGTGGAAAAATGTTAAGCAAGAAGAAATAAACAGAGAATGTTTTAACAAATCATATTAGCCAAACGAAAAAGTGAGAGAGAGGATAAAGCCACAGTTCTGAATGCGTCTGCCAAAAAAGCTTAACACGGAGCCAAAATTTGGAAGAAATCTAAACATAGCCAGACCAAGTCTGAGTCTTCCTAAGATATTATATTCTGAGTTTTTCCTTTCAGCTATTTCCTATAGGTTTAAGGGGAAATCTTGACCAGATCTAGAGATGTGATATTGCATGCAAGCAGTCTGTAGCCAAACCCAAATTGGGGATGCAATCGAGTAAAACTCAGAGACATGAAACAGAGCATCATTCCTCCACAAAAATTATAAAATCCACCAGGAGAGGGTGGAAATGTTTGCTGTTCAAGAATGTTGCCGGGGGCGGGGATGGGGGGTAGTGGGAACCAACAAAACAACCTCCACCTAGGACTGGCCATTTACAGTCAACATTCTCTGCTGATGTTCAGAGGATGTACACTCCTCAGCACTTCGTTGTTGTTATATACTGTCGAGTGAGAAATGACTGTCTACAGAGGCGGTAAATCTCCAAGGAAGAGATTGTTCATCTTTCTCCCTCAGAGCAGATGGTAGATCCCACATGCCTTCCGGTTGTTGGCCCAGCTCCTTACTCTCAGTTCACCACCACTCGATCAGCACTTTAGCACTATATTAAACTTTGTTATGAACATGGAACAAAGTAGTCTGTGGCACTGGATAGACTCTAAGCACATTTTTCTTTGACATGGCACACACAGTAACAGTTATGGGGGGGGGAACCCAAGGGAAAAAAGTAAATTCCAATAATAAAATAAAGCTTGTCATTTGTAAAATAAGCCAATCTTTTTGTTCCTTTCTATACAGGTGCTTTAAGAAGATACTCTTTTCTTAATGAAATAATAAAGTGTAAAGTAACCTTTATCTGATGTAATATATGTCAAGTAACTGTGAGCAAGAGAAGGAATAAAAATAAATTGAGAAAAACAATGTAAAAGGGGAAGAATGATATGTTCTATAAGCCAGCAGTGTCTGCATCTCTGGGGAAATTCTACATTTACATGGTTTTTGTGCTTAAGGGAAATCCAGGTTATAAGATAAAATTAAAGAATCTTTGTGAATTATTCTGAGGTCTTAATTATCACTTATGTGGGAGAGAAAAGGTATAATAACATTTGATCAATCAAACATTAAAGAGTTTGAAGACCACGGTGCCTTGGAAGGTTATAAAGTGTTGGTCTATTGTATAAATCCCTGAAATAAACTCTACCTATGTACCAACAATGGTCATGGAAGATATCAAACTATATGCACAACTGGAACAATTAAAAGGAGTACAATGGACTAATCTGCAGTGTATATATATAAATCTTCAAAATATTAATTCTTTACTCATAGATGTTATTGTTGTTGTTGTTATGTGCCGTCGAGTCGTTTGCGACTCATAGCGACCCTATGCACAACAGCCCTAAACCCTGCTCTATCCTGCGCCAACCGCACTGCCTCAAATTAGGTAGGTGCTTTCAAACAGTCACTTTTCTTCTCCTTTTTCACACCTAAATGTACTCAACTAATCTTAAATAAGGGAGCTCTATGGCTTAATGGTAACAGGAGAAATGAAAGATAAATATGAGTGATATCTTGGTCTGCACACTTGACTTATCTATCAGTCACTGCACTAAGTTAGCTCTCTCTCCCTAGTCGTCCCTTCCCCTTCTCACTGCTGCTTTCTTGATTCTAGATCTTATCTCACTCACCATTTTTATTGCATTACCCTTTCTAAAAGAAATTAGAGGATTCAGATGTATGAACTGAGAAGTGTAGAAGGCAGAAACTTACTGAGGAGAACAAGGAAAGGACAGAAGGCACTTCTGAGAATGATCTAGTCAGTTTATAAGTGAGAAAATTGAAGGGAAAAGATCTCAGGATTCTTTTTAGTGGAAAATAATTCAATCCTTTTTGTTATGGTCTTTTCTTAAAATAATACTAAAAAACTGAAAAACAACATATTTGAACTCTATAAATAAATCAGAATAAATGTTTTAGAAAATTGAAATAACCATTTGATTTCTCCTCTTTGATCCACACATACAACAGAATGAATATGTGTGAGTGAATAACAAAGAAATTGTCTTCAGTCAGCAATTTAAAAATTGATAAATACCATAAACATTAAAATGAACAACTTGTGGATGAGTGGGCTTGGGTTTTTTGTCCATAGAATTAAATCCAGTTCTATAGTTATTCCAATACACAATAAGCTTTAAAGATAATTCAGTTCAGTAAAAACAAACAAAAACATGTAAAATAACTAATAGCTGTTATTCTCTAAATATTATCAAACATCTAATTATTTATCCAAGCTATTTTTAATTAGCTCTAATTTTTAAGTATACTGAAAGAAATATTCACCAATATGAAGCAAAGGCTAATATATCTTTTCCAGTTCTCAAAGTAAAAAGTCCCCAAAACAAATACATGATTATGTATTTTCATGACATCTACTAATTTGAATCATTTAAATGCTGGCAGAATAAAAACAAGAGCAATGAACCTGTTTCAGACTAATGACTAAATACTCCCAATTGAATAGACATTCTTTCTTCTACGTGCTTGCCAACAAAAGCTTTCCTTATACTATATACAAGGTTGACAACTTCTACTTAATTTACTGAAATTGAAATGTCTATATATTATCAATAAATCATTTATGCTTCTGTAGGCATAATATCTCATCTCACACACATGCAAATAGAGAGATGCACATGGATACAAGCATACATTGAAACATCACAACTTTTTAATGTAGTCAGATACCACCAGAGATGTAAGTGGTGTTCTTTATTAGCGAATAAATCATGAAGTTGCAAACAAGAAGAGAAGTCTTGTTCAGAATTAATTTCATTCTTTAATTCATAGGGAGCTCTGGTGGCCTAAGGGTACAAAGCTGCGCTTCAAACCCAAAGATGTGGTTTGAATCCACCAGCTGCTCTGTGAGATGAAGATGGGCAATCTTCTGCTGTGCAATTTACTATCTCTGAAAACCTACTGGAGTGGCAGCCATCAGTCTGTTCCAACTTGATTGGCATACAACAATAACAACAATTAAGAAAGAGAGTGATAGTTTCTGAAATAGATTACTAGATCATCAATATTTTCTTGAGCATATAGTATCCTGATGTTTAGAGAAAATATTTGGATTTTTGTTTTGAAAATCATATCTAAAGTAATGTTTTTTATATTATATTAAATCAAAATAGTTAAAGATTAATCATTGCACTATATTCTAAAACAACAAACAAAAAATATTTTGGCTACATATTCAGTTAAGATACTCAAACTGTCCTTAGAATAAAAATATAAGTTGCTCAAATTAAACAGCTTAATTTAATAGTCTAGTGCCAATTTGAACTCCACTCCCCCCAATTTTAAACAGGAAATACATTAGGTCTTAAATTCACTAACAGGACTGACTTAGGGTTTGGAGAGAGACTGAGAAAGAAGGGATAAATAATGCATACTGCATTGAAACAGATGAGGGAGGAAACTGTTTAAAAGGGATATGTGATTAGGTATTATTGTCATCACAAGAATCCAGAATGAAGGCTGCATAGAGGAGTGGACTTGGGGGGAGGGACTGTAAAACAATGAAAGAATTTTTCTTTTACTTTTTGAAGAGAAGAGTGAACTAGAGGTGAAAGGGTGGGCAGGGAGAAAAGTGCAACAATGAATGAATGGAAATCCAAAGTCTGTAAATTTTCATTAAAATTAATAATTAAAAAATTGAGAAAACAATTCACTAATGACTACAAAAAGTCTCTTGTACCTTCAGTCTTGGAGAATGTATTTAACACTTGCAAGATAAAATTAGATCTTTCATTGTCCAATTTCCTGCATGATTATTAGAATTTTAACTTTAATGGTTTTATATATACACACACATAAACAAAAATAGTTTCTAAGCCCCAAATAATATAAATGTGAATGCACAGAGAATATGATATAAAGATACAGCTGATTGAGCTACTATAAAGAGCCACAAACAAACACACAAAAAAATCGTAACTAAAATGTATTCAGTTACACACATAGTTCATTTTTTTTTCTTTTTTCTTCTTGTACTACAAATGTGTCTATAGGATATAGAGGAAGGCAGATACATAAATAAATGTTTTTTAGTAGATGTTTTTATTTGCCAAAGCTCTATAGTATTTAGACAGGTATTGTAAATCTTAGTAGTTATAAAGTGGAAGCTTATAAATGGATAAGGAGGATTTGAAGCATTTCTTTATATCTGTATCCTTCGATATACTATGTAAACATTCAAGGATAGGCATCCATTGAGCATGTGTTGCCAAGTAAAAAGTTACGTAACCTTAACAACTTAAATCTAAGTTCCAAAACATGTAAGCCTGAAAATGTAAAACCTTACTTTTTCATTAATTCAATTTAAAAATATATAAATAAGCACAAGAATTCTGTATTTTTTGGTAAAGCTGTAATATCAGGGAGAAGACTACACAAAGGGGAACTATTCCCAGCTCTTGCTGTGTAAGAGATAACCTATGAAATAATAGTATAGCTATTATTGTTCTTTGAAATTGCAAATAATATTTCTTGCTGTCATTTTTTATAATAATTTTCGTTTTGGAGATACTAGACTATAAAATTGCATCCATTTGCTGAATATGTACCAAGGTATCACCGAATAAGTAAAACACACTGCCTGAAAGGTATATAAAGACAGACTTTCTGAGGAAAAACTAACTTAGCGAAGGCAACACACACATTTCCCACCAATTACTTTGTTGTTGTTTTTGTTGTTATGTGCCGTCGAGTCTCTTGCGACTCATAGCGACCCTATGTACAACAGCCCTAAACTCCGCTCTGTCCTGTGCCAATCGCACCGTCTCTGACACTCCCATCCCGATAACCCCAGTCACTGAATTAACCCATCTCATAGAGGGCCTTCTCCTCCTGCGCTGTCCCTCCACCCTCCCAAGCATGATGTCTCTCTCAAGGACCGGTCCCTCCTCACAACATGTCCAAAGTATGTTAGATGGAGCCTCAGAATCCTTGCCTCCAAGGAGCCACCCGGTTTAACCCTTTCCAGGACAAATCTGTTTTCCTAGCAGTCCATGGTATTCTCAATACTCTTCTCCAATTACTTTATGTAAAGTAATTGAAGTATGATTAAAATTTGGTGGAAACATTTAGGGAAGGCTGATTCAGTTTACTGAGAGATCAAAAAACTAGATACCTTATGAAACAATAGTTTTTGCTGTGTCCTCTTGTGTTAGAACATTTTCTTAGCTGACTCTCCAGCGGATTTGTTTGTTTTTTTCCAAGAGAGTCTATTACATATAAGGAGATTGCCTACCTTTCTCCCATGGAATAGCTAGTGGATACAAACCATGTGCCTTAGCATAGAGCAACAAGTTCTAGTGATGTGGTAGATAAATTAGAACTCCTGGTTAAGTTATATACTTCTGGTAAATAACACAAAAACTATGCAACTGTATGACACTCAAAATGCTGGAAACGGTAATACCAGAAAATCTAACAATCCTACTTCTAGGCACGTGTCCTAGTGAAATGAACAGTGACACAAATAGACCTTTGCACAGCCATGTCCATCACAGAAATATTCATAATTGCAAATAATGAAAAAATTAACTGTTCATCAACAGATGAATGGAATGATATACAATAATGAAGAATGATAATGATTTTATAAAACATTAGATCAATGAATCTGGAGGACATTATACTGAGTAAGATAACTCAGTCACAAAAGGACAAGTATTATATGATAGCACTTTTTTAAAAGTCAAGGTTAGTTTTGTGGACAGAGAAAACAAAATTCTTTGATGGTTACCAAGGTGGGAGGGTCAGTGAGGGAGAAAAACTTACTGTATATTGTTGTTGAATCATGTTGAATTAGCTTCATAGTTGATTCTTCAGTGGGTTTTCAGATCAGAGTCACTAAATAACATGGGAGGAGACTGCCCATCTTTCTCCAACGGAGCAGTTGGTGGAATTGAATGGTGTTCCAGTGGGCTGGCAACGCAATTCCTTACCACTACGCCACCAGCACTACTTTACAACATAATATACAAATTAATTCTGGTGAAGAAAAAGACAATATACAATATGGGCAAAGTCAGCAAAACAAGGCAAATCTTTTGAAAACTCTGAAAAGTACAGAAATAAAAATCAACACATGGACTTCACCTGATGGGCTATACAGGCGTCAGATTGACTATACCTGGAGGCGGGGGGTGGAAATCTATAGAGAAGCTCAATATCAGCTGTGAAAACTAGGCCAGTTGCTGATTGTGGAACAGACTATCAACTACTCATGTTGTTGTGTTGTTGATAGCCTTCAAGTCCAGCATGATACTTAGTAATCCTATGAATAAAAGGCCTGCAGCACCTCTACAACTATCGACATTTATCAAAGTTCAGAGAGTTTCTGGAGGCAAATTGTTTAGGAAGTGGATGACACTCTTGCTTAGAGAAAATTAAATCAAATACACAAGAGCCACAATTTGATCTTGAATTTTTCCCACCTGGTTTTAGAAAACACCTCAGGTTTGAGGCCTTGAGCACTAATGGTGGGAGAGTGATGTGGGAGAATATCAAGTATATTATCCATGTGCTCAATTCAGCAGCACATATACTAAAACTGGAATGATACAGAGGAAGATTAGCATGGCTCCTGTGTGAGGATGACATGCAAATTTTTGAAGCAGTCCATATTTTTACTATTGTGGTTTAAGCTGTACTCAACTAAATCTGTGGAATGTCTTGTGAACTGTAAACACAAGGTATCAATAAAGCTTGTGGACTTAAAGGGTTAAAAAATGGAATATCACCTGTGAAGAATGTAACAGGTCATTACAAAGACAGAAGAGGAAGAAAAGACCAAGATGGATGTCAGAAGAGACTCTGAATATTGCACTAGAGCACGGAAGGCCACAGCAAAGGGAAGAAATGAGGAAGTTAAGGAGCTCAACAGAAGATTTTAAAGGGGAGCACGAGAAGACAAAGCAAAATATTATAATGAAATGTGTAAGGATCTGGAGTCAGAAAGTCAACAAGGATGAACCTGCTCAATATTTTTTAAACTAAAAATGCTTTTTAAACATTTTTTTAAACTAAGGGAATTGACGAACAAGCCTTGAGCTCCATCAGAAGAAGACAAAAGGTGTACACAGAGTCACTTAACCAAAAAGAATTGGCTAACAGAAGAATTTTCATGAGATAACATATTACCAAGAGGCAATGGTGATAAAGGAGAATATTCAAGCTGCTCTGAAGGAATTGGCAAAAACCAAGGCCCCAAGAATGATGGCATACCAATTAACATACTTCAACAAATTGATGCAGCTCTGGATGTGTTCACCAGGGTGTACCAAGAAATCTGGAGGACATATCTGGCTAACTGACTGGAAGAGATCCATATTTATTTAGATGTTTTTAAAAGTGATACAACGGCATCTAGAAATTATAGAATAATATAACTAATATAAAATACATGTAAGATCCTGCTGAAGACTATCCAAATATGACTGGAACAGTAGCACATTGACAAAAAACTGCTGGAATGCAAACTAGGTTTAGAAGAGGCTGTGGCACTAGGGACATCATAGTCAAGGTAAGATGGACATTGACTGAAAGCAGTGAGCACCAGAGAACTGTCTATCTCTGTTTCATTGACTATGTAAAGGCAGTTGACTGTGTGGATCACAACAAATTGTGACTAACCTTGAGGAGAATGGAAATCCTAGAACTCTTGATTGTGCTCATATGAAACCTGTATTTAGACCTGAAAACAGTCCTAAGAACTGACCAAGAGATCATTAAATGCTTCAAACTTAGGAGTGCATCAAGATTGCACCCTGCCTCCATACATTCTCAATCTATAAGAGGAACAGATCATTTGGAAGAGGTAGAATCTATAAGGAGGAATATGGCATCAGGATTACAAAAAGGCTCATCAACGATGGTATTATGCAGATGGCACAATCTTGCTTACTGAAAGTAAGGAAGTCCTAAAGCACTTGCTGCAGAAAGTCAATGACTG
>NW_006399771.1:5695589-5700861 GCF_000299155.1 Elephantulus edwardii
AGAGAGAGAGAGAGAGAGATTGAAATTGTTAAAAATGTTAGCTTGCTTGGCTTCTCAATCAACACTTTTGGAATCAGTAATGAGGAAATTAAAAGACAACTTGCACTGAGAAAAATTGCTATCAGGGACTTCTCTAGAGTGTTAAAGAGCAATGATGTCAGCTTAGAGACTAAGGTGCACTAAAACCAGACCATGGTGTTTGTAATTACTTGCTACACATCAGAGAGAGCTGGACAATGAAAGAGGATAGCAAAAGAGGAGCTCCAGTCATTTAACTGGTTAGCGTGCAGTATTTATACAGGATAACAGACGAAAGGTCGATGGCTTTGAATTGTGTTCCTGAAGAAAAGAACTGAATGCTCCATGGACTGCTAAGAGAAAAAACAGGTTTGTCCCAGAGAGGGCAAAACCATGTTGCTCTGTAGAACTAAGTATTTTGAAGCTCTGACTCACATACTTTGGGCATGTTACTAGGAGGAAAAAGTCCTTGGAGAAAGACATCATGGTGGATGTACAGCTCAGGAGAGGAAGACCCTGGATGAGATGGATAACACAGTAATGAGGGTAACTGGAGTAGGTGTGTTAGATACAGTAAGACTGGCTCAAGTAGAGTTCTAAGCTATTGTACATAGAGTGCTATGAGTCACATCAAGGCAACTTGATGGCACACAACAACATAATTTTTTATAAAAGGATTCACAGAATGCAAAAATTATCAAGCAATGTCATTAATATCACACAGAAATAAAATATTGCTGAAAATCATTTTTAAAAAATGACTGGAGCACTAGATTAACAGAGAACTTACAGGATGGTAAAGGAGCAGTCATAACATGAGGGTGCCTAAGCCTGACTCCTATTTAAATCATAAAGAGAAACTTCTCCAATCAATAATATCCATGGTACCATACAATTAACTATATGGTCAGACATGTCACCTCACATGCTCATGCAGCTATGTTTACAAATCATTGGATCTTAAGTTCATTGCAAGGCTCACAGACTTCACTCATGGCTGTGGGTTTTTATTAGGGAAATAGTGATGAGTGTGGAGGCAAAGAATATCTCGTACTACAAGTCCAAGTTTAGTCCAGTAGTCTAAAGCCAGACAAGGCACAATTCCTTAATCAGTGACAGTCCAGGTTCAGTTCAGCAGCACAAATGTAAGAAACCTCTGATTTCCTCAATCATCCACTATATTTTATCTCAGAGCAGTTACAAGTCAGCTTTTTTTTTTCAACATCCAGGAAACAAACCCTTTAACTGTGGCCTTTATCTCCCAGGTTCATCTGGTTACTTCTTGCCATAGTCTCTTCACAGCAGTGCCACAGTCTCTTCACCTTCTCTCAACCACAGTTTTTCATGGTGTAAAAAGCACTATCTCACACAGTCCCCAGAGCTGCTGATGATTTATAAGACCATGTGTTCAAGGTTAAGGTAGCTATAGACCATGCCCTGAATGGAGGCTAAGATAATGGCTAGAAAAAAACAATTTATCACGGTTTCTGACACCTTGCAGGAATTTAAGCTGCATTTGAAAAAGACCTTGAAATAAAGAGAGAATATCATTCCTGATGTCAAGAAGATTTTGGTGGAAAACACTGAATAAAAATAAAAAAATCATGTGTGTTTTACTTAGTACGTGAAGCATTTGACTATGTAGATTATAATAAATTATTGATGACATTGGGAAGATAAAAATTCTATAAGCTTATTCAAAACCTGTATGAAGACCAAAATGTGGTAGCTTGAAAACAACAAGCGAATACTGCACAATTTAAAATCGGGAATAGTATGCAATAAGGCAGGTTGGCACAGGATAGAACAGGATTCAGAGCTGTTGTACAAAAGGTCACTTTGAGTCACAAACAACTTGGCAGCACATAACAACATGCATAAGTGTTGTATCCTTTCCCCATAGCTATTTAATATGTATATTGAGTAAATAACCCAACAAGCTAGATTCTGTAGCTATTAAGCTGATCAAGGCAGCTGGGCTGAGACAAAACAAACACTGCCTGGAGTTAGGCAAAACTTTGATTCTCCTGTTGACGCTGCCATCTGATATGGATGTGATTATGACAACAGAGAAACTCAGCAAATAAGGTGGAAAAAATTAAAGACATCTTGGAGCCCAGTAAACATACTTTACATCTTTTGTAATAAATTTCTCAATAAAACTATGAGGATGTACAGGGCGTATACTCAACCATGAGTTCCTCTCCTATTACCCCTTGACTAAGGAAAGTCATGAGTAATTCATTCTATTACCTGGCACTTTCCTATTTGACAGAGAAGTGCAACAAAATTCTATGAAGAAGAATGGAGGAATATTTAGAGGAAGATTCACTTGCAATTGGTTATATGCTGCTAGTGCAGAAGACTTGAAGCACTTATAAACAAAGATTAAACACTACAACCTTCAGTATTGTTGTTATGTGCCATCGAGTCATCTGAGACTCATTAATCATTGTCCAGCTTTCTGATGCACAGTAATTGCAAAGATGATGGCCTGAATCAGGCACATCTTAGTCTGTAGACTGACATCTTTGCTTCTCAGTACTCTGGGGAGGTTCCTGACTTCAGATTTTCCCAGTATTTTGATTTCCTGACTGCTGGTGCCAAGAGAAGAGCCAAGAGTGGATTTTGGAGCTAAGCAAGCAGAAATTATTAACAACCTCAATCTCTTCTCCATCTATCATGGTGCTACCAATTGGCCTAGTGGTGAGAATCTTTGTCTTACTGATGTTGAGCTTCAGATCATATTTTAGACTACAGTCCTTGGCGTTCTGTAGTATGCCCTTCAGGTCCTCCTGAGTTTCAGCAAGAAAGGTTGTGTCATCTTCATAACACAGGTGGTTGATAAGTCTAGCCTCCCAAAGATCTGTTCCACATATAGATTGAAAAGATATGGAGACAGGATGCATCATTGGCAGGATACATCTTTCCTGATTTTGAACAATGCAGTGTTTTATTGTTCAGTTCTGAGGACTGTTTCCTGATCTGAGTATAGGTTTCACATGAGCACGATCGAATGTTCAGGGATTTCCATTTTCCTCCTGGTTAGCCATAATTTGCTGTGATCCACACTGTCAAATGCCTTTGCATAGTCAATGGAACACATATACACATTCCTCTATGGAGTATATTTTAAGATAAAGAAAATAAAAAATCTTTACAAATGGACTAATAAATATAATAAATGGAGGAAATATTAAAATTGTCAATTATTTTATTTTACTTGGATCCATTTTCAATTCTCATGGAAGCAGTAGTCAAGAAATTAATGCCACATTGCATTTGGAAAATCTGTTGCAATATTGAAAGTGTTAAAGAGCAAGCATGTCATTTTAAAGACTAAGTGACACCTGAATCAGTTGCCTCACAGGTACATGAAACTTGGACAGTGAAAAAGAATACTGAAAAAAAGATATTTTTCAATTGTGATGTTGTCAAAGGGTATTGAATATACCATGGACTTCCAAAAGAATAAATAAAACTATAGATGGAGAAGAGATTGAGGTTGTAAGCAATTACAGCTTACTCAGATCCACAATCAACACTCTCAACACCAGCAGTCAGAAAATCAAAAGACGAATTGCATTGGGAAAATCTGCTATCGGGGACCTCTCCAGAGTGCTGGAGAGCAACGATATCAGTCTAGAGACAAAGGTATGCCTAATCTAGGCCATGATTTTCTCAATTATTTCTTATGCTTCAGAGAGTTGAGCAATGAGTAAGGATGACAGAAGAAGAATAAATGCCACTGAATTATAGTGCTGGAGAAGAGTCTTGAACATACCATGGACTGCCAAGTAAACAAATAGATCTGCCTTGGAGAGGGTGAAAGCAAGTCTCTCTTTGGAGGCTAAGAATTTGAAGCTGCACCTCACTTACTTTGGGCACGTGGCCAGATGAAACCAGTCCTTGGAGAAGGACATCATGCACAGAAGGGTGAATGGACAGGGCAGAAGAGGAAGACCCCAAGTGAGATGGATTGGTAAAGTATCTGGGGCAATAGCAGTCGGTGTACCAGCATTAGTGAGACTGGCAGAGGACAGAAAAGTGTTCAGAGCTGCTGTCCATAGGGTCATCATCACAGGTAATTCAATGGTGCATAAAAACAACATACTATATTGGAGTTTTTGTTTTGGGGGTTTGTTTTTTTATAATTTAAGTCTCTTGCTTAGAGTCAACAAGACCTCGGAGAGGGCCTTTGTATTTAAAGTTGTTTGTTATTATATTTGGAGGAACATTCTTCTAAGTAATACAGCATTCTTCTGTCAATTTGCTGTACTGAGGTAACCTGAGGTTGCTATGGTGCTGTACCTTATGTCACTGTGGTGTCAAATGCCATAACGGTTACCCATGGTGGACAGTGTTTGGTGGGGCTCCAAGTTTAAGACATGCTTGGAAATAGGAGTGGCATCCACTTCCTAAACAACATGGTTTTAAAAACTCTATGAACTTTGATAGGTATAGAAAGGCCTTTTGTTCTTAGGGTCACTATGATTCGTGCTCAACTTGGCGGCAATCAGCAACAACAGAAGTGGCCAAAGTATACGTTAGAAATGAAGATGATGAAACTTAGTCTCACATATGTGAGGCATGTTTCTAGGATGTTTTTCCCCTTGTAAAAGGATACCATAGCTGGAAATGTGAAGGGGCAGCAAAAGAGAAGAAGACCTTCAATTAGATGGACTGACACAGTGACACAACACTGGGCTTAAGTATATCAATGATTATGAGAACTGCACAGGATCGGGCAAAATTCGATCTGTGGTACATAATGTCACTCATGAGCCCAAGTACATTTGATGAAATCTAACAGAAGCAAAATAATTATGCCTAAAAGATAACAACCAAAATTTGTATGAGTGGTTAATATGGGTAGACACATATACTCTGCAGCAGGAGAATAGTGTGTGGGAACACATGATATTGGAGGTATATGTAAAGTTGTAATATTTATATGTGTGTGTGTGTGTTGCAGCATATGTATCCATACACACACATATATGTATATCTACACACACATATGTATATACACACACATATATGTATATATGTTGTTGTTGTTATGTGCCATCGAGTCGTTTGTGACTCATAGCAACCCTATGTACAAGAGCTCTAAATGCTGTTCTATCCTGTGCCAACCTAGCCATCTCAAGCGCACTTATTCCCACCGCTCCAGTCACAGAATCGATCCATCTCACCAAAGGTCTTCCTCTCCTTCGCTTCCCCTCCACTCTGCCAAACATGACCAGTCCCT
>NW_006399771.1:5701906-5732147 GCF_000299155.1 Elephantulus edwardii
TTTTCAGCAGAACCTTGCTTGCATGTGATATCAATGATATTGTTCGATAATTTCCACACTCTGTTGGGTCACCTTTCTTTGGAATGGGAACAAATATCGATCTTTTCACACACACATACATATATATATATCTATATATATCTATATATATATCTATATCTATCTATATATAATCTCACACTGAGGTCACACTTACCAAAACATCTTAGACATATTCAAATACTTTGTGACATAGTTTCTGGGCATGAAGTCTAAGGATTATATTATTGCTATTAACCAATATGATCCAAAAACTTTCACTAAATTAGAAATTAATGAAAGAATTTTTAAAATAAGGCATAATTTTTAAAAATAGCCATAAATTTCAAAGAAAATGCCAGAACTTGATATTTGATAAAAATGTCTGGGAATCATGTCGTATCATAGCAAACAAGAAGAGTAATACTGTCTGGTCATGTAAATCAGTTCAGTATATTGACTGAAGTTTGGAGAAGAGAGTAAAGAAGGAAAAGAGGCCTGCAATGTGACTCTCATCAGTAGAACATACAAAACAATCACAACTGTTTGTGTGTATAAGGGACTAGCCTACACATATGTGTGCATATTACATGAGTCAAGAGAAGGCAGAGATACACACGTAGGTGATAGGAGCACCTGCGTTGGTCTATTTAATGATCAAATTTCTCTCTTTAACCAGCAATGACTCTAGGAGAAAAAAGGCAGGGCCTACTGCAGGCTTGCTGCTTGAAGGAACTACAGAAAGAAAGAGCTAAAATAATGAAGACAAAAAAAAGCACTATTTCAAAACCTTTATTGATTTGACAAATAGAAAAAAGAAAAGGAAGGAGGAAAAAAGAAGGAAGGGGAAGAAATAGACACAGAGAGGAAGGGAAAGAAGGAAGGAAGCGGGGAGAGGAAATAAAACATAAGTAAGAGTCCCTGGAGGGAAAGTGGAAGTACAGAAGAAAGATGAAGCTGAAACATCTGTAAATAGTGTTTGTGGAAGGAAGAAAAGACAGGCAAGTTTAAGCCCATTGGCAACATGACTCACACCCAAATGCTTTCTTTGTTTTTTGTGCATCTAGAAAATATTTTCTTTTCTAGAGGATTTTCTTATAAGTCTTTGGTGCTATAAGATGATATTTTAGGCATCTTAAAATTCCTAATCCATGAAACACAAATGTTGAATGTTGTGAATAAAGATGAACCAAGGAAAAGATTTATGGAAAGTACTGGAAGGAATGAATCATTTTATCTTAAGTCCATGTTTTCTGTTAGCTTACTGTGCTAAACAACAAAAGATAAATATCATTTCACAGGCTACTGAAAACAACTTACCAAGCCTATTCCAGTGCCTCTGAACTGATTCCTTATTTTATTACTCCTGCTTGTTCAGTACATTACTCTAAAGTATTGTATTTATAATTGAGATACAGAAAAGTTTCATATTTTATTATTTTTATATACAATATATTCAATGTAAGAGTCATTTAGTTATACTTTTCATTCTTTTCAAGGACTCTTCCATTTTATGAAATAGACTACTTTATGATCAGATGTAATATCAAGTTTCACTTCTGAAGAATTCTTAAATGGACAATGTTTATGTAACTTTAGATGATATTCAAAAGCCATGTGCTAATTAATAGATACATTATTTTCTTCTTGTTGTAGACTTCCTGGGATTTATAACAGTTAACAGCCTATTAAGCAATTCAGACATGAAATAGCTGCTCTCTTCAGTTTTAGCCTTATTTAAGGTGTGCAAAACACATTTCGATTGAAAGGTAGACATACAAGTTGTTGTTAAGTGCCATTGAGTGAAAACTCTTAGCAATCCTACGAACAACCTTGCCCTATTCTATGAAATTCTCATCATCTCTGACATAGTTGAGCCCATTTTGTAGGCACTGTGTCAATCCATCTCATGGAGGGTATTTCTCTCCTTTGTTGACATTCTCAAGCATTATATCTACTTCCAAAGACTGGCCCATTCCAATAATATTCCCAAAATATGTGAGACAAAGTTTTACCATCTCAGTATTTGGGCTATTGTTCAAAATGGCTCTCCTTGGCCATTTCCCTTGCCTTCACTACATAATTAGGTGAGAAAAGGCAAATAGAATGTGTTAAGTCTATCCAGAAGGGAATTGATCAAGTTCAGTAGCAGAAATTTGGGAATATCAAGACCAAAAAGAAAAAAATAAGCACAGTGCAGCTCATGTTCTTTGGAGTCAAAGATCCTTACACCCCTCAGATTAAAAACCTACAAGAAAGTAGCAGCCCCTACAGAGAACTAGATATGCAATATGAGGCAGCGATGACCTTGGAACTGCTACCCCATGGAAGCAGAGATAGGAAACTTCACTCAAGCTTGTTGGAGTACTAAGATAGAGATACTAAAGTTGGCAAGACAGAGGGCTTTGTAACAATAGCCTAAAGCCACAGTGCTGAAGGGTGAAATGCCTGTGAGGACACTTCATAAACTGTCCTAACAGAAACTGTATCCTATTCCCAACCACAATTGTAATCTGCTAATTAACCAATTTTTTTTATACATTGCTTTTCACACCTGATCTTTCCCATTTCCTTTACCCATCCATCCCTTTACCTATCAAATTGTATGACCCTATGATTAATCCCCTAAACATACCATGGATTTCCAAGAGAATAAACAGATCTGTGCTGGAGAGGGTGAAACCAGGTTGTTCTTTGGAAGCAAGCATTTTGGTACAAAGACTATAGAAAAAAAAAATGGAAGTTATTTAACAGGAATCAAAAAAGAAAAATATCTATTTTTTTCTCTTCCTTCAAAAGCTAAGATTATGTAGATTATGTATGTTTATGATGAATTGCATATTACACTTAGATTACTCCACAGTTAAAGAAAGAGGTTTGCCCTCAAAAAAGAACTTTCATATTTGACTGTCTTTTAAAAAAATTCCATTCTCATCACAATAACATCCACTGTCCTTTGTTTTTAAATTACTCATTCCTCCTGAATTAAGAGACAGAAAAGTAGAACACAATAGCTTGGAAAACATTAAAATAGCTTTAAAATAGCATAATAACTCAGTTCACCTTTGTAATTATTTCACAAAGAGGAACTCTGTATGAAGGAGAGCCCACAGTGCCTTCCTCTCTTTTCCTGTACCCACAGACAGCAAATATGTAATTCATTTTGCATGCTGGACAAGATTTCATAGCTACAGAGCTAAATTGGACCTCAAACTGCCCTTTTTGATTCATACAATTTTTTGCTAAGTATTTGCATTTATATCTCATGTGTACACCCTGATTCGGAATCTACTTTTTATTCATAATTTTTATTTTTAATTGTGATTTTAATAAAAGTTTACAAAAAAGTTATATTTTCATTTATTGATTGTTGCACATTTTTACCCCTCTCCCTCTCTCCCTTCTCTCCCAGTTCACAATTTTTGTTTTCTTAAATATTCATTCATTACAACACCAAACACAACTCAACAAAATTATCGCAATAAAACCTTGCCTCTCAGTAATCACACTGAATGTGAATGGTTTAAATGCACCACTGAAGAGAAAAAGAATAGCAGGTTGGGGATAAAAGCAAAACCTATCAATATGCTGTCTACATGAGACACACCTGAAAAGGGAAGATAAAGAAAGGCTAAAAATAAAAGAGTGGAAAATATACCAAGCAAGTGACAACCAAAAAACCCAGGAGTTGTGGCATTAATCTCTGATAAAATAGACTTCAATGCAAAAACCATCACAAAGGACAAGGAGGGTTACTGCATGATGCTTAAAGGGGGTCAATAGAACAAGAGTACATAATAATAACATATATCTATTCATCAAATGATAGAGCTGCAAAATATGCAAAGCAAACATTAACAAAACTGACAAAGGAAATAGACAACACCACTATAGTAGCTGAAGACATCAGTACACCACTCTCAAGGAAAGATAAAACTACCAGAAAGAAGCTCAACAAGGATACTGAAGATCTAACCACACAGAAAACCAACTCGAATGTATGTATATGCTAATGCACCGGAAAAAGGCACAGTATAAGTTCTTCTCCAGTGTGTATGAATATCACATTTTAGGTCACAAGGCAAACTTCGATAAATTGAAAAAAAACCCAAACACAAAAACAAAAAACACATAGAAATAATATAAAGCATCTTCTCAGACCGCAAAGCTACAAAATTAGAAATTAATAACAAGAGGATAAAAGAGAGAAAAAAACCAACCCACACATTTGGAAGTTGAAAAGCTCCTTGCTTGAACACGAGTGGGCTGTAGAAGAAATAAAAAATGAAATAAAAAAAATTTCTTGAAACCAATGATAATGAAAATGCAACTTACCAAAACTTCTGGGGAAATTGCCAAAGCAGTTTCAGAGGTAAATTTATAGCAATAAACAAACACATGAAAAGGCAAGGGGGCAAAAAAGATAATTGACTCTAACTCAACATCTGTACGATAGCTGTACAAGGAGGAATATGTTATCAGGATTGGTGGAAAAATCATCAACAACCTGTGTTATGAGGCTGACACAAACCTGCTTCCTGAAACTGAGAAGGACCTGAAGTGCTTGCTGCTGAAGGTCAAAGACTGCAGCCTTCAATATGGATTGAAGCTCAACATAAAGAAAACAAAGATTTTCACTGAACCAATTGGCAGGATAAATATGGATGGGGAAGAGATTGAGATAGTTAACAGTTTTAGTTTACTTGGTTCCCCAGTCAACACTCTTGGTAACAGCAGCCAGGAAATCAGGAGGTGAATTGCATTGGGAAAGTCAGCTGTGAGGGACCTCTCAAGAGTACTGAAGAGCAACGACGTCAGGCTGGAGACTAAGATGCACCTGATCTGGGCTATAGTCTTTGCAATTACGTGCTATGCATCAGAGAGTTGGACAGTGAATAGGGATTATAAAGAATTGATGCCTTTGAGTTGTGGTGCTGGAGAAGAGTGTTAAATATACTATGAACTGATAGGAGAACAAACAGGTTTGTTCTGGAGAGGGTGAAGCTGGAATGCTCCTTGGAGTCAAGGATTCTGAAGCTTCATCTGACATACTTTGGGCATGTTGCAAGGAGGGACTGGTCCTTGGAAAGAGACAGCATGTTTGGGAGAGTGGAGGGATGGCGCAGGAGAGGAAGACTCTTGATGAGATGGATTGATTCTGTGATTGGAGGGGTGTGAATGAGTGTGTTTGAGATGGCGAGGTTGGCACAAGCTAGAATGGCATTTAGAGCTCTGGTATATAGGGTCGCTGTAAGTCGCAAACGACTCGATAGCACATAACAACAACAACTCAACATCTCAAATATTCATTCATTGTTGCACAATTACCTTCCCCCATCCACTGTCATCTTTACTGTGTACCTCTTATCCTGGGCTCTTGTACATATAATGCCTAATCATATATTCCTTTTAAACAGTTCTTTCCTTCATCTATTCCAGTGCAATGTTCATTATCTATCCACTTTTATCCTATTCTCCTCACAAACCCTCATGTCAAACCTGCTTTATAACCAGTGGTGTTATGCAACGTTTTTCCTTTTGTGACTGAGATATTTCACTCAGCATAATGTCCTGCAGGATAACCCATGTTGTGCAATGTTTTATGAGTTCACTATTTCTCAGTGATTCCATTGTATGAACATACCATAGTTCTTCTCTGCATTCATTTGTTGATGGGAACTTGAATTGCTTCCATTTCTTGGCTATTGCAAATAATGCAGCAATAAACATGGGTGTGAATATATCGGTTTGGATAGCAGCTATGGTTTCTTTAAGGTATATTCCCAATAATGGCATTGCTGAGTCAAATGGTATTTCTATTTCTAACTTTTTGAAAAAGTGCTAAAGCACCTTTCTTCCAAGCATAATGAAAAACCTACTAATTAAATCTGATGTGCATCAAAAACTTCTCCAACAGGGTAAAAAGGAAACCCACAGACTGGGGGAAAAATATTTGACAATGACATATATTATAAAGGACTCATATCTAAAATTTATAGAATACTCCAGCACCTGAACAAGAAAGAAACAACCCAGTTGCAAAATAGACACAGGATATGAATAGACACTTCATCAAAGAAGATGTTCAGGTGGCAAACACACACATGAAGAAATGTTCAAAATTCCTATCTGAGAGGCACAAATAAAGACAACCATGAGTTATCATGCCATACCAGCAACAATAGCAAAGTTCAACAGAGCAGCAAACAATAAGTGCTGATGAGGTCATGGAAGGATTGGAACCCTTATTCACTGCTGGTAGATGTGCAAAATGTTACAACCAGAATCTACATTTCAAAAAGATGCTCAGGTGATTCATTCGTGGGGCACTTTGGTGGCCTAGTTCTTAGACCATTGCACTGCTAACAGAAAGATGAGGCTTTCTGGCAGTTGGACCTCATCAGATGATCTTAGGGAGGAAAATGGGCAATCTCCTCCTGTGTGATTTACAACCTCAAAAATCCAAAGGACGCACCTATAAGTCATTCTGACTGCATGGTTCAGGTGAAATTTAAGATCCTCAGGTGATTCTTATATATGCATTACTGAATGACTTGAACCTCTTGTTGAAATACAGACTTTGATAAAGTATATCTAGGGTTGTGGTTGTTGTTGTTGTGTACCATAGAGTCAGAACCAACCTATAGCTGACCCTCTTGTGTGTTTTCAGATGCAGATAATCGTGCAGGAGGAGATTGTCACAGGAGATTATCCATCCTTTTTCCGCAGATCAGCTGGTGGCCTCAAACTGAGATTGCGGCATAGCTTCTTGCCATTAGGCCAATGCAAATTCTAGCAGGGACATTAGATTAGAGGCTCTCCACGGTACTGAAGAACAACAGTGTAAGTCTGGAGACTAAAGTGATCCAGGCAATGATCGTCTCAGTTACTTGGTATGCATCAGAAAGCTGGACTACGACTGAGGATTATAACAGAGGAATTGATGCCTTTAAGTTGTGGTGCTGGAAAAGAGTAATGAACATACCATGGATTTCCAGGAGAAACCAGGCTGCTTCTTGGATGCAGGGATTTTGAGTCTTTGTCTGACCTACTTTGGACCTGTGCAAGGAGGGACCAGTCCTTGGAGAGGGATGTCATGCTTGAGGGGGTGTAGGGACAGTGCAAGAAAGGAAGGATGAGAAGGGTTGATTCAGTAATGAGAGTAGGTGTTTCCATAAACTTTTAAAGTCTTGCAAATCCCATCAGACATCTTCATGTTCTATAGGGTCACTATGAGTTGAGAACAACATCAGAACAGTTGGTTTGGCTATTTTGTTTAAAAAAATCCACTTTAGTGGTCTAGCAGTTAGGCTCTTGGCTGCTGATTCAAAGTTCAGCAATTCAAACCCATTATTTGCTTTGAGGGAAAAAGACATGGCAAACCACGTCTTTAAAAATTACAGCTTTGGAAACCTTGTGGGGCAGTTCTAGCCTGTATTGTGAATTGAAATAGACTAGACAGCAATAGATTTGGTAAAACATGAAAACTGCTTTTGACAAAGGTTTTGTTATTTTTTAAAAATAAAATTCGGGTTAGTCTTTATGACTTATGAGTCATAAGGCCTTCTTCAATACTTTTATCAAAAGTTTAAAAAAATGTTTAAGACTTGGAAGCAGCAAGTTTCTCTGCAACTTGTACCTAAACAGCCATGGAAATCAACATGGCCAGCACTTCAAAACATATGTTAAAAGTGAAAGGTTAGTTGAAGGTCAAGGGAGGACGGCAATTTACCTCATGTGTTCCTGAAATGGTTCGCAGGCAAAAGCACCTTGTTTTCAAGGTTACCTAATTTTCTTTCTCTATCAATGGAATCAAAAGCAATAATCCAGAGGAGATCTCTTCCTCTTCAAGGCAGGAAGCCTCTGCACTATGCCACTCATGTATTCCTTGCAATTGATTAAGATCCCCTTAGATGTGGGGAAGCTGTTTCTGATCCTCTTATCACAGTGTAAAGTAAAACATGCTTGACTGGTTAATAAAAATGGAAGTTGGAGTTACAAAGAGGAAAAGTGCACTTGGAAATCCAGAGACGCTTTGGTCACACCCAAAGAAGGCACACAAGCATATTTTAGAGACTGAGGATTGAAGGCTCCCTGGAAATATTTTTCTAATTTACCATCAATCATTAATATAAGGGCACTGCATATTGAGATGTTTGAATTCAAGTATAAGAAACAAAAAACTGAATGTTTTCCAGGCTTAAGTTCCACAGTCTATGTATGCAATTGCCAAAGGCATCTGCAAAAGCAATTTTTTCATATGTACAGGAACGTTAAATGAATCCACTGTACTTCCTAAGTGATTAATATGTATGAATTTAGCTCTCTCTTTCATAAATCACCATTCATTCTCTCAAGAGTTTTTCCCCCTCCGTATATATAAAAAAATCCATTTTAGACACCGCACAAGTACCTATTTCTCTAAAGGTTTGCTATAACAAAGAGAACCAGAGAACATGAAGCCTTCAGTGAAGCTTAAGAACCCGTCAGATTGGTGCCCCTAATCCCCCACCATTTTACAGATTAGAGTTCCAAAATGCAAAGAAATTAGTCATAGGACTGTGTCTCCAACAATAGTTTCACCACAGAAAACATAAGGGTTACCAAATATGGCTAGATTTAGTTGCAATGACCACTGACTAGCTATGCAATCTTTAATAATTGCTAAATTTCTTTAAAATCTCTCAAGCTGCGGTGTCATGGTCAATGGCAAGTTGTACTTCTAGCTGAAAGGCAGCCCACCTCTGGCAGTTTGAATCCTCCAGTCACTCCCTGGGAGAAAGATGGATAGTCTCCTCCAATTGTGATTTACAGCTTCAGAAATACAATGGAAGATTCTGTAAGTTAGAATCAACTGGGTGCCTGTGAGGTTGAGTAAGCCTCTGTTATTTTAAAGTGGTAATAAGAATAGTAACTACCTTATAAGGAGTTTTGCATATCTAATGTGATGAGGTTTGTAAACTACTTAGTAGGATGAAAATTTACTATTTCAATGCATTAAGTTTATTATGTGCTCTAGTGACTTAGTGGGTGAGGAGTTGTGCTATCAACCCAAAGGCAGGTGGTTTGAATCCACTACGGTGGAAGATCGACACTCTGGGTCACTTGCAGCCTCTGAAAACCCAACAGAGGATCAGCTGTGATTGGGTCTGACTCAATGACAAAGATTTGAGTTTCTGTAGTTAAATATGTCAACCATTATTAATAATCTTGCTTCCATTTGAACTGTGAAGCCTGAAACCAACTTTTACTTTTCACTAAAAAAAAAAAAAAGAGCCACTTGAAAATAATCAAACAACAATCATGGCAAATTATTATTTTTAAGTTTAAAATCCTCTTAGCAGGAAGTCTGATATCAATAAATGTCAATTGTTCTTAATGTCAATCTTCATTATGCATTCATTAATTCACTGAATCTCATTGAATATGAGATATTGCATAAAGAATATTGAGATTATTTTCTAAAGAGGTGGTGCTTGTATGAAATAAGATACAAATAAAAATTTAATTAAGTATAATTTCTGAAAATTGCTATTTAAGCAAGAAGATTACCTTCTCTTATTTTTTTTAAATAAGGAGACTCGCCAACTTCCATGCAGCACTCACTATATCACTTGGAATATGTATTTTCTTAAAGCATGCTGCTCTCTGTGGTTGAAAAGTTCACAAGAGGCCCCTTTCCTTTCTCAAGCCTCACATAAATGGATCCGTTTCAGAATGCTGCTAAGTACTTAGGAAGAGTTTGCAATGTGGTTCGTTTTAGGGCCAGGAAATTCTTCTTGGTGTTACCCTGACCTCAAGTGGTCTATTTCCTAATGTTTTTAGCAGCAGGGGTAAAAAAAAACCCAACACAACCATATTATATTCAGGCTAATTTTATCAATTTTACAATATAAAATTATATAGAAAATATATATCTAAGATAAATACCCTGAACAGTTTCATCAAACTCTTAAATGAGCAGTGTTTATAAGGTCAGTTTGCTTTTAGCTTTCCTCTGACTTCATTTTTGGTTCTTCGTTTCCCTCCTTCCTATATAACCAAAAACTTTATGTTCTCACTGCCCTGGACCCCACCTTTGGTGTTTCTGCTTACTTTGGTGGTTTCACATAATGCATACCTTTATTTCCCCACAGTAAAATCTATATCTATTCCTTCAAAATCCTGGGCACAGTAGATAAATTTTTCTGAGCCCCTGTAAAAAGGTGATAAGACTGCTTTCCTGCGGGGTTATTCCAACATCCATCCAAACTGGGGCATTAGAACAGCATACTGCTAAAGAATACAGGCTCAGAAGTCTTATAGAGAGATGTTTTTAAACCCGTCTTGGCTATTCTTTATACAATGGGGGTAAGTCTGTGAAGTTTTCTCAAACTTAGTATTTCATCTGTAAAATGTATACAATTGTGATCTCAATATCAAAGGGTTATTGAAAGAATGAATAAGATGATACTAGTAAATATCTTTTTATATGTAACATAATAAGTGATCAAAGATGCTAGTATTAATATAATATTGTAAGGTACATAATGTATCTGGCATATGCAGTTGAATAAATACAGCTATTTTTATAATTAGGGAAGCCATGGTAGCATAATCTGTTAAGAGTTGTATTGACAATCCAAAGGCCACAACTCTCTAGAAATTCTAACTGATGAGTGGTTCTAGGATGGGCAGCCTCAGAAAATTAGTGGGAAGTCAGCTTTGAGTTGATTGTCACTTGAACACAATGAGTTTGAAGTTTTATTTATTATTATTATTATTATTTTATTATTATTATTATTAAGGTGTCCTAGTGGTTTGATGTGTTAAATGTTATGCAGCTACTCAAAAAAGCCAGCAGTTCTAATCTACCAGCTGTTCTGTGAGAGAAATATGGGAAATCTACTCCTGTAAAAATGTATAGCATATGATGTGTGGTTTCTGTTGGTTGAAACTGACTCAATAATCCCTGGTAACAGGGATTGTTAATATGATTATAGAATACTAATATAATAGTATGTACTGAAAACCAGTGTCAGTCTGGAGACTAAGGTGCGTGTATTCCAGGCCATGATTTTTGCAATTACTTGCTATTCATCAAAGAGCTGGACAATGACTAAGGATGACAGAAGAATCTTTGCCTTCAAACTGTGGTGCTGGAGAAGAGTCTTGAATATTCCACGCATTTCCAAGAAAACAAATAGTACTGTTTTTGGAGAGGGTAAAAGCAAGATTCTCCATGGAGGCTAGGATTTTGAAGCTCTGTCTCAAGTACTATGGTTGCATGGCCAGGAGAGATTAGTCCTTGGAAGAAGGGCATCATGCTTGGAAGGGTGGAGGGACAGCACAGGAGAAGGAGATCCCAGTAGAGACAGATTGACACAGTAACTGGAGCAATGGGGGTTGGTGTTTCGGAATTAGTGTGACTGGCTCAGGACAGGGCAGGGTTCAGAGCTGCTGTGTGTAGGGACTCAGGTAACTCGACAGCACTTAACAACAATAACAACAATAAGTCTATACTCATTTCTAGTTTAACAATACCCATAACTCAATGTGCTACCTTTCAGAGATAATCCATCTGATGATAATCAACTTTCATTCAAAGGATGAAGGCTGAGATATTTAAGGCAGATGGGTGATTCAAGGTGCCCATCTGTTTCTATAAACTTGGTAAAATACATACTTAATATACAACTGAATTTTGCATACCTTTGTCTCTGAGTTTAAGAGAAAAATCAATATTTATGGAAATAGAAGTCAAAATATCAAATGGCATGCTGCATTGGGTAAATGAACTCACAAGGACTTTTTTAAAGCATTAATGAATAAGGATTTCACATTAAAGAATAAGGTGCACCTGCTCCAAGCCATGGTGTTTTCAATTGCCTCATAGGAATATAAAAGATAAACAATGAATAAGGATGATTGAAGACAAATGGATGTCTTTGAATCATGGTGTTTTGAAAGAACATTGAATATACCATGAATTAGGAAAAGAACAAATCTGTCTAGGACAAAGTGTAGATAGGGTACTCCCTAAAGGCAAGGATGGTAAGACTTTACCTCACATCTTTGGGCATGTCATATGGAGGGGCCAATCCTTGATAAAGAGTCTTATCCATGAGAAAGCAAGGAATTATAGGAGAAAATGTTAAATGAGATGTATTGACACAGTGACTGCAACAGTGAGTTTCATTAAGCAGAGTGGAGATTGTGAGAATAACACAAAATTTTCAATCTATTGCTCATAGGGCCACTACGAGTTGGAGTCAATCCACAGCATAGCTAACAACAAAAACAACTAGGATTGTGAGGCATTGGTTGAAGATAACTTTCATGCTTTCACTAAATTTTAATTAAAATATTTGAAGTTAAATACAAAAACCATGTCTGCTACACATGTCAAAGTAAGACATAAAGTAGATCTTAATAATACAGCAATTGTTGTTGTTGTGTGATGTCAAGTTGGAACTAATTCATAACTTATCCTCCAGCAGGTTTTCAGATATAGTAAGTCTCACTAGAGGAGGTTGTCCATCCTTCTCCCACAGAGCAACTGTGTGTCTTTGTCTTTGGAATTACATCACAGCTTCTTACCATGGGGCCATCAGAGCTCCCTATTGGTATTGGACACCTAAAATGCTGTATCATTAGAATTAGTTAAGGTTATTTAATGGACTCTTTCAAGCCCTTAATAACTATTTCTTGAGAATCAAGCTTTAGGATCTCTCGGTGTAAGAAACACTGCTGGAAAGAGGCAAGAGTTCTGTCTTTAAGGGTGGTAGTAGAGTTGGACATACACATAAATAAGGATGACAGAATTGATGCCTTTGAGTTATGATGTTGGAGAAAGTGTTCAATAGACTGGACTGCCATGGACTGCCAAAAAAACAGATACCTTGGAAAAGGTGTAGCCAAGGATGGTGAAGCTTTGTCTCACATTCTTTGGACATGTTACTAGGAGAGGCTTTTCCTTGGAAAAGGATGTCATATTTGGAAAGGTGGAGAGTCAGTGAAAGAAAGGAAGACCTTCAATGAAATGAATTGACACTGTGACTGAAGAAATAGGCTCAAGTTATGTCAGAGATGATGAGACCGTCTAAGATAGGACAGGATTCAAGTCTGTTGTTCTTAGGGTCTATGAGTTGAGAGCACTGAACAACAACAACTTATGTCTAGTCCATAGGGTGTTGATTTGTGTGTTTATAATTCATTTGGCTACAATTAGTAGCAGATCAGTTATAAGAAGTACAGAATCCACAGTGTCTCAAACATTTGATTTGTTTTATAACTCCATGATTTCCAGTATCCACAGTCCCTCCTTTATTCCTTTCCCACACTCTCGGAAGTTCTCCCAGGGACTCATATCCATTAGGGGAATTATTCAAGTGACAGTAAGTATGCAGGCAGGTTGTGAAGAGATCAGTAAATATTGTAGACTATCAGTTGCAGTGTAACTGGAAAGCATGCATCCCAAAAAGAGAAAGGTCTGAGGAGTGCTTATAAACCTCTGGTAGGGTTGGATTTGTATCTCACCCTAATCCTCTCTCCTTAATGCAATAAATACTTCAGCACAAAACAAACAATAAATGACTAGGAAAAACATTTTTTAATGATAAACCATTGACACCACAAGCCATTAGCCCAAAGGCCATGTCTCTCTGAACTGTTCTCAGTTGATTTTCTGAAGAAAGATGGGCAATATCTTCCCAACTGACTTAAAGCCTTTGCAAAATTGATGGAGGATCCATTATGAATCGGGTCCAAATCAAGGATAATGAGTTTAACTTTATTTAAAGATAATTAGGAATATGAAATAAATTTGAGATTAGTGACATCAGCTTTGGGATTTAGAAAGAAGAACTAATTTAGAATAAGGCCAAATGAGAGGCAAGAAAATCATGAAAAGAATTCTCTTGCGAAATTTGCTGATGATTGATAGTGCCTTGAGTTACAATGGCAGTAAGAGTGGAGTTGTTGTTGTTGTTGTTGTTAGGTGTCGTAAAGCCAAATACAGTCCACAGTAACCATATGAACAACAGACCTGAACTCTGCCTATCCTGTGTCATCCTCACATTTTCTATACACTTGAGCCCATTGCCGTACTCAGTGTATCTGTTGACGGTCTTCTCTTCTTTTGCTATTCCTCCACCTGTCCAAGCATGACTATTAACCTCTCCAAAGAATGCCTGAACTAAGTCAGATGAAGCTTTATCATCTTTGCTTCCAAGGAGTACTCTGGCTACACCTTCTCCAGGATATAAATGGTGTTTTTTGCTAAAAGGCATCAATTCTTTTTCTGTCATCCTTATTCATCATCCAGCTCCCCAGTGTTCTAAAATTCCCATTCTTCTCAAAGTTAGTAATAATGTGTTATTATAAATATAGACAAATGCCTTTACATAGTCAATAAAACATTAGGTATTTTTCTGGGATTCTTTAAGACAGGATCTATCTGACAATAGCAACGATATCCCTAGGGCTATGGACTCTTCTAAATCCTGTTTGAATTTCTGGTAATTCCCTATGTATGAACTGTTCTATGTATTTTGTAATGTTCTTCAGAAGGATGGAGAAAATATGATTTACTTTAAAAATGTTTAGAAGGCTGAGTAATGGTTTTATGTTAAAACTTTCAGTTTCAAATATCCTGTCATTTATGAACTGTGTGATAAGATAGCATGTTGCTGTGTGCATCAAGTCACCTACAACTCATAGCAATCCTATGTACAACAGCTCTAAAGCCTGCCCTATACTGAGCCAGTCTCACTAACTCTGACACAGCTACCCTGATTACCTTTGATATTGTGTCAATCCATCTCATCCTGGGTATTCCTCTCCTGAGCTGTCTTTCCACCCTTCCAAGCATGATGTCTTTCTCTAAGAACTGGTTCCTCCTGGCCACATACCTAGGTACATGAGACAGAGCTTCAAAATCCTAGCCTCCAAAGAGAAACTTCATTTCACCCTCTCCAAGAGAGACTTGTATATTCTTTTAGTAGTCTGTGTTCAATATGTTCAATACTCTTCTCTAGCAACACAACTCTAAGACTTTGATTCATCTTCTATCATACTTGGTCATTGTCCAGCTCGCTGATGCATGGCAAGTAATTGCAAAGACCGTGGCCTGCATAAGTGTTACTGGTTTTTTTATTTTGTTTTTTGGTTGGTTTGTTTTTGTTTTTGCTAGGTTTGGTTTTGTTGTTTGTTGGTTTTGGTGGGTTTTTGTTGTGTTTTTTGGTTTTGGGTGTTGTTGTTTTTTTTTTCAGTTTGATATATATAAATAAATACTCCCTGGCAAGTTCAGCTTCTTCATTAGGAAAAACGTCCTAACAATAAGATAAAGTAAAGATATTTTGTTTTAAAAAAAAAAGGCCCCAGGAATTGGTGTCGTACCGATTGACATATTTCAACAGACCCTGCACTAGACATGATCACCAAGTCATGCCAAGAAATCTGGAGGACAACCAACTGGCCAATTAACTGGAAGATATTTATATTTGTTCCCATTCCAAAGAAAGGTGACCCAAAAGACTGTGGAAATTATTGAATAGTATCACTGGTAACACATACAAGCAGGATTCTTCTGAAGATTATCCAAAAAAGACTGGAAGAGCACATCAACAGAGAGCTGCCTGCAGTGCAGGTGGGATTTAGAAGAGGTCCTGGCACTAGGGATATTATAGCTAATGTCAGATGGATCTTGGATGAAAGCAAAGAGTACCAGAGAAAAGTCTATCTGTGTTTCAAAAGCATTTGACAGTGTGGATCACAACAAACTGTGGCTGACTCTAAGAAAAATGGGAATCCCAGAACACTTGATTGTGTTTATGCGAAACCGATACTTGGACCAGGAGGCAGTCGTCAGAACAGAACAAGGAAACACTGCTTAGTTCAAAATTGGGAAGGCTATGTGTCAAGGATGTGTTCTATCTCCATCCTTTTCAATCTATACGTGAAACAGATTATCCGGGAGGCTGGGTTCTATCAGGAGAAGTGTGGCATCAGGATTTGGAGTAGACTCATTAACAGTCTGCGTTATGCAGATGACATAACACTATTGGCAGAAACTGAGGAGGACATGAAACACTTGCTGCAGAGAGTCAAGGACTGCAGCCTACAATATGGATTGAAGCTCAACATCAAGAAAACAAAGGTCCTCACCACTGGGCTGATTGGCAGCATAATGATAGATGAGAAAGAGATTGAAATTGTTCACAGCTTCAGTTTGCTTGGCTCTACAAGCAACACTCTTGGTACTAGCATCCAGGAAATTAAAAGACTAATTGCATTGGGAAAGTCTGCTGTCAGAGACCTCTCCAAAGTACTGAAGAGCAATGATGTGAGTCTGGAGACTAAGTTGTACCTGATACAGGCCATGGTCTTTGCAATTACTTGCTATGCATCAGAGAGCTGGACAATGACTATGGATGGTAGAAGGAGAGTTGATGCCTTTGAACTTTGGTGTTGGAGAATTGAATATACCATGGACTGCTAGGAGAACAAACAATTTCGTCCTGGAGAGGATGAAGCCAGACTGCTCCTTGGAGGCAAAGATTCTGAAGCTTCGTCTGACATACTTTGGGCATGTTGTAAGGCAGGATCAATCCTTGGAGAGGGACGTCATTCTTGGGAGGGTTGAGGGACAGTGCAGGAGAGGAAGACCCTCTATGAGATGGATTGATTCAGTCACTGGGGTAATGGGGATAGGCATGTTGGAGACAATCAGATGGGCAAGAGATAGAGCAGGGTATAGGGCTGTTGTACATAAGGTCGCTATGAATTGCAGGTGACTAGACAGCACATAACAATAACAACAACAATATTAAATAAAACAATACATTTAAATCTAGCACAGAAGTTAGAAGTGCTTAGCTAAGTCTCTGTAAACTTTCATTGTTGTTGTTGTTGTTATAAAACAATTACTGTTTTAACCTTCTAAGTGTACAAATTGGTGGTTTTTGTTCTAATTCTTGGGTGCCAACTGTAGGGACTGTACGAACAAGTCTGAACCTTGTTCTGTGTTATGCCATCCTCCGGATCTCTTTCCTACTCAATCAAGCCCATTGTGTTAGTTACTGTGTCAATCATCTCATTAATAGTCTTCCACTCTTTCATTGATCCTCTACCTTTCCCAGTACAAATCATCGTCATTCATTATATTAAAAATGTTATGCAATAATCAATACTATTTATCGGACACACTTTTTACCACCTCATATAGAAATTTTTTTATCTAAACAACAGTGATTCCCCACTTCCTTTCTCTCCTCCCCCCGTGTGCCTGTCATTTGACTTCCTATGGTGAACATCACTCTGCTGCCATGCTGGAGAATCACAGAATTATAGAACTACAGAATTCTAGTTACTAAACTTTAAATATCATCTGAGTTAATCATGGTGGACACATTTCAGCAGAGCTTTCAACATAGGACAAGTAAGTAAGGAGAATATTGTGATGTGTTTTAGTAAGAAGTTACCAGTGAAGCCTTACGAATATCAGTGGAACATTGTCTGATATAATGCTCAAAGATGAGCTTGTTAAGTTGGAAAACACTTAAATAAAAAGGGGTAAGAGTTGTCTCTTCAAATTAGAGTTAAACTTAGTGACTTGGATGGAGGAAAGCTTTTAGAACCTTCGTCTGCAGAGCAATTCAAAAGGAAAAGATACATCTGTAAATAATATAAACAAAATAAGCCTCCAGGAAATTATGGAAGATCAAGTTGTTTAAAAATGGATATAGCACTAGAAACAACCACTCATCCTGTGGCAGGGTGGTATCCTTTTACCATACCTATTCAATATGTGTGCTGAGCAAATAATATGAGAAACCTGAATCCGTGAAAGAAAAAGCCTCATGACGAAAGAAGGATCATTGATAATGTGCAACATACAAATGAAAAGGATTTGTTTGCTGAAAGTCAAGAAGCACTGTAGAAAAATAAAAGATTTCCAGACTTCAACATTAAGAAAACAAAATTATGACTGAAACAATAAGTAACAAGATGGAAAATAGAAGAGGGGGGAAAAAGACTGCAGTTGTTAAGGATTTCATTTTACATGTATCCATAATCAATACTAGCACACAGATTGAATGGTTATGAAGAGAGAACACAACCCTGAAACACTCCTTTCTTAATTTTACAGGTTTTTTTTATAAATATCAATAGTTGTAGAATCATCACTATGAGTTGTGCTTGACTCAAAGGCAAGCAACAACAGTATTCCTTTGGTCTGTTCACCCAACAGACTCCTAGTCTAGGTATAGGTTCCTCATGAACACAATTAAGTGCTCCAGATTTCCATTCTTCTCAATGCTAGCCATAGCTCGTTTTGATCCACACAGTCAAATTCATTTGCATAGCCAGTTGGCAGCACCGTATTAGATGGAGAAGAAATTGAGATTGTTACTCAGATCCAAGATCAACATTCTTAACTCCAGTAGTCAGGAAATCAAAAGATGAAGTGTATTGGGAAAATCTGCTGTCATAGACCACTCCAGAGTGCGGAAGAGCAACGATGTCAGTCTAGATACAAAGGTGCACCTAATACAGGCCTTTGTCTGCTTTAGAGAGTTGGACAATGACTAAGGATGACAGAAGAATAGATGCCTTTGAGTAGTGGTGCTGGAGAAGAATCTTGAGCATGCCATGGACTGCCAAGAAGACAGATAGAGGTCTGTCTTGGAAAGGGTGAAACCAAATCTCTCCTTGCAGGCCAGGATTTTGAAGCTCTGCCTCACTTACACATAGCCAGGAGAGATCAGTCCTTGGAGAAGGACATCATGCTCAGCAGGGTAGACCGACAATAACTGGAGCGATGGAGGTTTATGTGTTAGCTAGTATTAGTGAGACTGGCTCAGGACAGTGAAGGATTCAGAACTGCTGTAAATAAGGTTGCTATATATCACAGGTGACTCAATTGTACAGAACAACAATAACGTATTATGATGGGTTTGGAAGCAGGAGTGGTATCCACTTCCTAAACAACATGCCTCTGGAAACTCTATGAACTTTGATAAATGTCCATAGTTGTAGTGGAGTTTCAGGCCTTTTTTTCATAGGGCTGTTATGAGTTGTGTTTGACTCGAAGGCAATCAACAACAACAAGTAAATAAAGCAAAAATAGACATTTTTCTGGTATTCTTTGCTTTCAGCCAGGATCCATCTGACATCAGCCTAGTGCCATGGCCTCCTCTAAATTCTGCTTGAATTTGTAGTACTTCCCTATATATGTACCATTCTAGCTGGTTTTGAATGATCTTCAACAGTATTTTTCTTGGGTGTGGTATTAATGATATTGTTTGATAGTTTCTGCATCCTGTTGGATCATCTTTCTTGAAAATGGAAACAAATATGTATCTTTTCCAATTTGTTGTTCAGACAGTTATCCTCTAAATTTCCTGGTATAGAATGGTGAATGCATCCAGGAAAAACCTGCAGTTAAGGAGTAATAATGTCAGTTTGAGGACTAAGGTGTGTCTGATTCAGGCCATTGTCTTTCTAATCACTTTCTATGCAACTGAGAGTTGGGCAATGAATAGGGATGAAAGAAGAATTGAAGTCGTGAGCTGTGGTGTTGGAGAGGAGCATTGAGCATCCCATGGACAGCCAAAAGAGCAAATATGTCTTGGGAAGAGTATACAGAACAGATCACCAGAGACGCTGGGCTGTAGGAGGAGGAATATATGGCATCAGGATTGGAGGAAGATTCATCAACAACCTGCATTATGCAGATAACACAACCCTGCTTGCTAAAACTGAGGAGGACCTGAGGGTCTTGCTGCAGAAGGTCAAGGACTGCAGCCTTCAATACGAATTGAAGCTCAATATCAAGAAAACAAAGATTCTCACCACTAGGCTAATTGGCAGCATCATCATGGATGGTGAAGAGATTGAGATAGTTAATAGTTTTAGTTTGCTTAGCTCCACAGTCAACACTCTTGGCATCAGAAGCCAGGAAATCAAGAGACAAATTACATTGAGAAAGTCAGCTGTCAGGGACCTCGCCAGAGTACTGAAGAGCCATGATGTCAGGCTGGAGACCAAGGTGAGCCCAATCTGGCCCATCGTCTTCGCAATTGTGTGCTGTGTGTTGGAGAGCTGAACAGTGACTAGGGATGATATAAAGAGAATTGATGCCTTTGAGCTGTGGTGCTGAAGAGTGTTGAATATACCATGGACTGCTAGAAGAACAAACAGGTTTGTCCTGGAGAGGGTGAAACTGGGTCACTAATTGGAGGCAAAGATTCTGAAGATTCATCTGACACACTTCAAGCATGTTGCAAGGAAGGACCATTCCTTGGAGAGGGACATCATGTTTGGGAGAGTGGAGGGACAGCACAAGAGAGGAAGACCCTCAATGAGATGTATTGATTCAGTGATTGGAGTAATGGGCATAGGTATGTCAGAGACAGTGAGGTTGGCACAGGATAGAGCAGGATTTAGGCCTCTTGTACATTGGGTCACTATGAGTCACAAGCAACTCAGTGGCACAAACAACAACAACAACAACAGTGATGGTTAAGGTTTTATGCCAATGTTCTAAAATATTCTAATTTGATAGTTATGATGTACTTAGCTCACATTGTTTTTGTTGTTACTAGGTGCTGTCAAGTCTAGTAAGACTCAAAGAAACCCTATGAATAGTGGATCTGAACCCCATGCTATCTTGTGATATCTTCACACTTCTTGACACACTAGAGCTCATCCACTGTGGCAGTAACTGTGTCAGTCCATCTGGTTGAGGGTTGTCCTCTCTTTCACCAACTCTCCACCCTTCCTACCATCAAGTCCCTTTCCAAAGAAAAGCTCCTCCTTGCAACATGCCTGGAGTGTGTGAGGCAAAGCCTCATCATCCTTTCCTCCAAAGAGCACTCTGGCAGCAGCCTCTCCAAAACTTACTTACTTACTTACTCATTCATTCATTCATTCATTCACTCTTTGGATGTTCAGTTTTCTTCTCCAGCACCATAATTTAAAGGCAACAATTGTTCTTCTGTCATCCCTATTTATTGTCTAGATCTCAGATGCATAGCAAGAGGTCATAAAGACCATGGCCTGAATAAGACACATGTTAGTCCTCAAACTGGCATCATTACTCCTCAATAATTTAGAGAGGTCCCTAACTGTAGAGTTTCCCAATGCGATATGTCTCCAGATTTCCTGAGTGCTGGTACCAAGGGTGTTGATTGTGGATCCAAGTAAGTTGAAGTTGTTGACAGTTTCAATTTCTTCTCTATCCACCATGATGTTGCTTATCAATTCAGTAGTAAGCATCTGTTTTCATGACATTGAGATGCAATCCAAATTGAAGGCTGCGTTCCTTGATCTTCTGCAACAAGAGTCGCAAGTCCTCACTTTCAGGAAACAAGGCTTGTCATCTGTATTACACAGGTTATTGATGAGTCTCCCTCTGAGGATTAGATCCCACAAAATTAGATCTAATATATTTTAATCCCTTCCATAATGAGATCTGCTTTTAACAACCATTCAGTTGAAAGTTAATTTCCTCAGGGCTGAGGTTCCACTGGGGGAAACATGTATGTGTGTATGTGTGTGTGTGTGTGTGTGTGTGTGTTATAACTAGTCACTAGCTGTTTTTTTGTTCTTTAAGCTTGAGGAAATGACCTGCTATATTGCAAACTGTATTGTAGTGTATGGTCAAGAACCAATCATCCCAATAGAAACACAAGCTGTGCTGAAGGCATTGGCAAAAATAAAAGAGCCCAGGAATTGATGAGATACAAACTGACATGTTTTAATAAACAAATGTAGCCCACGACAGTTAATCAGTCTCTGCTAACAAATAGAGAAGATGGCTACCTGGCCAACTGACTAGAAGAGATCCGTATTTGATCTCATTTTCAAACAAGGTATTGCAATAGAATTTTGAAATCATGGGGTGATATCATTAACATCATATACAAATAAAATCTTCCTGAAGAGTATTAAAAATTGCTGAAACAGTATATCACTTGGAAACTGGCTGAAATTCAGCAGGATAAAGCCCAATGGCAGATAGAGGAAGAAAAGGTTAATGTTGTGAGTGATTTCACGTAGACCTTATTAGGGCTGTGGATCCGCTTTCCCTTTCTTTCCGAGAATAGCCACTGATATGAGCCAACCACAGAAAGCAGCAGCTCTGGATCTGTTTGTATTAAGGATGCAAAACTGTTCTACCTCCATTTCCAAGAAATAGTTATCTGAGACCCCAATCCACTTCCCTACCTTGCAAAAAGCAACAGTTAACATTGCCTTCCCCAATTTCCTTATAAGACAATATAAAACCCCTCTCTGACTCAAAGTGGGGACTGATTTTTGCTTTAGAGCCAGCCTGGCAGTTTCTCCTCAATAAACTGTCTTTCTTGCTCTGAACTGGGTTCTGAGGAAGGCCTCAGCAACCTTACAAGCAGCATTCAAAAAATCATCTTTACATTGGAAAAACATACTGTCATGGACCTCTACAAAATTCTAAAGAACAAGAATGTCATTTGAAAGACTAATGTGCACCTGATCCGAACCAGGATAGTGTCAATTGCTTCCTATGCACATAAAAGTTGGAAAATGACAAAGATGACAGAAAAATAATTGATGTCTTTGAAATGTGGAAATTGAAGAAGAGTATTAAGCCATGGACTACAATAAAAAGGCCAGCAAATCAGTCTTCAAAGAAGTGTAGCCAGAGTGCTCCTTGGTGAAAAAGATGGCAAAAATTTGTCTCACTTACTTTGATCATATTTTCAGCAGGAACCAGTCCTCATGCTGGGAAAGGTGGAGGATTAGCAAAGGAGAGGAAGACCCTCCACAAGATGGATAGACAGAGTGACCCACACAAAGAACTGGAACGAGATTATGAGGATGCACAGGCCAGGGCAAAGCTCAGATCTGTAGTTCTTAGGATTACTATGAGATGTCGTTGACTAGATGGAGCCTAACAACAACATGGCTTACTGAACTGGCTTTGGGGTTTCGCCTGCTTAGCCTTTCATCTGCTCTTTTCTATAAAATGTTGGTTTGTCAGACATTATTATAAAAAAACATTAAAACAGACTAAGAAGAAGGATTTGCCATCCACTTCTGAAATAGAAGGCCTTTGAAAACCCTATGCCCAATAGAGCACACTTAGACTAGCAGACACGGCAACTGAGGCTGAGATCTTAGATATGAAAACACAATGAAGGAGGAACAGTTGTAAGCAGACCCTAGTGACTCTAACGTGGAGTGTGAGAAGAATGAATGTAGGAAGATTGGGCATTGTTAAGAATGAAATGGACTGCATAAATATTGACATATTAGGTATTGGTGAAATGAGATGGTTTGACATGGGACATTTTGAGTAAGATGATCATATGATCTACTATGCCAGGGATGAAAAGGTAAGGGAAAAAATGGGGTTGCCTTCATAATTAAAAAAGTCATTTCTAGATCCATCATGAAATATAGTGTGGTGATTGACAGGATAATATCCATATGCATACAAGGAAATCCAGTGAGTATCACTATCATTGACATATATGCACTGACAACTAGAGCCAAAGAGGAGGAAATAGAATATTTCTACCAACTTTTGCAGTCAGAAGTTGATCAAACATGCAAACAAGATGCATTGATAACTATAGGTGACCGGAATTTGGGAACAGAGAAGAAGGATCAGTGTTTGGAAAACATAGACTTTGTGACAGAAATGAGGCTGGAGTTAGAATGATAGAATCCTGCAAGTTTAATGATTCATTCATAACAAATATCTTTTATAAGAAACACAAACACAGACTATACACCTGGTATGCGTAGGAGGCAAATTGATTATATATGTGGAAAGAATCGCTGGAGAAGCTCAATATCAGCTGTGAAAACTAGGCCAAATGCTGATTGTGAAACTACCAACTACTCATATACAACTTCAAGCTGAGATAAAGAAAATCCACAGGGACCAAAATTTGACCCTAAGTCTATCTCACTTGAAATTCAAAACCATCTCAGAAACAGGTTCGAGGCTTTGGACACCAATGAGCAAAGACCAAATGTGCTATAGGAGGATATCAAGAACATTTTCAATGAAGAATGCAAAAGGTCATTACAAAGGCAAAACAGGAAGAAAAGACCAAGACAGATGTCAGATGAGACCCTGAATATTGTATTAGAGCTCCAAGAAGCCTAAGCTAAAGAAAGGTATCAAGAAATTAAGGAGCTGAACAGAATATTTCAAAGGGTAGCTCGGGATGACAAATCAAGATACTATAATGAAATGTGTGAAGAGCTGGAGTCAGAAAATCAAAAGGGCTGAACTCACCCAGCATTTCTTAAGCTGAAGGAATTGGAAAAACAAATTCAAGCACGAGTAGCAATACTTATGTATGCTTTTGGCAGAATGCTAAATGATCCAAGAAGAATTAAAAGAAGATGGTACAGTCACTATACTAGAAGAAATTGGTTAACATAAGAATTTCATGAAACAATGTATAAGCAAGAGCCTGAGGTGGTGAAAGAAGTTCAAGCTACTCTGAAAGAACTGGCAAAAAACAAAGCTTCAAGAATTAACAGCATCTCAATTGACATATTTCAGTAATCAAACGCGGCTCTGGATGTGCTAAGCTGTGCCAAGAAATCTGGAGGACAATCACTTGGCCATCTGACTGGAAGAGATCAGTATTTGTTCCCATTCCAAAGAAAGGTGACCAGAAAGAGTGTGAAAATTATCGAACAATATCATTAATATCCCATGCAAGCAAGATTCTGCTGAAAAGTATTCAAAAATGACTGGTACAACACGTCAACAGAGAACTGCCAGATGTGCAGGCTGGGTTTATAAGAGGCCTTGGTACTACAGATATTACCGCTACTGTTACATGGACTGAAAGCAGAGAATGCCAGAGGAATGTCAACCTGTGCTTCATTGACGATGCAAAGGCTTTTGACTGTGTGGATCACAATAAACTGTGGCTGACTCTGAGAAGAATGGGAATCCCAAAACATTTGATTGTGCTTCTGCTAAACCCATATTTGAACCAAGAGGCAATAATCAGAACAGAGTAAGGAGACACTACATGGTTCAAAATTGGAAAGCGTGTCCCCCAGGGATGTATTCTGTCTCCATATCTTTTCAATCTATATGCAGAACAGATCATCCGAGATGCTGGGCTGTACGAAGAGGAATGTGGCATCAGGATTGGAGGAAGATTCATCAACAACCTGCTTTATGCAAATGACACACAACCCTGCTTGCTGAAACTTAGGAGGACCTGAATTTATGGACTGAAACTCAGCATCATAAAAACAAAGATTCTCACCACTGGGCCAATTGGCAGCATTATGATGGATGGTGAAGAGACTGAGAGAGTTAATAGTTTTCATTTCCTTGGCTCCACAATCAGCATTCTTGGTACCAGCAGTCAGGAAATCAAAGACAAATTGCATTGGGGAAAGTCTGCTATCAGAGCCTTCTCCAGAGTTCCGAAGAGCAACAACATCGATCTAGACCATAGTCTTCAAAATTGCTTGCTCTGTGTAGGAGAGCTGGACAATGACTAAGTATGATAGAAGGAGAATTGATGCCTTTGAACTGTGGTGCTGGAGAAGAGTGTTGAATATACCATGGGGTGCTAGAAGGACAAGCAGGTTTGTCCTGGAAAGGGTGAAACCAGGCTGCTCCTTGGAAGCAAGGAGTTTTTAATCTTTTTCTGACATACTTTGGACATGTTACAAGGAGGGACTGACTGGTCCTTGGAGAGGTATATTATGTTTGGGATGGTGGAGGACAGCACAAGAGAGGGAGACCCTCGATAATATGGATTGATTCCGTAATTCAGGTAATGAGAGTAGGTGTGTCAGATACAATAAGGCTGGCACAGGATAAAGCAGGTTTTAGAGCTCTTGCACAAGTGACTTGACGGCATAGAATAACAATAACAACAGCCTTGAGTTAGCAGCCTTCCATATTACCTGCTGACTCTGAATTTGTTAGCTTCCATAGCTAGCAGTTTACTGTCTGACTTGCAATATTTTAATTTTTAGCCCCTATAACTATGTCAGACAGGAGAAGTCTCCAGTCTGATATTATATATATGTAGTGAGATAGCTGAAGGTCTTTGTTTCAGTGGCTTCCTGTTGGAGTAAGGTGTGTCTGGGTACTTTTTGACAGGATTAGATTTGTTGACCCACAAAGCAAGAGAGTTGAGTTTCATGAAGAAGTTAGTTGGCTCCACATACTTTTAAGTAAAACTAAAGAGCTTTGTAATATTTTTCTGAGGAGGGCAACAAAGAAGTTGGCTTCTTCAAGAGACCAAAAAACCACGAGAGAAGAAAATTAATAGACAAGGAAGACTGGAAGCAGGCTTGCCTCATCTCTATGGGTAGAGTTAGGACATCTGGGGACTCAAAATGTGGGGCCATGGTTTTGGGGGTTTCTAAGCATGGGACAGTATAAGATTACCATGTTCTGCCAGGTCTCTAAGAGTGAGACCACATCCTCTTAGGTTTTAAAGAGTCAGATTTTCACCAGTTCAATTCTAGTGTATGGGGCTACCATTCACAAATGTCATGGAGACGGTGTGAGATCTGCTGCCCAGAGGAGGAAGCAGGGCAGTCATGTCCAAGGGACAGAAAAACCAGGACTGTTCAGTACAAAGAAGTGAGATCATGGGGCTGCCCAAAGCTAAAGGACACACTATCACTAAGAAAGAAGAGCTGGGACAGAGCACCACCTTCGGACCTAACACATTGTGTTAGGAACATCCTGTCTGCAGAGCAAGACAAATGAAAACCAACCACCAAACAATGTAATGCTTACAAATAGAGTTGTTGTTGTTGCTGCTTACTGTAGAGTAGAAACAGACCCATAGCTGACCGGCCAGCAGGTTTTCAGAGGCAGTTATCTGCACAGAAAGAGATTGTCCATCTTTCTCCTGTGGAGGAGCTGGTGGCCTCGAACACGCGCCTTCGGGATTTCAGCACAACTTCTCGTCACTAGGCCACTAGAGCTCACTTAAAAATAGTGAAAGGAGGCAAATATTTTTCTCCTAAATTGTAAGGCCACAGAGAATAAGCATTTCCTTAGAGCCAGTGTCATAGCTTCAGACTTCTAATTTCCCCAACTGTGAGAGAAGAAATTTCTGCTTGTTAATGTCACCCACTTGTGGTATTTGTTAGACTGACCTTAGATAACTAACACAGTTCACCTGATCATGGAAATGTTCAGTTACTTCATATGCATATGAAAAGTGAGTAATAAATAAGGATGACCCAAGAATAATTGTTATCTTAGAATTATGATGTTAATGAAGAATATATACTACGGACTTAAAGGAGGTATAGTCAGAAGTTTCCTTTGAAGCAAGGCTAATGAGAGTTTATTTCTGCAGGCTTTTTGCATGTTATCAAGAGGATCTAACTTCTAGAGAAGTACATTATGTTTGATAAAATAGGATGCTGACAAAAAAGAGGAAGACCTCCAATGATATGGTTGACACAGTGGTTGGAAAATGGGCTCAAGTATGGGAACAGTTGTGAGAAGGGCACAGAATTGGGTCACTGTCAGTTAGAACAGACTCAATGAAATCTAATAACCACACATTTTCCCCTTCTGGCCTCTAGTAATCTCCAGCTACTTTCTATCTCTCTGCATTTATCTGTTCTAGATACTTGTCCTTTTGTATCTGGGTTATTTATCTTAGCAAGATGGTATAATACCAGGCAACATTTTGTTTTATTATACAGAAGAGTAAAGGACACTGATGGTAGTGCATTATATATTGGATTGCTAACTGAGAGATCAGGAGTTTGAATCCATCAGGTGCTTCACAAGAGAAAGAAAGGAAGTCCTTTCCAGTCAAGATTTACATGACAGAGATTTACATATTGACAGAGAACTACCAGAGAAGCTGGGTTTAGGAGAGTGCATGGCCTTCAGGTCATCATAGCCAATGTCAGGTGTATCTTGGCCAAAACCAAAACCAGAGGGATGTCTATCTGTGTTTTATTGACTATTCAAAGGCATGTCTATCTGTGTTTCATCGACTATTCAAAGGCATTTGACGTGTGGATCACAACAAATTTTGGCTAATCTTGAGGAGAAGCAGAATTCCAGAACACCTGACTGTGCTCATACAAAACCTCTACTTAAACCAGGAAGCAGACATCAAGGAAATATTGTATGATTCAAAATCAGAAAAGTGATATGTCCTGTCTTCACATCTTTTCAATATATGTGCAAAACAGACAATTTAGGAGGCTGAAACTTACGAGAAGAAATTTGGGATCAGCATTGGAAGAAGACTCATCAACAACCTACATTATGCAGACAACACAACCTTGCTTGCTGAAACTGAGGAAAGCCTGAAGTATTTCCTGAAGAAAGTCAAGGATTATAGTCTGAAATATGTATCGAAGCTCAGCATCAAGAAAACAAAGATTCACACAACTAGGCCAGTTGGCAGCATCATGATAGATGGAGAAGAGATTGAGATTGTTAACAATTTCAGTTTGCTTGACTCCACAATCAACACCCTTGGCACCAACAATGAGGAAATAAAAAAACGAATTGCATTAAGAAAATCTACTGTCAGCGACCTTTCCAGATTGCTGACTAGTTATCATGTCAGTCTAGTGACTAAGATGTGTCTGATCCAGATCATTACTTGCTGTGCATCAGAGAGCTGGACAATGACCGAACATCACAGACGAAGAATTGATGTTTTTGAGTTGTTGTGCTAGAGAAGGGTTCTAAACATTCAATGTACTGCCAAAACTGTCCTGGAGAAGGTGAAACCACATTGCTCCTTAGAGGCAAGGATTCTGAGTCTCTGTCTCACATTCTTTGGGCATGTTGCCAGGAGGGACCACATTTTGGAGACAGATATCATTCTTAGAAGAGTAGAGGGACAGTGTAGAAGAGAAATACCCTGGATGAGATCGATTGACACAGTAACTGGTGTAATGAAGGTAAGTGTCAGAGGCTGTGAGACTGGCTCTGGATAGAGCAAGGTTCAGAGATATTGCGCATATGGTTTCTATGAGTCATAGTCAGCATGATGGCATATAACAACAAGATAATGTTGTTGTTGTTGTTATGTGTCGTCAAGTTGGTTGGGACTCATAGTGATTCTAAACTCTGCTCTGTCCTATGCCAATAGCAGTCTCCAATACCCCCATCCTGATTACCCCAACCACTGAATCAATCTACCTCATAGAGGGTCTTCCCCTCCTGCACCATCCTTCCTCCATCCCAAGCATGATGTCCCTCTCCAAGGACCAGTTCCTTCTTAGAACATGTCCAAAGTATATCAGACAGAGCCTCAGAATCCTTGCCTGCAAGGGGCATCCCAGTTTTAACCCTCTCCAGGATGAATCTCAATACTCTTCACCAGTGCCACAGCTCAAAGGCATCAATTCTTCTTCTATCCTCCCTAGTCATTGTCCAACTCTCTGATGCATAACAAGTGATAGCGAAGACCATAGCCTATATCAGAAGCACCTTAGTCTCCAGAGACACCATTGCTCTTCAGTACTTTGGAGAGGTCCCTAACAGCAGACTTTCCCATGGCAATGCGCCTTTTAATTTCCTGGCTGCTGATGCCAAGACTCTAGACTATGGAGCCAAGCAAACCAAAGCTGTGAACAATTACAAGATTTTTAAGTTTTATTCATATGGTAGCATACATCAGAGCTTCTTTTCTCTTTAGTTTAGAACTGAATGTTATTTTATATCTGCATTACTTTCTCTTTATCAATTAATCTGATAATGAATAATTAGGTTGTTTACACTTTTAAATATTGGTAATAATGCACCAATGACCCTTGACAAGTATCTTATTGACTATTTGCTTTCAAGTTTTGGGGGTTACATATCTAGAAGCTGAATAAGTGAAACATATTTACTTCTTGAGGAACTGAAAAACAATTTCTTCTAGATATTCTATTCTTCAACTTTTCCATGACCAGCTCGAAGGAAGCTCTCTTCTTGTTACAATTTAAAGTCTCAGAAACCTGATGGAGACTTAGCAATGACTTTTTTTGAGGAAAAGGTCCAGAGCTCCTTATATTGATGCTGCTGTAAGGTCAGATGCCATTCTCTAAGCAAACCCAGCCCTGCCGTCCCAGGTCCAGGCCATTTTCAGTTTTCCAACTGCCAGGTGGAACCCACAAATTTGCATATGCAACGTTTTGGGTTGTATATATAATGAGCACTTGAATATGTGGGTTAGTCACCAGTCATGTTGTTGTTGTTGTTGTGTGCCGTCGAGTC
>NW_006399771.1:5733115-5793165 GCF_000299155.1 Elephantulus edwardii
GTTATGATCTACACAGTCAAATGCCAGTCATACTGTGATTTATTCTTGCCTACGTTGTGCAGGCATTTTGTGGGACTGTCCCCTTCACAATATTATCTTTTCCCATGAAAATTATCATTCCTATTTTTATTGTAAAGGAGCTCTATTGACTTAGTGGTAATAGGTTGCACATACAAACCTAAGGGACACAGTTCGGATCCTCTAGCTGCTCCAGGAGAGAAACAAAGGCAACCCTTCTCATGTTATTTACTGCATCTCAAAACCCTTGCTGGAGGATCAACTATGAGTCACTTCTGACACAATAGTACAAAAAAACAACAGCAACCATAAAAAGTAGGATTTTATGAGCTCATGTGAATTTGGTGTGCCTGCGAGCACACGAGAATAATAGGAATGTGTTCCTTACCAGGAAGAGTTGTGATGTGGTCACAGTTACATTGTTGTTATTATTAAGTACCATCAAGTATAATATGACTTATAGTGTCCCTATGAACAACAGATCAGAACCATGTCCTATTCTGTGTCATCCTCATCATTTCTGATATACTGGAGCCCATTGCCAAAGTCATTACGTCAATTTATCTGGTTGAGGATCTTCCTCTCTTTCATCATCCCTCCATCATTCCAAGCATCTCTCCATATTTCTTTTCCAAGGCATAACCTCTCCTAACAACATGCCCAAAGTATATGAGACATCTTTGCCTCCAAGAAGTATTCTGGCTGAACTTTCTCCAAGATATATCTGTTGTTCTTTTGCCCATCCATGGGATATTCAGTACTCTTCTCTAATTACACAACCCAAAGACACTGTTTATAAGTGTTGTGAAAAAACACCTACATATAGCTCTGAGAGTAATACAAGAAGACAACAGAATAGAGAGCCCTGACAATCATCAACATCATTAGGTGAGAGAGAAGAAGGACAACATAGTAGTTAAAATGCAATGATCAGTAACAGAAATGCCAAATCTTAGAAATTACAAAAAGCTGAAAAGTCATCATTGGGTGTAGGGTATTGATTTTCAAAAGTAAAGCAAGTTCCATGAATTAGTAGGACTCCAAAGTCAATTATATCAATTTGAATTGGAAGTGAATATTTAGAGATATTAACTGGAGGTACAGTATATCAGAAAATTTAAGGACCCTGGGAGAAATAGATTGACAAAGTAACTGGGCAATGGAATTAGGTGTGTCAGAGTCAGTGAGACTGTGTCAGGATAGGGCAGTCATCAGAGCTGTGGTATAAAGGGTCACTATGAGTCATAGGCCACTCAATGGTACATAATAACAACATATGGAATAAAGCGTTCTTCTAGGTGGTATAGCACTGGTCTGTGTGTTGCTGTACAGAGGTAACTCGTGGTTGCTCTGATGCTGAAGCCTGTGAGAGTGATGTGCCAATCGTGGTAGTGGGCACCCATGGTGGACAGTGTTGGCTGGAGCTTCTCGACTAAATCAAGCCTGGAAGCAGGAGCGGCATCCACTTCCAAAATGGCTTGCCTCCGGAAACTCTATGTACGAACAGTGCTCAGGCTGTTCGTTAATAGGGTCGCTATGAGTCGTCTACAACTCGACGGCATCAAACAACAACATGGAATAAAGCAAAAATTTAAACATACAAGGCATGATATAAAAACATCAGAGACGATCTGAGATGGAATACAGAAAACAGAAAAGAAAGAGCATATCTTGTTCACGAAGATAAACCAGAAGTTTAAAACGCACTTGCAAATATAGAAGATGTGTAGAGGTAGTTTCAGGAAATTAATGATTTTGCTTTGGCCATTGAGGTGACTATGAATCATAGCAACACTACGAGGTTGAACAATAGTTTGAAAACTTGCCATAGTCTGCGCCTGTCTCACAGCCTCCCCAATGCTCAAGTCACTGTTTATATTTAAAGTTCTTCCTTTTTTAATTTCCCAGCATGCTCTCTTCTTCCAAGTACTAGTACTTGCTAACAAAATACCCAAAGTATGTAAGATAAAATGTTAACATCTTTGCCTCTAAGGAGCAACCTGGCTTTACTTCTTCCAGACTTATATGTTTATTCTTTTGGCAGTCATTGATATGTTCAATATTCTTCAGTAAACCCACATTGCAAAGATAATAGTTATTCTTAGATCTTCCTTATTAATTCTACAGAATTCACATATAAATAAGGCAGTGAGAAATACTACATCTTGGATCAGATGCACTTTAGTCTTTAAACTGATATCCATGCTCTAAAGCATTTTATAGAGGTTTTTGACAGCAAATTTGTCCAATACGACATATTTTTATTTCTTGATTGCTGCTACCATGTGTGTTAATTGTGGTTCCAAATAAAATTAAATCCTTGACAACTTCAAACTTTTCTTGACCTACTATGATGTTGCCTTTGTATCCAGTTGTAAAAGTTTTTGTTTTCTTGATGTTGAGGTGTAACTCATGTTGAAGTATATAGTCCTTCAGTAAGTACTCCTAACTTTCTTAACTTCCTGAAAGCAAGATTTTGTCAACTGCATAAAGCAAGCTGTTGATGTTGTTAAGTGCCCTTAAGTTACATGCAATTCATAGCAACCCTATGAAAAACTAATCTTAATTGTATCCTATTCTGTGCCATATACACAATCTTTTACTGAGTCCATTGCTGCAGTCATTACATCAACCAACCTAGACGAGGGTCTTTCTCTCCTTCACCACCCCTCAACCTTACCAAGCATGATGTCTCTCTCCAGTGAATAATCTCATGTCCAAAGTATGTGAGACTAAGCTTTATTATCTTTGCCTCTGGCTGCACCTTTTGCAAGACATAATCCGTTTGTTCTTTGAGAAGCCTATGAGATAGTCAGTATTCTTCTCCAACACCACATTTCAAAGGTATCAATTCATCTGTTATCCTTAGTCATTGTCCGGATCTCAGATGGATAGCAAGTGGCTGACAAGACCCTGGCCTAAATCAAGTACACCTTAATCCTCAAACTGGCATCACTGCTCCTCAATAATTTGGAGATGTCCCTGACTTTCCCAGTGCAATATGTTTCTTGATCTCCTGACTTCTGGTACCAAGTGTACTGATTATAGAACCAAGTAATGTGAAGTCATTGACAGAATCAATCCTTTCTCCAAGCATCATGATGTTGCCTATCCATCTAGTGGTAGGATTTTTTTTGTTGTTGTTGTTTTTATGGCTGAGATCATGGAAGGAGGAGTGGCATCCACTTCCATAATAGCTTGCCTCCGGAAACCCTATGAACTTGGAGAGAGGATGAAAGACACCCAAGCGTCAAGGACTCTCCTTCATAGGGTCGCTATGAGTTGCCTGCTACTCGACGGCACTTAACAACGACAACAATTGCTGAGATGTAGTTTATGTTGAAAGCTGCAGTGTTTGACCTTCTTCAGCAAGTGATTCAAGTCATCCTCAATTTCAGTAAGCAAGGTTATGTCATTTATTTAATTAATATAATCCAGGTTCTTGAAATACTTGTTCTGCATATAGATTGAATAAATATGGGGAAAGAATGCAAACCTGATGCACAGCTTTCCTGATTTTAAATCACATATTCATTCTTCTGGTCCTGTTCAGACAGTTGCTTCTTGATCTATGTACAGGTTTTTCATGAGCACAGACAAGTGTTCTGGAATTTCTATTCTTCTCAGTGTTATCAATAACACTGTCAACAACTCCAAGTGCATTTGCCTAGTCAGTAAAAAAGTTAATAAATCTTTGTAGCATTCTCTACTTATAACCAAGATCCACCTCTTCTCAGCAATGATACCATAGTTAATTGACCTCTTCTGAATCCAGTTTGAATTTCTGTCATTTCCCTGTGGAGACACTGCTGCAGTGATCCTCAGCAAGCTTTTATGTGAGTGTGATATTAGTTATATTGTCAGATAATTTCTGCATACTTTAGGATCACCTTCTTGAAAAGGAAACAAATGTAAATCTCCTCCAGACTAATTAGTTCTTTGAGAGCTGCTTTTTTTTTTTTATGAAAGTGTTGTGATTGGTTGGTGGTGGTGATGGTGGTGGCGGTGGTGTACCATTGGTCAAATCATACCTGACCCTCCAGAGGGTTTTCAGAGGCATTCATTCATTTGCACAGGAGGAGATCGCCCATCTTTCTTCCACAGAGCACCTGGTGGATTCAAAACCACTTCTTATCACTAGGTCAGCAGAGGTGAAAGAAAAAAGTGAACAAGTTTGAGAGTGTTTCTAGAAAATAGGAAGGGTGGATAGATTACTGAGTCATGTTCTATTTGGGACAAAATTCTGTGTTTGTACATCCCCACTTTCATTATGTACCCCCCCAGTGACATTTATTAGCCAAATTAGTGAATGTGATCCAATAATAAAAAACCTAACAAACAAAACCACAGTCATTTGAGAGTATTGATCAGAGAATATTGCAAACAATGAGCTGTGACTTTTAGACTAGTCAGAAAATGACACAAATGAGTGAATATATGTACATGTTGTTGATGTTGTGTACCACAGAGTCAAAACTGGCCCATAGTTGACCCTCCGGTGGGTTTGCGAAGGCAGAATTGCATGAAAGGAGATTATCTGTCCTACCATGGAGCTGCTGGTGGCCTGAGCCACATGCCTTTGGGATTACAGTGCAGTGTAAAATAAAACTTATGCACGGGTGAAGGGTTTGGGGGATTTGAAGGGCTCAGACACTAAGCACATAGGAGAAAAAAGGTGAAAAATTTTCAATAGCATATGGAAAATAGCAGAAAATTAAACCCAACCCAAAACCCAAACAAGACTTTTAGATTTCTAAGATGGCACAATTTTGGGTGACCAGGGATAAATTCTAGGATATTAACAGGGTTCCAAATGCCTAATGTCAAGGGGAAGCAAGAGTCATTGAGTTGATGCTAAAAGACACTGAAGTTATAATCTACTTATTAAAGTTTTTTAAAAACATTTTCTAAATCAACCAGAGTATAAAATTGAGTTGGTTCTGACTCACAGCAACCCTCTGTCAAGTTTCTGAAGCTGTAAATCATAATGGCAGGAAACGTTTCATCTTTCTCATCAGAGATGATGGTTTAAGGTCAGTGGCGCAACATCTTGTACAGATCAGGTCATTTAGGTCCTAAAGATGCAGCTAATAAAAATAGAGTGTGTATCTATGCTCTTAGAATTAACTGCAAGTACTGAATTGATGCAGTGTATATGACTTCCTCTCCTATTTTTTAGTCTTTTCCATTACCCTTAGGGAGCTCTTATGGCCTAATGGTTAGGAAATATGCTGTCAACCCATAAGCAAGGGGTTCAAATCTACCGGGTGCTCTTCAGGAAAAAGATGAGCAATCTCTTCCCTCGCAACTTACTGCCTCTAAATGCCTGAAGGAGGATCAACTATGAAAAAGCACCGACTCAAAGGTACATGGCAAGAGACATTTTTCCCTATTATTCCCTCCTTGCGTATTACTGAAGAAGTTCTAATCTATAGAGCCACAGATCCCTTTCCCCTTGAGGACTCCTCCTTTGCTTTTCTCAGTATTTTTCTCAAGCTCCTAAATGTATCTGGTTTTCTGGTCAGACTGATTCAGTTTCAGTATTTTACTACTTCAGGTCAGCTCCATAAAAAATAAAGAGTGTTGAATAGATGAGTGAGTGTTTAATGTGAGTGAATCAAGAAGGAGCAGAGCAGAGAGAGTGAAAACTCTGGATGAAAAGTTTGGTGAAATTCTAACCTGATTACTTTCTGGCAATAAATTCCTTAACCTTTTTTGCTTCATTGTCTTACCTGCAAAGGGACTAAGAAGATAAGAAAACTCACTCATCTTGATGTTTTGAGGATCACATTAAAAACATTCATATTTCTGAAGCATTCAAATGTGCGTTACATATATAGCATCATTTAAGGATTGTCAGTGTTATGTATTGTGTGTTATGTATTGTGTGTTATGCATTTGTGTTTTGCTCACAATCATTGAGACTCCTGGATATACAATTTTATGAGAGAACTCTAGAGGAGGGACTGTTATACTATCAACAACGTTAATGATTGTCTTGTACCCCAGATCATATGTGTGTTCAGGTCTCTTACACCAGTGCAGTGCCATCTACTGGTACTTTCTTTCAAGTGGATTTAGTGTATCTTTCATCAACAAATTTTCAAAAGCTTCTGAATTTTTTTAAAAAATGTATTGACATTTCAGACCTTGCAGTTTTCTGATACCTTTCATCCTTACTTATTTTTGGTTTGCTTATTTTTGCAAAAGTGAACTTGGCAACAGAACAGAAGGCACAAAAATATTTTAAAATAAGAAATGTCTTTTGAAAAATGCTTTGCATTTATTAGATTAATTTGGAGTTTAAAAATATCACTTTAAACCCACAGCTAGTTTTCCAGTTTCCTGAAGAGTTTACAGATTGTGTTAGAAAGGCAAATGAAATCCTAAGGCCAAAGTATTGTGGATTAGTGGAGGCTGAGCAGCCCCCATGTGGTTTATCAGCTGGGTGTACTCAAGATTCTGTCACTCACCTTAATAGTATGGGTTGGTCACTTACTGTAGGGAAAATAAGGAAGCAACTAAAATTTATTGTGCTTACTCAAGATTGACAGCTGTTCTTTTACTTAATGTTGCATAAGACCTTCAAACTGAAGAATGAGGTACAGTTAGGTCTCCTTTAGAATATATATTAAAAACAAACAAAACCCGACACCCCAAAACAAACAAACAAAAAGCCAACAAGGAAATCATAACTGACACACAAACATAGATATGTACACGTATGCTCATAGCAGTTATTCACAAAAGCAAGAAAACAGCCCAAATGCCCATCAGCAAACAAATGGATTGTGAAACTGTGGAATATTCCCACAATGGCATACTATGCAGCACTAAGAAACAACGATTTTGTAAAATACTATATGATTTGGGAGTTTAGAGAGCATTATGCTTAGTAAAATAGTTTAGTCTCATAAGACCAAATACTGTGTAAGATTACTATTGTAAAAACAGAGGGATAACGGAGTAAAATGTAAATAAATGTTCAAATGGAGAAAGGGGAAAGAAGAGGGTGGAGATGGAGGAAGGAGAGAAATCACTAACATACCAGAGGTTACCGTGCAGATGGATACGTGCAGGAAGAGGAAAGATTCAATGGGGACTTGAAAAGGTGGGGTAATGTTGAACTTGGATCAGTAGTAATTAATTACACAAACTATAATGTAAAACTGATTGCATAAAGCACGGTGTAGATGAACAAAGCACAGTGTAGCTGAAAGATTGTCTAAAACACAATATAAATGCATGAAAAATAGTACATATGAATGATTGGATACACACCAATAAAAATATGAAAAAGGGAAAACCCCCACAGTGATAATAAAAAAAATTACAGAAGATGATAAATTTGAAGGTAGGGATACAAAAGAATTTCTGAGGTTGTCAAGCAATTGTTTTCTTCAGTTTTATAAATTACCCTTGAATGGGGATTTTCATCCTTTTACATTAATCAGTTCTAACCCTGATTGTCACACTGAATGATGTCATCAAATTAATTTTATGAGTTACTTGACTCAGTCACTTGATATGATGGTTGAATATGTATGTGTTTGCTTCTCTGCTTGTTTCTTAAGTATTACTGACAGTCTCTCTTTTTGCATATAAAGAACTAAATTGAGATGGTTGGGCTTTTTAATCCCTCGTGTTTTAGACTTTTTCAGATCTTTTAATCAGAGTCAATGATTTTAAAACACAGTTAAAAGTGCTGGGTTTTGTTTTTTTTTTTTAAAAAACAACCACAAAAAAAATGCTTCTATTAAAGCACTAAGATAAAGATTATCTGCCCTGAAGAGGTTTGTTTGTTAATTGTGTTGGTCTACTTTACAAGGTCAAATCCATTTTCATAATGACGAATCTCATCTGTTCTAGCAGAGAAAGAAATGTTTTCTTTCACTTCTACGTGTGGCAAGAGTTCATTCATCTCAGTAAATTCTGAAGAGAAATCTAGCAACATCAGAGAGAGGAGTATTCAAAGGGCAACTGATGGCCAGGAAGATATATGGAATTCACTTTCCTGAGACAGACATTCAAATGGTAACAAGTGATAGAAAACAGCTCTATATTTCACCAGGATGTGTGTTTGCTCCTGATGATTAAACCCCCTGTGAGCCATCTGTGTTTAATGGGTTAGAACTACTTTGTAGCTCCAATTTTTCCTATCACTGCTCTCTTATTTGAGAGCAGAGAAGCTGAGCACCACTTTTTAAAAGTTAAGCATGTAAGAAAGTCTGCCAAGAGAACCAGAAAGAAAAGGTAAATTTATAGCTGAATGTTGTTTTAAGCATTTAGTAGTATAAATAAAAAGTGTAGATAAATGTGTACAAGTAGGCACATAAGCGACCCTCTGTTTATCTCAGTTACATTATTTGCTTAAATTTCAGAGAAGAATTAATCCAATTAGTTTATATAATGGCTAATGCTGTCCCTCAGCTGAGCTATTAAGGATGTGCATACTGAGGCTAGATGAGGGGGTGGTGATGTTTTACTTTTAAGTGAAACCTTGAGGTCTGTGCTTGAGAGGGAGGATATGTTTTCAGTTCATAGTCAAGCAGTGATTTCTTGCAGATAGAAGTCAGAAGCAAGTAGAAATTATTGTACCTGGGAGCAATATGAACTCTTGCAGTTATGAATGCTATTGAGTTGGATTTGGCTTGATTTTAAAATGCCAATGATGAAAGTTATTTTCTGTATGATTGGCTGTCTTATCAAAGCATGCCACATTTTACTAACATCTCATTCTTCTTCTCTGACTTAGAGTAGTCAGCATCCATAAGCACTCAATAAATATTTGCTGAAGTGAGTTGAACTCTGAGAACTGAGAGGTGGGGTGGCACTCATCATCCGTGTCGCATCTGGTGTGATCTCGGCCAAATTCGCGGGAAACAGTGTTGCATGAAGAATTCTTAATCTGAGAAATTGTTGCACAACTTCAAACTTTAACCTGAAGTGAGACTAGTATGTTCTCTCTAGCCATATATTTTCACTTTTAATTCGACAAATTACCATGGCTTCTCTTTCACTTACAGACCTCTCCTCCTCGACCACTACATCTTTTGTCTGACTGCATTTCTCTGTAATAATATCTTACTGGTTGGTCTTTTGAGTCCTCATGTTGAATCAGAAGACGTATCTATAAGCAGATGTTTCTTAGAGATCGAAAGACATCAGTCAGTTTCACATTGAAAGAATAAAAAGATCTAGGTAAGGAAAAGCAAACCCTCAATTAGAGTTCTGTTGATAAAATTTTGGCAAAAGTTTTGTATAAAGTGAGGCAAGCATTAGGCACACAAAGAGTTAAATGAAAAGCTCAAAAACACCACCCAATGGCTACTTTTTCTTCTTGCTTTCATGGAGTAGGGAGTATTTTTCCTGGAGTGACCTCAGCATCTCTGTTGTCTTTTTCTTGGTCAGAGATCAAGGGGTATACCAATGTGAACCCTTCTTCCCATTGAACTTTTCTGCTAGTTTTCTGCAGATGTGTTTGTAGCTACACTTTTCATTTTTCTAGTACTTTTTTTTCCCTCTAGCTGTCCTCAAATTACATATAGCTCTTACCCAAAAAGGGCATGCTGTTTTCTCATACTAGGAAAGTTTCTGTGAATGGCGTATTTTCAGCTAGATTTACTATTCCTTGAGATAAAACAAAATTGAATTTGTTCTTTACTTCCATGACCAGTATAACTCATTATAAAGTCCATATTTATTGGAATTTGTTTGTAATGGAAAACTTGAAAATACATTGAATGAAATACATTAATTATTCTATGTAGAAACTGAAAATCTGAATCAGTTATGTGGGAGAAGAATGGTCAATAAAGGAAAAAATATTTTAAATTCATGAAAAGGCTTGGTAATGAAAGAATGGAAATATTTTCATTAGTATGGCCATAACTTTTCATAACATTTACATTTTCTTGTAGATAACTCTCTTATAGAGGAAAAGCAATAAATTATTCTAGTCACATAAGATCTTATTCATCATTGAAGGTGTGGTACAAATGTCATGTCTTTTCTGTAGCCTTCCATGATCTCTAAACCATTGTAGTAATTGCTTTTACCTTTTTTCTGAGAGCTGGACAGTGAATAAGGATGACAGAAGGTGCTCGACACTTTTGAGCTGTGGTGTTTGAGAAGAACACTGACCATGCTGTGGATGGCGAAGATAATGAACAGCTTTATCTTGGAGAGGATCAAAACAGAGGGCTCTTTGGATACAGGAATGATGAGGCTTTTCTTCACATACTTTGGGCATGTTGCTAGGAAGGGCCAATCCGTGGAGAAGGACATGATGCTGGCAAGGGTGGAGGGTCTGTGAAGGAGAGGAAGATCCTCAAATAGGTGGATTGACACAGTGACTGCTGCAATGGGACCTTGTGTGTTAGAAAATGTGAGGATGGCACAGGACAGAATAGGGTTCAGATCTTTCGCTCATAGGCATCTAACAACAACCTTTTTCTCTAATTGTTTGAATCTCTTCCATAGCATATTAGAATTGTTTGTTTCATCCCTTTACCTCCCAAATAACCCAGTAGAGTGCTGATATTAAGAAGGTTCTCAATAACTATTTGACATATCAGTAAAATCTAATTTAAAAATAAAAAATGGAGAAAATGATAACTCAATAGAAAAGGAAAAATTAGATCCTGTTGGATGACATTGCATCATTATATTCCACAGATTACAAGTATTTTTAATTGCATATTTATTTCTTATTAAGGAGCACTTTATTTCTTATTAAGCATTTCTCTGTAAGGAGAGCCGGTGGATTTGAACCAAAGACCTTTGAGATTGTAGTGTAGCGTCTTACTACTGGGAAATAATTGTGCTTCCAAGCCAAAAGTACACGGTTTGAAACCACCAGGTGCTTTGTAGGAAAAAGATGGACAAACCCTTTATGCAATTTACTGCCTTTGAAAACCCTCTGGAGGGTCAGCTATGGGTCAGTTCTGACGCAACAGTATTCAACAATAGCTTAACTTGAGGACACATAACAGTAGCACTCTCTTTACAGGGAAATGCTGGTGACCCAGTCTGTAGGGAAGTGTGCTGCAAACTAAAGACCAGGCCTCACTGGTGGTTTGAAGCCATGGGAGTAAGACGGGCAATCTTCTCCCCAGCAATCTTCATCGACACCCAATGAAGGAACATCTGTGAGTTGGTCCCAATGCAATAGCAATAAGACACTCTTTAAACACTACTTTCTGTTAGAGAGACAATCTAATAAACTAACATAAACGACTTAGTTATTCATAACTTAAAACCATACTCTACAATGATCACCTAATATGAGAAAATAATTCTGATACAGTATTTTTAGCTCCTTTTGGTCATGGATCCCTCAGGCAGCCTAATGACACCAGTGAACCCTTTGTCAGTTTTCAAACGAATATAAGAAAACTTCCTGTATGCTTTTGTTGTTGGTGTTGTTATGTACCATCAAGTAAATTGCTATTCATCGCAACCCTATGTACAAGAGCCTAAAACCCTGCTCTATCCTGTGCTAACCTCACTGTCTCTGAAACACCTACTCTGATACTCCAATCACTGAATAGATCTCATTGAAAGTCTTCCTCTAGGCGAGCTCTGGTGGCCTACTGGCAAGAAGCTGCACTGAAATCCCAGAGGTGTGCGATTCGAATCCACCAGATGCTCTGCTAGAGAAGGAGGAAGAATCTCCTCCTGTACCAATCAGAGCTGATTTGACAGTACAAGTACACACATGAGAGGGAGGGAGGCAGGGAGAGAGAGAATGAATTTTCCTGTCTTGTGCTGTCCTTCCATGCTCCCAAAAATGATGTCCCTCTCCAAGGACTGGACCCTCCTTGTAATATGTCCAAAGTGTGTCAGATAGCTTCAGAATCTTGACTCCAAGGAGCAGCCTGGTTTCACCCTCTCCAGGACAAACCCATTTGTTCACTTAGCAGTCCATGGCATATTCAATTCTCTTCTCCAGCACCACAGCTCAAAGGCATCAATTCTCTTTCGATCATCCCTAGTCATTATCCAGCTATCTGATGCATAGCACACAGTTGCGAAGACCATGGCCAAGATCATACATACCTTAGTCTCCAAACTGAGGTTGTTGCTCTTCAGTATCTGGAGAGGTCCCTGACAGCTGACTTTCACAATTCAATTTGTCTCTTTATTTCCTGGCTGCTGATACCAAGAGTGCTGACTATGAAACCAAGCAAACTAAAACTGTTAACAATCTCACTCTCTTCACCATCCATAATTATGCTGCCAATTGGCCCAGTGGTGAGAATCTTTGATTTCTTGATGTTGAGCTTCAATCTATATTGAAGGCTGCAGTCCTTGACCTTCTGTTTCAGCAAGCAGGCTTGTGCCATCTGAATAAAGCAGGTTGTTGATGAATCTTCCTCTAATCCTGTTCCCACATTCCTCCTCAGACAGCCCAGCATCTCAAATGTTCTGTTCTGCATACAAATTGAAAAGGTATGGAGACAGAATACATCCCTGGTGGAAACCCTTCCTATTTTGAACCATGTAGTGTCTCCTTGCTCTGTGCTGATGACTGCCTCTTGGTTCAAGCATAGGTTTCGCATAAGCTCAATCAAATGTTCTGGGATTCCCATTCTTCTCAGAGCCAGCCATAGCTCGTTGTGAGCCAAATAGTCAAAAGCCTTTGCATAGTCAACATATTGAAATACTTTCATCATTGTGGAAGCAGAGTTGACTCTTAGCTGACCCCCCCCCCAGAAGAGTCTTGGAGGCTGTAAATCCCACAGGAGGGGAATTAACTTTGTCTTGTGCAGAGCTGCCAGTGTACTGGAACTGACGAAGAGGCCTCCTGCCTGACGACTAGCTCTCTGGAGAGTGCAGCTCTCTACAGGGAGCTCTTGAGGCTTAGTGGTAAGGAATTGTGCTGATAATGCAAATTTAGACAAAGGTATGAGTGTGAATCCACCAGCCGCTCCTCCAGAGAAGATGGGCAATCTCTTCCCTGGCGATCTGTTTACTGCCTCTGAAAATCTGATGTCAGCTCTGACCCAACAGTACTCAATAACAGCTTTCTACAGAGAACGTCACTAGAGCTCCCCCTATTGAAATAGATTCCTTTTTTGTGTTGTTCAGTCTAAATTAACTCAGAGCTGACCCTCCAGTGGGAGTAAATCACTCATCCTTCTCCCATGGAGCAGGGGAGATTTGAAATGCATGCCTTTGGGATTCCAGCACAGCTTCTTACCACTAGGCTACCAGTGCTCCATGAAACTGGTAACTGCTATAAATCAAGGATTTTTCTTGCCCTTCGACTCTTTTTATTGATCTATGTTTACCAACATAGTACTGATTTAAGTAAAACAAACCCATTAAGTACAAAATGCAGCTACATATTAAGACTTTTAAATAGAAGGTCACAAATAAAGTGTTATCTTTTCTTGTGGTGCCATTTTTCATAAGACAGTATTTTTTTCCTTTAAAAAGAAGTGCAATTTTTTAAAAAGATAATAATTCAGGAATTGTACTGTGTGATATTGATACTGTACTATGGATACTGTACTACTGATATTGTACTATGGATATTGATCCACATTTTAAATGTGCATTTTTATGTAGATTAAGTAAAATCAAGCCTAATTTAAAATAAATGGTAAGCTTAAATTATAAAGTTTGACAGGAAAAAGATACAAAAGACTGCTTACATAAAGATTTACAATAAATGTTGTATGGAAATGTGTGTTCTCCCTAAGAAAGACAAATTTTCAGGTACTGTTCTTGCACTGAGATTTGTTTATGAAATAAAAAAAGTACATTTTATTATAAAGGTTAATAAAAATAACTATTTTTCTTTTCTTCATTATTTTTATGTACCATCGAGTCAGAGCTGACCTTCCAAAAAGTTGTCAGAGGCTGTGAATCACTTGGAAGACAGTTTTCCATCTACCCCCACAGAACAGCTGGTGGATTTGAACCCCAAGCCTTTGGGTTAGCAGTGCAACTCCTTACCAGTAGGTTACCATAGTTCCCTGAAACAAAGGTCTAATGATGAATTTCATCTCCACTCATAAAATTCTAAATTGTGTCCACAAATACACTAATTTCTACCATTTGCCTACAAACTTAAAACCTAGTTCCTAGTGATATTGGTATATTTTTAGTATTTGAAGTTTCATAATTCAAAACTGCCCCTAAATAGCCCATAGAGATTTCCTTTTCCTTTTTACTCAAAACTAGACATGCTTTGATAATGTCAATAGTTGTTGTGCATTATCTAATTGAATTATTAAACATATGTGAAGATAAATATGTAAAACTTCATAAGCATATGTATTGTAATCTTGAAAAATATTAACATTTAGTATGTCTTATGATATAGTCAAAGGCATGGTAAAATATAGTTCCCTGACAAAATCGCTGGTTCTGTCTAGAGTTTCAGTAAATCTAGAGAATTAACCAGTCCCAGTCTGAGGCATCCTTTAACATTTCTGTAACACATCAATAAAACTTGTGGTAGTTCATTTAAAAATGGCTTAATAAGACAAGAAATCTTGTTTTCTCTCATATAAAATTATTATTAATATTATATCAATCTTTGAAGTTTCATGCTATAGTACTTTGTGTTTATTCAGATCACAGGTGACTGGCTGGCTTGTATAAAATGGGTTTTCAGCTAAACACAAAATACTACTTAATATATTAATTCATTAAGATAGCCCCAGTGAAAAAGTTTTGCTTTACATAACATTGTTGTATATATTATGTGCCATCAAGTCACTTGCAACTCATGGTGACCCCATGCTTTATATAATGCAAAATTTTAATCATAAGAGCAAATAGGGAGCTCTGGTGGTCTAGAGGGTTAAGAGTTGTGCAGCAAACCCAAATGGCACTGTGGGAGAAGGATGGGCAACCTTTTGCAGTAGGATTTATAGCTTTGGAAAACCCATTACAGGGCCAGCTATGTGTTTGTTCTGATTTGATGGCACAACAACAACAACAAAAATCAAATAATGTTCCTTGTAATTTTAAACGTATGATTTCTTAAAGTAGAGATGAGGTTAAGACAGCAGTAATGGAAGCAGGCGTGGCGTCCACTTCCTAAACAGCATGCATCCAGAAACCCTATGCACTTTGATAAATGCCATTAGTTGTAGAGGGCCTTCAGGCGTTTTGTTCATAGGGTCACTACAAGTCATGCTCGACTTGAAGACGATCAACAACAACAATAACAACGTTTTAATAAGATAGATATAGCTATGTAATCTAATTTGGATTTTTAAGATGGTATTCTTAAATTTTCCTTAAAATATTTGACAGTGTGTTAATTATTTTAAACATTAATTATGTTCTTGTTGTTGTTGTTATGTGCCGTCGAGTCGCCTGCGACTCATAGCGACCCTATGTACAACAGCCCTAAACTCCGCTCTGTCCTGTGCCAATCGCACTGTCTCTGGCACTCCCATCCCAATTACCTCAGTCACTGAATCAATCCACCTCATAGAGGGCCTTCCTCTCCTGCGCTGTCCCTCCACCCTCCCAAGCATGATGTCCCTCTCCAAGGACCGGTCTCTCCTCACAACATGTCCAAAGTATGTTAGACGGAGCCTCAGAATCCTTGCCTCCAAGGAGCCACCCGGTCTAACCCTTTTCAGGACAAATCTGTTTGTTTTCCTAGTAGTCCATGGTATTCTAAGTACTCTTCTCCAGCACCACAGCTCAAAGGCATCAATTCTCCTTCTATCCTCCCTGGTCATTGTCCAACTCTCTGATGCATAGCAAGTGATTGTGAAGACCATGGCCTGTATCAGACGCACCTTAGTCTCCAGAGAGACACCATTGCTCTTCAGTACTTTGGAAAGGTCCCTAACAGCAGACTTTCCCATGGCAATGCGCCTTTTAATTTCCTGGCTGCTGGTGCCAAGACTGTTGACTATGGAGCCAAGCAAACTAAAGCTGTGTACAATCTCAATCTCTTCACCATCCATCCTGATGCTGCCAAATTATCATATATGTTATTACTTTCATTAAATATTTAAAGTGAAAATCCAGGTCCACTGGTCAATTTTTAAAAAAAAATTAAATATTTTGGTCAAAAATCTTTTATAAATTATAATTGGTCTTTTAAATTTTTATCTTACCTAAAGCATTGCCTGCTGTTATGTGCCTTCTAATCAGAACCAACCCATAGCCGACCTATACGTGAGTTTTCAGAGGTAGTAAAACACATGGGAGGAGTATACATCCTATCAAGAAGCAGCTGGTACATTCGAAATGTGTGCCTTGTTTAGTTGCTGTTAAAAGTAAAACCACCAAACTCACTGCCATCATGTCAATTCTGAGGCTGACAAATTAAAACTTCCCAATAGGCTCTCCAAGTCTGAAAATCTTTACTGAAGCAAACAGTTAAACTCAAGTTACTATGTAATTAAAAAAAGCAACCAAACACAAACAATAAAAAAACAAGGGAGATATTTGAAATTATACTACAGAAATTCAATCAGAACACAGTATTTAAGATGTTAAAGGCACAAAATTAAAGTATGGCATGAAAATTTTCATCTATTAAGTGCAGCTATTTGTCCCTCTACCTCCCTTGAACACACAATGAAACAGCACACTCATAATTTATATGCACAATTTCATGAGTTTTCTCAAGGTTATATAGGTTAAGTAACTCTGTTATTTCTTTGAGATGTGTTTTCATGACTTAGGGCTAAGAGTACAATGACTTTGTTTTTTTACTTTCAAAAGACGTTTCTTAGGAAGAAAAGAATCACTATTCAATATTAATAATAAGGGAAATAAATTCTATATACTTTTAAAAATCCATAAACTATTTTCTGACATTTAACTTTATGCTTAATAAACTATAAAACTTTTTAAATTCTCACATACATCTTTTATCATGATCTCCAAACATAAACAGCATCGCTCAGAAAAAAAAATAGAACAAAATCATCTCTTAAACTATATATAGAAGAAAAATCAGTGTGAAGAGCAGTTAGGGGGTGAGACAGTCATTAGTGAAAATGTCCAAATTGATGGAACAACTTAGTGAAGTAGAAGTCCCAGCAATCATCATTTTCTATATAAAATTTAAAGAAATATTCACTAGTTTCCCACTTTTTCAATATATAAAGTCAACTTCTTTTGTAAGATGAATTCTAGTACATGAAATCTGCTTTAATGTAAATTCAGGAAGAGCAAGAAAATGTTTAAGAAGTATATTCTATAGACTCCTTGATTTAGATGTACCTTATTCTAGAATATCTAAAATATATCTCATTATATTTTCATATCTCGAATGTATAATTAAATTTCAGTAAATATAAAAGGAAATTGGGATACTTACACAGAGCGGAGATAAATTATCCCTGCAGTTTCTTAACTACAAAGTGAGATATGCATAAAGGTATTAGCAATTTTTATGGATGTTTCTGTAAAGTTTGAGAGCTCATGGAAAACACAAATCATGGTTTCATCACTCATTTCTCTTATTCCTTCAAACATTGTAGGTCTTAAAAATGTGCTAATTGAGTAATACAGAAAACTAGAGATACAGAACATCAATTAAAATGGTATTATTTGAACTGAAAAAATCCATTTCAGACACTCCAAATATTAGGTATCATAAAGAAAAAAAATCTTAGAGTAGGAAAAGTAAAATATAAAATTTAAATTTGACTGAGTTTTGATTCTCATTTAAAAAGATATGGCCCTCACTGAAAAGGACACCAACATAGTTAATGAACTATGTTAAAATAGTTAAGAAAGTAGAAGAAAAAATATTTCAGAAATTTTTAAAAAGATCATCCTGTATTTTAGATTCAACTTTTAATTCACAAATATATATTAACCACATTTATGGATATCAAAGGGGAGAAGTCAGTCTCTTTTAAAATATGAAGAATATTTAACAGCTGCCTAAACAATCCTTTGAACAAAAGCCCCTGCATGTAAGCATAATTCTCAAGGCTAAAGTTGAACAAGTTTTTCTTGGGAACAAAGCTGAAGAGAGAGAACACAGAAGCAATAAAGAACAAAGTTTATTATGAAGTCAGGGAATGTTTGTTTAGGATCTCACTCATCTCCATCATCTGCTTGATTTAAAATTTTATTACAGAAGATGTTTAATTGTTTAAAATATTCTCCCACTAGGAAGAGATGCTTACTGAATTTATGTTTTTGTGGTTTCTTCCTGAATTCAATTTTTAAATTTAATTTTTTCCCTCACCTTGTCCTTTTACCCTTTAGGGTTTCTAGGCAATTCCCTAAAGGCTCCAAGGACCACAGGAAGATTCAGAGAGAGTACAAAGAGCAGACCCTGCTCTGATTTGAGTCATGGAAGTTGTCTTCATTTCAATTAATTTACTTTGCCTTTATGAATTTAAGAGTCTTTCAAGGAGGCTGACATTTCACTCATCTGAAAAAGCTTGGAATGTGACAGGGGGAAAGGGAGGAGAAGTAAATCAAAGGGGTTAGCCATTTTCCAGATGCAATGTATTTTTCTTCCCTTCTTTGCCATCAGAAATTTTAGAGTCTCCTGACATTTTAATTCCCTGTATACAACCACAGTAGGGGAAAAAATGTTGAAAACACAATATGTCAAGAAACAATCACTTGTGTGCAGACACATATCCATGGAATACATAGATGTTCACATAAGCTGCTCTTACAAGTGATAAAGATCTGTTGTGTAAATTTATTAGATATTTGTGTAAAGTTTTATCAGCACAATTATAAAGACAAGAGAAAAAAAAATTCCTATTTTTGGTTTTGATAACCAGTTCTTGAAGTTCTCAACTCCCTCCTCCCATTTGTTTATTTGTTAAAAAGATGGTACATAAAAATGTTCATGTGACTGTCATGTTTTTAAAATCTCCCTGGAATACTTCACTTATCACCTTTAGCCACATGCTTTCAGGAAATTTTATCTTAAAAAAACCCCATGGGAACACTGGTTATTTTAGCAAAATCCTTTTGTGAGTTTTTTTGTTTTTGTTTTGTTTTGTTTTGTTTTTTTCAGAGTGAAAATTCCGTTAAATATATCAAGGTAAAAAAAAAAAACCAAAACAACAACAATAAAAAACCAAACACCTCTCTAAGGCTTGGAGATAATTTCTCAGTAAAGAAGATATGTGCACTGCATCTCTGAATCGGACAAAAATACAGCGGTAAGCTCCCCAAAACACTCTGCTCAACACTTACCTGCCAGCTTCAGTAATATCTTGGCATTTCTCCCAGTGCATTTCCTCATTTGTCAGGTATTCTTTTACAAGAGATTTCATGTTATACCGAATGAACATAAATCACTCTATCACAAAGGAACTGGTTTAATACATTTATTCTTTTAAGTTGTATGACCATATTTCATCGACTTGTACAATAGGGAAAAATACTACTAAAACAGAATTGGTACCGACTGGTGCATGGTAAACCTATTTAAGTCTTTTTGGAGTTTGTTCTTAAATTTTAATGTTAAATAATAACAACTATTTACTTAAGCTGGTCTCACTGTATATCTTGACCTTTAGCAATTCCACACACAGCAGCATATTGTGGTATCCTTTAAATATGAGAAATAAGAATGTTTTATTTTGCTATTAAACAAGAAAGAAAAAGAGTACTGTATGTTACATGGCCCATGAAATATTGGCGGTGTGCTCCTTGGCTTTCATTCGGAGAACTGCAATACTGGAAGACCTCCTTTCAAATTCTGGCTTTGTTTCAAATGCATGTCCATTGGTTGCCCCGGTAAGAAGAGAGTCAGTGAAAAAATTGTTGAGGGGCACGTGGCTGAACTGGTTCTGGTGGTTAGAAAACCCTGTGTAACTGGAGTCTGTTCGAGGCGAGTGAGAATAGGGTGTCATACAGGAGGAAGTGTCACGTGGTAACATGCATGAAGTAACCACAGAACCACCACTTGCATTTCCTGCCCACAAATTGTTCTGAATCTGGAATATATAAAACAACAAACATTACATTTACACATTCTCACTTTTGTTCTCTTACTTCTGCTAAATTGTATTTAATAAGTTTTGTTAACTACTCAATATCTGTCTCTATTGGGTGGTCTATAATTATTCTAAACACATAAAACAAGGACTGAAAAGTATTTATGTGAAATATTCTTCAATTTTTGTTATACTTTAATAAGACACCAAAAAAAAGAAAAAAAAGGAAAGAAAAACCCACACATTTGACCACATGAAATACTCACAAAACATGTTAATCTCTTGAGTATTCTTTTTACAGTCATGGGTTTTTTTTTAAAATGGATCTGCAAGATTCTGCCATGATTCATGACTACTTTATGTGCTTACAAAAGTGGTTTAAGGCATGGTTTTAAGTTTAAAGAGAGTTTTCATCTTTCTAAATAAAATGACATAGTTGCGTTTTTCTTCTAAATTCGAAAGTTGTATGCTTGGTGTGGTAGTTTTTGTTGAAAGCCATTGCTGACATTTAGCTTTTTGTTCTACCAAGATAGTTTTGATCAAACTCAATTTAGAAAAAAATAACTGTCATTTTTCCTTTTTACTTAATCCCTACAAAGCAGGTATTTCATTGTAATACATATTAACACATAAATATTTTTTCAAATATTTATTCTAAACTTGGTATAATGTGGTCAAAACAAGTATGACATGTCAAGCAAACTTAAAATGCTCAAGCACAGATCATTATCAGATAACAACAGTAGATATAGTAAAATATTAAAATATTTAACAAAGAATACTATATTAGTATAATTAAAACAATATATAATACATGAAATTGTAAAATCTGGGCCATAATTTATAAATAAATTAATCTCTGTCGAAAAATCTTTTTGCAATATTACCAACACACACATACATTTTTCTGAAATTAATATTATTTAAAAGAAGGACTAAGTGAAATTTCAATTTTATGACTTTTATTTAGGAAGTGTCTTAGGCAAGTTATTAAAATAAGGAAAAAAGAGAGCAATAATCCCATGCACTACTGAAAAAGACTGAAAATTGTGACAAACAGGACCTAGAAAATGAAAATATTGCCTATATTAGAGACTCAGAAAATAGAATTAACATACTTCTGCCTTTTTTTGCTACATTATAATCTATTTTAATTAGAACACAATTAGATATATACATATATATGTTTTCACAAGGCTTTTATTTTTATGGCAGGATAATGAAGGAAAAATCAAGAAGCTAACAAGTAATAATTTCTCACATTTATTTTTACATTAAGATTCTAGGATACTGCACATACTTACAACACCTAACCTAATTGATACTTTTAATAACAATTTCTTTTCCATTAATAGCAGGAAATATGGCAAAGAATCTTCCAGAACACATTAGGAAAAACAGTTACTGGGTAAGATCCTGTGACCAGTTTCAAAACAGAAGAGAAAACTTAAACAACTAATTTCCCCTTATTACATATGGCTTCATGGGATTGACAACATCCTCATTTCAGAATTGTTTTCAAAATTCTTTATATATTTACCAACAGTGTTAAATACAGGACATACAGAAAATTATTTGTATTATCTTGTATTCATTTTTAAAGCTTAGAGGGTTGTGTTTTAACATCGGCTCACTCTATGCATTACACTGCAGTCAAATATAAAGGTTGGTGCCAATGATCACTGAGTTATGTATTGCAAACCAAGGAAAGGATTCTTGATGTCATTACCCTGTCAAGCCAGCACTTCTAACTTGACTTTGGTGATTTTCCTCTGACATTCAATCAAACATTGTGCTGCACTCCAAAAACCACAGTCACATGTCTGACAAAAGCTCTTTCAGGAAAGGAAAAGTGAACTTGCTTGCTTATTTTTGAAAAATAAAAGGCAAAATATTGGTAAAGATTATATGCATTTTAATTTACTAAAGGATTTCTCAATTTAAAAGCAATGCTACTGGAATTATTAAAATCATATAACCATTTTCCAAATTCACACACATATACAGATTTAATTAAAACTTAGATCTTTTTCAAATAATAAATTTGTTCATTATATAGCATCAGGAAAGAAATTATTGTTTTTTCCCTTTTTTCCATCAAGAAAAAGAATCTATTTTCATAACTATTAACTATATCATACATAAACACACAGAAAATTCAAGTCTTAGGGGAACTTGGTGATAATGTAAAGACAATAGGGTTAAAAATTAAAATATAAAATGAAGTTAATTCATGAATATAAAAAAAAATCTTCCTAAAGCGATGATATTAATAATATAAATTGCAAGAATTCTCTTGTCTCTATAACATACATCAATACTTCTATTTTGATGAAAATTTATTTGGATATGATCAAACAAGTTAAAGGTACAACTTTGGATGAAAGAATTTCTAGAAAGATAAAGGTTTTTGAACAAGAGAGATGAGTGAGGGAAGATGTTTTTATGTGCCATCTAGTCACCTGCGACTCTTAGCAACCCAGTGTACAATGGCTCTGAATTCCACCCTATCCTGAACCAGTCTCACTATCTCCAACACACCTACCCCCATAGCAGCATTTCTTAGACTTAGAAGACATCCACATATTTGCTGTTTATTCACAAAGACAGAGATATACACTTTATGCAAATTCATTGGTATAGCCTGCATCCATGATGTATATATGTCTCTGTTCTCCTATTTCACTGCCCCCTTCGTTTCCTCCTACTTTTTTAAACATTCTGTTATTCTTTCAGTTGAAGACCTAGTTTATTTCCACATAAAAATTTGAGGTACTTTGATTTTAAACAAAAGAAGAAACAATCCACAGTGAATTGCATTTTTACATCCTCTAAAGCATTTCCTCTGGATGCTTAACCTGATGAGGACAATTAACATTATGGTTTGCAGTCCAGAGGGGAGCAAATGACAGGAAAATATCTTCTAACAGAACAAGAAGGCAAGCAGCCTTAACCCAAGATCACCAGTAAGGTGATAAAGTGTCCTCCCTTTCCCCCTTCACATCAACGCCCCTGTTTAGTATGAAGAAGCCAGAGAGTCGGCATCCAGTTCCCAAATCAATAAGACAGTTGATTTAATTACCATTGGAAAATGCTTGTCATTTTCCTGTAGCATCTGGTCCCCACTGGATCCTTTTCATTTCCTTCACCTGCTCCCCCCACCAACCAATTTCTGCAGCTCTGCAACTGCATCCCTGCCCATCCTCACCCTTCTGCCCCCAACCCTTACCTCCTTGTACCCCCAATATGTTTTTCCCAATTAAAAAAAAATTTATAATGTACTGTTGTAAATATAATGCTTTCTGTGTACAAAAATGTATATGCTCTATGTGCACTTTTCAAAAAGCAAAACTATAGAACAGAGTTTAAAAACTTTACCCAAGATTGCCTAATTTCAATATCAAAACCAAACAAAACCCATTCTGATGTATAGTGACCACCTAGCCTAGGACTACCCCACAGTGTTTCCAGGGCTGTATTCTTCATGGAAGCAAAATGGGACTGTTATTGCAAGTGCTGTAATAACATAAAACCTAATCTTATGAATAAAAATGATTTCTTGATCATAACCCTAACTTTATAAGGGGTTCATATACTTCAGAAAGCCAAATTAATGATTACTGTGAACTATTTCTTCATCCTCAAGCTTATCACAGTACAGGATAAACCCTTAGCATAAAAATGAATGAACAATATCTAATATAAAATTAGGATGAATACATCTTAAAGGTTTTGTAAATATTTTAGAGCTAGCTGAAAATAATATAATTAGCTTCTTTTTATTATGTGAAAGCTAGAATCAACATGTCATATAATCTTTACAAAAATCATGAAAATTACACACCTATACCTTTCTAACTGTATTTTCCTAGGTAGTGTTTCCTTATTTTCTATAAAATACTTAACTGTATTGAAATGATAGATGCATCCCAGTGGAGATTCTGGTTAGCTAAGAATAAAGTGTATTCAGGTTTATCTGAATTAAAATATTAAAATAAATAGTCATAATAATAATGCACAGATGTATTTCAGGAAATTAACTAGAATTTAGTGACCATTATTGAAATCAACTTTCTAACAAATGAGCATTCCTGTTTCTATTCCTTAGTAAGTATGAGTCCTCTTATATGTGAAAAGCTTCAAGATTAGGTAATCATTAGGTTATAATCTCCCCAATGATCTCATCCCCAGCTAAATATCTGTGATCCCTTTAACTAAACTACATGGTATGGTAGACTCTGTAGCCATCTAGTCATGCTTCTCTAAATATGCTAACACGAAAAAAAAAATATGCTAACACGGTCAACACTCTTCACCCATATAAGTATATGTTATCTATAACAAAATATAATCTAGATGTGATCTGATAATTTTAGGAAACACTGCAGATATCATCTTTGCTCTAAGCTAACTACTTCCATTTCTAGTGGAAGACAATATCTGATTAAATAGCAAGATGGTCTGATTTGTGGTTGATTAAGTCTACTGCTGTCTAGGAGCTTGCAGAATAGTACCTTTAAACTTCTACCAATTCTGTTCTTACACAGGTATTGATTTTAACATTTGTGCTTAGAACTTACAAATTATATTGTCTAAAACTGTATATTATATATTTGTCAACAGAAGAGACAGTATGTCCCTCACTGAATCACTGAAAGAAACATCTGTTGTCAGATTCTAAAATGAAAAATATGTACTTTTCCCCCCTAAATATGGTAACTAGTCTTGTTTTGGGCTTATTTCACAGACTTCTAGATTGACAGTCCCCAGAACCAAATAATTTACTGAGCACTTCTTTAGGTCTCTAACTGAATAATAATATTCAAAGACCTCACAGCCAGGAACAACATTGTTAACTAATACCCATATCTGTCTTTCATGTGTTCTTAAAAAGTTGACTGCCTTTACATTTTTTTCTCTTTTACTGTATTTAAAAGTGGAGAACCTAAAGCACATTAGAACCATGTTTTAATGTGCTTCAAGATGTTTTTAAAAGTTCTAGGGGTAAATTTCAGGGAACTTAGCCAACTGCCTCCCATTAACATAAATGGAAATTTAGCTAACTTACTACACTCCACTTTGAACATTTGCCCCTTAATGTTTTTCTAATCAAATAAAAGGTTAACACATAATTATTCCATGTCTTTGGAATTATGGGGCAGAGTTACTTTTTTCCAGTCTCTCGAAAAACTGAAACTAAATTCATTTAACATTTATTTTCATTTCAAAGGATTAAAAGTAGTAAGTATAGGCTTGAGTAAGGGGCAACCTGATGGTAGCAATAGCAAGTTTATATGTTAAGAACTCTTCAGGTAGAAATATATTTGTCATGAATGAAAGTAGTATGGTAAATCCCAGACGTGAAATTATAAATTACATTTATCTTTGAAACTTGATTATCAGTATATGTGACCAAAACTACAATCACAAGTTTAGCATATTAAAACTGATGTATATTTAAAATATAATTGCTGATTTATTTATTCTAATGTTTAATACCTTTAAAGAAAACGTAAAAGAAATGTAGGTTTGCTAGTCTTTGCCTTAGTTATAAAAGTAGTTTTGTTTGGGAGAAAAAAAATCTTAAATATTTCCACATTAGTACCACATATTCTATAGTAAAGTGGTTTAGTAGATATCAGTTCAAGATTAAATCTGAATTTAACAGAAACCCTGAACATTAAAATATATAATTTATATACTTTTCCTTAGTTTTACAGAATCTTCAAATACAGTTAATTAAATTATATTTTTATTGAAATCTATTTATTGAAACTCCTTGTCTTTCTATATACAGAATACTTCTACTTCTCACTGCCACCAACAGAATACACACATACACATTATATACATATTATGTTATACATGCACATATTTATTAGACACACAGATACACTCACATATGATTCTGATCATATGACCCCACACAACTTGCCTGCAGAAGTTAGAGCTTACTTTGAGACAGAAATCAGGAGTTCACAAAGACGTACTTGTTGTGATGATGCTACAGCGATAGTTTTTCTGCTTTATCCAATTTTGTTTCTCTTGGAAAAATGTTAATATTAATTAACTACTCTGTATATTATTTAAAACATAACTATATAAATTTATTAGCACATTATCACCATATAATTTAATTTACCATAATTTTGTATATGTTCTCTCTGAGAAAAATGCAAACATCGCTTTCTTCAAAATCAGAGTTCAATGTTGTAAAGAGACCCATTACATATTTTACTAGCATATCCCTTCCTTTTAAATTTAGAGAGATAAAATATTAATGAGAATCACATGCTAAATTACAGATATCTTTAGCTACTGACTAACTTTAACATTCCATTAATTTTTCACATTACTATGCCAGTCACTGTTACTGGTAAGCAGGAAGACTAAGAGTGCTTCTCTAAATAGCAAATTTGCCATCAGTGTACAATGTATATTGAGGTTTGGTGAACTTGGAAAAAATAATTTTAATTAAGCAATGAAAAGAACAACTTGAGATCGAAATAATGATATCTTTTAATCAATAGCTACTTACTGGATATAACAAAATTTAAAAAAATTTGAAAGATGATACATAAAATATTATGATGTAACAGCATCCATTTATACTTCAAAAATTCCAAAGGTATGGTGTTCAATACTGGAAAACTTGAATTAAAATAAGGAATTATTTGTTCATCAGAAAATGAACACATATATATTGTCTGCTTTGATTTTGTAAAAAATTCTATCTTAGAAATATATACAGATGTTTGGAAAAAGGAAGAAACCCTTTTCTATTAAAGAATTTCATTTTTAGATTTAATAGTTGAAAAGACATATAAGCTGAAGGCAAAAATATTTTGTGGAAAAATCAGAGTGTATATCAGAGTGAAAAAATTAAAAGCATCATATCTTAAAGATCTTAAAATCATAATGACAATAGAAAAATGTGTTTAAATTTTGTATTATTTCAATAAGCTTTGAAAATTCTTCAAGCCAAAGACATAAAAAGCACTAAAAGAATGTTTTAAGCATCTTGCTGGAAGTACTTTTCACTTATAGTAATTATAATCCCAAGAAAGGCATCTTATAGGAAATATCACAGATTATGTTTCTAATAAAATCTTACAAATAATTTTGATAGAAGGTAATAAAATGATAGAATCCAGCTTTTGAGCTTTTCTGAATTATCATGCAACAATGATCCCACTGTACATTTCCTAACCATTTACATATCATATGAATGTATTTCAGGGAATTAATGATATTTAATTTCTGAGTCATCACTACCTAATTAGTATTAATACCACAATCTCCCATTAAAACAAAATGCACAATATTCAGAAAAAAGGTGAAAATAAAAATTTGGTTCTTGGGGATATGAATAGTATAATTCAAATATGAAAAAATTTTCATTCACACATAATTTTAGAGGTTCCTGCTTGCTGTCATACATGTACTCTGAATTTACTCTTAGATTTCCAAGTAAAGCCATCATCATATCAATCTTAGATGTCTAAATAAATATAGAGCTAGAACATCACTTTTCTGATTTTAAAATCACTTAAGAGTTTAAAAGTTTAAAAGTATTTAAAAAATCAATTGTTTAGAATAAAAATAGACAAATCAAAGTTAAGAAACATGTCATTTTGCATACATATATTTTTTACGCTTACATATAAACATGTTTATTTAAAAAACTGTCTATGTCTCATATATTTAAATTAACAACTTTAACTTTTATAAAACTTAGGTATAGGTATATTTGAGTAACAACAGACCATCTCACTATAATTTTCCCTTGACTTTAAATATCTATACTTTATAATAAATGAGTAACCACATCATCAATATAGCTTTTGACATAATGATTGTGACATTTTTGTCCATTCCTAAATCATAGAGAAATTTTACTAAATCAATATATGCCCACCGATTTTTTTCACAGACATAATAATCATTACACAAGGTATCAAGATTATACAATGTATCAGGTATAGTTACATTATAATATTTTCAAGGGTTTTGGTATATTTGTGTCTTCAGATACTAGGGAAAAAAACAGTAGAAATAAAAATGTAATACTTTCTGCAAAGGTAAAAGTATTCTAAATACTTTTAAATTGCTAACTTATGATGGTTGAAGGAGATAGAGACTCACATTTTTCATTAGCTTAAAAATAAAGACAAACTAAAATTAGCACAGAAGCTGTTTATGGAATGAAGGGCATGGTAAGTAATATACTCAATATTTACTGAATTATAGAAATGTTAAAGGTAAGAATCATTTTTAAAACCTTCATGCTATATTATTTGGATTAAAATATGTCAAACTCTTAAAGACATATAGATTTCATCTGTTCTTAAGTTATTCCACTGATGGTAATTTATCTATACCTGGTAACGTGAGTACAGCTGTTGGTATTTTCCAATTCCAATGAACATGTAGCTATAAGGTAATTAACAAAGCAATAGAAAGCAAAATAGTTTGTCCTTTTCTATATTGGTAAACACTGGTTAAGTTATGACTTTCACTGTATATCAAGTATAACCTTATTCAGAATTTTGGTGGGAGAAAACAACATTTTCTGTGAAATTTTTATCATCATCTTTTCTTCATGAGAAAATAATTATGTGGGAGGGATTGAAAACACCCTGTAATAATGTTGCTATATATGTGGTTGTTTAAATTTAAAAAGTCTACTTAATGTAATTTTTCTTTAGTTATAATGGCCAAGACATATCCTTAAAAAGTAAATTAACTCAGATTGGATTCATTTAAATGTCACTATACAAGAGACTACCCAAGCCATTCAGCTACTGGTACAATGCAGATGAAAATGAAAGTTTGATGGCTGTGATTGAAATTGCTATTATTTAATCGGAGTTCTGGTAGCCTAGTGTCAAGAAGCTGTGCTATAATCTCAAAAGGTATGCTGTTCAAATCCACCAGTTGCTCCTGGAAAAGGATGGACAAACTCGTCCCATGTGGATTACTTCCTCTGAAAATCCACTAGAGGGTCATCTATGCATTTGAAGGCAGAAAATAACAACAACAAACAGTATGTACTAGGAAACACTGGTAGTCTATTTGGGAAGGACATGCGCTGCAATCCCAAAGACACAAGGTTCAAATTCACCATCTGGTCTTCAGGGGGGATGGGCAATCTCCTCCCATGTGATTAACTGCCTCTAAAAACCCCTGAAAGCTCGGGATGAGTCAGTTCTGACTCAACAACATACAATAACACACTACGTATGAAGTGATGCATTATTTTGTTTAATCCTCACAAACAGATTAATTTCCATCTCTATTTTGGAAACTCAAAATTCAAAATTTGTTGGTAAGGGGGTTTTCAGAAACAGTAATTCCACATGAGAATACTACTCATCATTTTCTTACAGAATAGTTGGTGGATCTGAACAGCTTGCCTTTGGATTGGGAGTACAACTACCTACCTCCTAGGCCACGAGAAACCCCTCCACTTTAGAAGGGAAAATGTTCCAAGACATTAATAAATTTCAGTTACAATTTGAACTCACAAATCCTGGAAACCCTCAAACTCTAAGATTCATCTCCATAGATTATAAAATTAATGCTCAACCATTTAAAAATCAATGTTACCTTCACAATAATAGAAACTGATAAAAATTAACCAGTTTATAGTAATACCCTAGCACCATAAACTCTAGTTTATAAATGGAGAATCTGACAATCAAAGTATTAAAGGGGCATAATAAAAAGTATTCAGCTAGTAAATAGTAACCTTAATGCTGTTGTGATATAACCCAAGCCTAAAAGTAAAGCAAGTCTACTGCTGTTTAATCAATTTTGATTCCCAGAGGCCCTACAGAACAGAGAATATCTGACCTTTATAGTTTCCTAGGCCATAATCTTTAACTAGACTGTTGCAGTTTCCTCCCATGGAGCAACTAGTGGATTTGAACTTCTAGTCTTTCTGCTATCAGCCAAGTACCTAACCACTGTGCCACCAATTCCTCTTGAACCAAGTCACCTGAAAAATGTTTCCTGGCAGTTAATTATTTTATTCACCAAAACTATTCTTTTTAAAGTGTTCTAGTTTCACCATAGTCAAAAAACATTAAAAAAAATAATATATATATATATATATATATATATATATATATATATATAAAATCCTGACAGACAGCTCATTATTTGGTAGTCTGGTTTGGTAGGTCTAGTTTGTCCCAAAAAGTGTGTGGAATTTACTACAAGTACCAGAACTGACTAGACAACAAACAAACAGAACATCACAAAGCAAGGAATTTAGTCTGTCTGGATCAGTCATGTATATCCAGTGCTAAGAAAATATTATTTGGATAAAATGCAAATCATTCTATAATTGAAATAAAAAAAAGTGAAAGGAGTTTTTCTAGTTTGTTCCTTATAAGAGTGAGGGGAAATATTAATTGCAAATGATCATAGAGCCCGTTCACAGCAGAGACTCAGAAACCAGCTGAGTTAGTGAAAATGGATTAGGTTTTGTTTCCTAATGTACTCCTTAATAAATATTTAAGTTAAGCTGTCCTTTTATTCCCATCTATTTAGCATATAATGTGCTTACCACTTGGGGATAAAAAGATGAGTTAGAAGTATATCACTATTTTAAATACATTGCAATGTGCCTGGGGAAGAGGACTTTTCTAGCTCACCTCAAAGTAAGAAAGAAAGATTTTTGATGAGTAAAGGAAGATTCCGAGAACAGTTCTTAAAAGGGATAAGGATTGGCTGAGGACAAGTGTGTTCAACATAAAGGGAACCAACTCAACCCAAGTACTGAGTTGTTGTTGTTTTTTTTCCTAAAATATCATGCATTTTAAACACCCAGTAGTTTCATTAAGCTAAACTATATGTTGCCAAATGACACTTGATAGTGTGGACTAAGAGAACTTTAAAAGGATACAATGACTCAGTGTTATAAAATGTAAAAATACACTGTCTTCAAGTATTTTACTATTGACATTAACCTTCACAGGATTTCATTTACAAGTAGCACACTGCTCACTTCCTTGTTTGCTTATTATAGAGTACAAGTAAGCTTAAAAAAAGTAGTATTTTAAATCTAAGAGTGGATTTTTTAAATATTCTATATCATTGTTTCATAACTTTATATGAAAAGGAATCATTTTCACCTTACAAAGAAGTGTGAAGTTTTAGTGCAAAATGTAAGTAATTTTTTAAAAAAATTAATTACTATTTCTATATATTACAAATATATGCAGGTGACAATGCTATCTACACGAAACAGACTTGAGGGAATTAGCTTCTAAATCATTTCTGGATTTCATGTGTTTTTCTTCCTGCCAAACTGTCAATCCGTTATTTCTAACCTGCCTGTAACATATTATAATATTCAACTATTTTATAATTATGTTTTCTATAATTAATACCAGTAATCAAATGCACTGAGTTATTAGGTTCTATTTTGGACTTTATTTCCCCATTTTTTATTTCAAGTCCCATGATAAAAGCAGTTTCCTTCAGGCTTAAATGTGGGAATCATGATATTGGCATGATTTTCTTTTTCAAAGAAATGGAAAAAAATTCATCAAAGTCACATTTTTAAAAGTTAAAATGCAATTTCTCCCCTTGACATTATTCAATACTTGCTGTGGAAAGAGACATTTGATTTTACCACTTTTTGGCAACTAATCATTAAAAGATCCACCAATATAGAAATATACTATGGATTTTACATTATTGTTTTTAATTACTTTTAATGCAATGTACAATCACAATGAACTTTGACATATGTTTTTAATGCTGTCATACTTAAATTATAAGGTAGAATAACCAATGCACAAATTATGAAAAATTCATTGGGAGTATTAATGCTAAATTCTCACTATTTGTACAGCAAAGCTTTAAATTAATCCAACTTCATTAAAGTATAACAATGCTTGTAAATGTGTAAGTTAACTGTATCATTTCTTTTTTCCCCCCTTTAACTATTATAGCACCTTATTCTGTTAATCAATAATACTTAAAACTCTAAGGCATAATAACACAAAGGCAAAACAACTATGGAGGGGGCAGGGTAAGGCTGTGTAATTGGAATGCATTCAGACATTTTAAGCCCTTACATAGACCTGCATTGGGATCAGGCACTATTCTAAATATGTTATGTGCTATTTTGAAGAACAAAGAGGTGTTTGATATAAGATAGGCAATAGCAAGAATTAGAGAATAGAGAATAGCACTAAAGTTTTAAAAGATAGTAATATACACTAAAAAGTATTTTTTAATAAAGATATACCAAAATAAAGTGTTATGGGATAAGCTTATATATAATACTGTCTAAATTCAGCTTGGAAAAAGTTAATATTCATGACTGTATAATTTATAAAGTCATACCAGTCAAGCAGCTCAAAATTATGTAAAACATATGGAGACCTACACATATTTTGTATTTTTACTTTGCTTATTCCATGTAAGTTTCCAGTTTCCTTGAACTTAACTACTGTCTTGAATAGTACCACTCAAGTAGTATGTTTCTCAGTAGCTAACTCTTAAACATTCAAAATATACTTACTACACTTGGGAACTAGATTACCTGTGGTGAAATCTAAACTTTACCAACGGTGAAAACAGGGGAAAAAAACTGCTCTGTGCTGAAGTTTCCTCATCTTGGAAACAGGGATAGTTAATAGCCTACTGTAAAAAGTTGCTGTAAGGATTGAATGAGTTCATATACATAACTTCTTAGGATAATATCTGGGAACATTAAAGGGTAGAACTATGCTACAATATTGCTGGTTCCTTGCCCAACAGTATGAAGGCATTTTATAAGCCTACAGAGGAAACATTATCATAGTACTTTGTTTAGAAATGAACTGGTTCACTCAAAAAATATTTACTGAATTAAATTAGACTATCTTCATGATATTGAGAAATGATAGTCTTCTTATAGTAGGTATGTACATTTACTCAGGAGACACCCATAATCTTGGTTTTCCAGAAAACTATCAAAAGACGTAGCTACAACCTTTTTATACACTGATATACGAGGGACTATTCAAGCTATGTTAGACCCACTCCTTAACGCACTAGGCATGGCTAGTTACCTCACTTTCAAAATGAAGAAGCTGAACAGGATGATCTTTAGGGCACTTTGAAACACAGAACATTATACATATTACTACAGTACACAAAATGAGTTGGGTGAATTTATCCAAAAGAGTGAAAGCTTCTCAAGTATCATAAAAGGCAAAATAGACAACGCTTGTTAAAAAAAACAAACAACAACAACAACAAAAAAAAACACAACAAAACACACACACACACCACCAACAAAAAACCAAAAAAAAAACAAACCCAAACTGGATTCAAACTCCCAGGATATGATTTTACAGTTGACAAAAAATGAGTACCCTTAAGGTGGAAGCCTCAGTGCATTAGTCGATAAACTACTAAAGTATTGGACTTCAAGTACAGAATTCCTTCTCTTCAGCATGTCTTTTACATATGTTATCAAAGTGGTCTCTTAAAATGCCTATCATTACACAATCAAAAAGAAATAAGCAGACAATTTCACTGGCAGCTCAAGTTCACCTAGAGGTACTGTTGGGGGGTGTGGCGGGGGGAAGCCTAGCTATCTGTTTATGGAACATCACACATAACGACTGAAAACTCTCCAGAACATAGTCCTACCTTCACATGCATGGGATCGCCATAAATGTGAACTAACTCAATTACAACTGATTTGGGGGGGAGGTGTTGTTCCTTATTTGACACATATTCCTTTACTATGGTATGAAATACAGTTCTGAACAAAAATTGTCAGAAAAAAATTATAAAGAAACACCTTGTATAACTGCATGACAAAATATGAAAGGGGAAAAAGTATCATACAAAAATTATAAGAAACAGAATACGCCTTTCTAAATTGAGTACTAGTGGTCCCATTATGAAAACTCAAACATTTCACACTTGCTGCTGTCAAGTCTGAATGAGCACATATTTTTTGGGAACGTCATAAATTGTATGAAAGGAGATGCCTACCTTTCTCTCATGATGCTGCTGGTGGATTTGAATCGACAAAAGGAACCATCTTTGGGTTAATAGTGCAACTCCATACAGACTAAACCACCAGAGTTCTCTCATTATGAGAAGGAAATATTTCCCTTTTTTTAAATAACAATATTTATTTTATGCAGAAAAAAATTTTATTTTTATGTAGAAGTTGGTATACATTGTTTTCACACTAGATCTTTCCCCTTATTTCATGGATTTTTAAATATATTTTTAACATTAATTCTATCTGCATCTAAAATGAAAACACAGGAAAATAAGAGATATTTTTCTACCTAAATGAATACTTCCAGGGACTACTTTAGACTCTGGGTTATGTCCCATAAAACAATAGCAGCAGATATAATATGCCGATAAATGCTGCATTTACCTTTAAAGGTAACAAAAGGAAAGATTATAAATTATTAAAATGTGGGATAACTGAAAAACATACTACATATTAATGCTATTTCTTTAATAGCAGCAACCAAAGAAGAAAAATTCTAACACTTTTAAGTCTATTAAACTGAAAGCATTGACTATGTTCTCTAGTGGTTAATATATCATTCAATATTAACTATAACATTAGACATAATAAACTATATGTCAACCCTTTTAAGAATATCCAAGTTCCATCTCCTTTCCTCAGTCTTTTCAGGTTACCATACCTGTGGGTAGCTGTCAGTCCTCGGCAAAACAGATATATCATAGGTGGCGGCAAAATGGCTCTTTGCTTGCTGTATTTGTCCATAACGTTCCCTCTTTCTCCATTTGGCCCTTCGATTTTGAAACCAAACCTAATTTTTTGAAAAAAAGATTAGAATTTTAGCAAAGGGACAGCTGACAAAGCTAATGTGAGATTAAAAAATTTCAACCCAGAAAGGTAGACTAGGTCAACAAAATTACATGTAAAAAAGTTTCTTTTTCTTGTATCCTGACATGATAAAAGACATGCCCATAGGACAACACAAGTTACTAGGAAAAAAACATGAGGCCTTTGATGAATGTACTTAATATATCTGTGTCTAATTTTTTTTCATTTATTAAAAACTAAAAGGAATTAAAATATATAATCTGAAAACTGCTTATATCTCCTCCTAAAATATTATGGATATCATTTTCCAAGAATATGCTGAGAGTGTGGGAGCTATTTATAACTTGTAAATTCAAAGCTATCAATCCCATCAATCTAACCTAAATGGCATCTGAGAGTCAGATTGTGTGTGTGTGTGTGTGTGTGTGTGTATAAAAGTAAGAGAGGCATCCACTTTCTAAACAACATGTCTCTGGAAGCTCTATGAACTTTGATAAATGATGATAGTTATAGAAAGGCTGCAGGCCTTTTGGGTGTGTGTGTGTGTGTGTGTGTGTGTGTGTGTATGTATGTATGCATACACACACACACAGAGTTGCTGTTATGTACTGTGGAGTAAGAACCAACTCATAGCTAACCTTCAAGCAGCTTTTCAGAAGTTATAAATCACATGTGTGCCTATCAGTTGGCAAGGCAGTTATTATTAAGCCACTACATACATGCATATACATATATATATAATATATATACACACATATATATACACACACATATATATAACACACACATAGAAAATATATATGCATATACTTACTGATGTAAAATACATATAATTATCTTTAAAACACACTAACCATGGGATTCTTCTGAGCTGTTCTCATATGTAGAAAAATTTATAAAATATGATCATAAAGACTTTATACATCAGAATCAAGAGAGCAAGGCAAATATAATTATTTAGCAAAAGAGGTTAAAAAATATGTATTTTACTGAGTATGGGAAGATCTACAGGCAAATTGGCATCAATCATGTCAAAGGGAAACATCCAAAGGTCTTATGTAAATTACATCACTAAAAACATGTCTTCTCCTTTATGAAAATATACTCAGATGTCTGTACAATCACTTCTCAAACTTTAAATTCTTACAGGTAATATAAATAATAAGGTCAAAATAAGCAAGTGTCAAGAAAGTCTGTGAGTTGGTATGGCCCTTACTGGGTTGTTATCTTCCACAATTTCCCTAATTACATGCTTTAAATATTTGTCATAACAACCACCTTCTTCAGAAAGCTAAATATCTATTAACTCACACTTGGAACTCCTCAAAAACTCCTTTCTCATAATATGTTAATGTGTTAAAAGATGACAAGGGATATAATAATTATTATGTATGATTGGTACCTTTTGAATAGGCATTATTAGATAACTGGCTTTGAAGAAGCAAGCTCTCTTATGTTCTTTATATAACCAGGCTCAGAACATAAAATATTTAAATCAAGTTAAAATTCAAAGTGTGAAAAGTGCTTGAAATGTCCACTTGTTTTGATATAAGATTCTGTTCTATTCCTTTACCTTTACAATATGGCTACACATTAATGCTCCATTTGATATTTTAGCATGTGCTGTAAATTCAGGACGGCGCTCGAATCCTCAGCAATCGAAACAAGGCATCATTTCTTAGCACACTATTGGTAAATGTGTATCAATCTATATTCTAGGGCTCAAGACAACAACCACAAAATACAATTTCCTGCAGTCTCTACCACCAGGTACCATTGCACGTAAACGGAATGTAAAAGTAAGTAGGTTTTCTTATTTACAAAAAGATTTTGACAGTCTTCTCAAAATGGATGTCAATTATCATAATTATGTGAAAAGCAGAAAAGAGAACCACCTGAGTAAATCAGGTTTAGGTTGATCTCTGTGCCAGTTTCTAAGACAAAAATTAATCAGGACTTGACAAAAATAGTAAAGGAAAACAAGCAAAGTGCAGAGCTGATCACTTGGTCCATAAACATGTTTTTCTATGGTTACAAGTATAACTAATTTAAATGTATGGTCACAAGACAAAAATACACATGGAAGTCTCATGCTTTTATGTGACAATTCTGAAAACCTTTATTAGCATCAACTTCCTATATATTTACTCCCTGAACTAAGATAATGTAACCATTTGCCTCTACCAACTAAAGCAGAAATCTGCTGCTTGTTATCCCTGCACTGCCAGATGTTGTCTTTAATGATGTAAGGGTCTTACAATGGTTTAATTTTAAGAAGGAATACTGTTACTTCACTCAGAAGAAAAATTTTCACTACTTTTTCTTTTTCTATTGAAGTGGTTTATTATAAGAATTTCAAAATGCCATATTAAAATTAAGAAAGCACAAAGAAAAGGTCCATTTTCTTGAGTGAGTGTTGCACTTTAAATTTGGGTATTGCTTGGCAAGGAATCATAGATAAATAATAATTTCAATTTTAGTAAAAATAAAACAAGGTGAAGCAGAATAATTTTGGCCATTGTGCGTTTTGCTTTTCAAATTATTAAGAATTTAAGTATAGTGACTCATTCTATTTTATAAATTGAACTGGATCATTTATAATAAGACTAATATGATTACTATTTTCTCTGCTAAACCTTTATAATTTATCTAGATTTGAGAAATAATGAAATAAGCACATATTGACAATATATACAAGGGCTAGAAAATTATAAACTAATCTTTCTTTAGTTAGGTATATCGAAAAGAGTATAGTATACATAACAATTAGAAGTTAGGGGGATTGTTTCAATTTATTACAATTCCAAAGCTAATAAAATTAGAGATTTATAGACTATTGGAGAATCATTAAAAATGCATAATATCTAATATAAAAAGAACTTCAAGGTCTAATAAAGCAGAAAAATACATACCAATTACTATATTAACAGCTATAAATCTGGAGAAAAACAGAAATATAATTACATTCTGCTCTATTTAAATATTTGTCAGTGTTTACAGCTCTTTGGAATTACTCATATTGTTTAATTTTATGCTTCTGCAAGACTTGTCAGATCCTCTGCAAGTTATTAAAATGAAAAGTAAATTTAGTAGACTAACGTGCACGTATTGTATTGTTATAATAATCTTCAGTCCTAGAATTCATTTTTTATTTTATGGGAAGTTGCAAGTGTTTGCTTATTGCTGAGAACACTATTTTACCCCCCAAGACCTCCAATGGTTTCCTACCTGGACTCTGGCCTCAGTAAGCTCTGTCCTCAGAGCAAGTTGTTCTCTGACATACACATCCGGGTAATGGGTTTTCTGAAAGACCTTTTCCAGTTCTTCCAACTGTAAGCTCGTGAAGGTGGTTCGGTGTCTCCGCTTCTTACTGCTAGACACATTACTATCACACTTATCCCCAAGTTCATCCAATTCTCCCTTCTCTGCCATTCCTTTCACAGGAGACATTCTGAGACTGTTGCAGTTGTCCATGGCTCTGTTCAGTTCCGTGTGGAGAGGCTGTCCTTCGACTTTCGTGATCCCATAGTTCACTGTACCCAGGGGGAAAGAAGAGCTCTCAGGACTGAGAAACATCTCCATGGAGAAAATAGGTTGGAGTAATTTAGAGCATCAGGAAGGCAGCCTGTTAATGATTTACTGTGCTGCTATTAATTCATTATCACATTAGACACAATGGCCATTTTACTGAGAGACCAGTTTAAAAATTATTTTTAAATGTTTACATGGAACTCATTATAATTTGCCAAAATTTACGGATTCATTTTACAAGGTCGTAGTAACATTTATGCACATAATTTATAATCAAACTAATGTAGTCAAACTGAAAGATGCTACACTTACACTGTAAATAAGCAATAATTTTTGCAAAGTGACACAAATTTAATATTTATTCACGGTAGGCAAAAATAGCTCAAGATAGGAAATTTTAAATATACATTTTAAAATCTTGTCAAAAGTAATCTTCCTTTCATCTCCATGCAGATTTATGATGTCAAATTACATCCACTACATTTTTATTTTGAGTCTACATTTTTAAATTCTTTTTAAAAGTAATCTAATACATCAAAAAAAAATTTGCCATTAGTTTCTGGAAGTGCCTTCTATAGAAAAGAGTTAGATTTAAATAGATTTCTTTACTTTTAAAATTAATTTTGTACCACTTTCTAACTATGTCATTTCTGATTAACTCATAAAAGGTTTCTTAGGATGGAAAGCTTTATTTTCCCATTAAGTAAAGCATAGACATTCAAATATATTTTTATACACTACAATAGATGGCATCTGGCATTCTATCCTAATTTCTGAAATTTCCCTCAAGCCAGACTGCATACCTGCAGTATGATTTAAAACCAAAAAAAGTATTCTAAAATGCCACATATACACACTACACATATCATGAAGAGGGAAGCATTTTTTTTAAAGTAAATAAAGACGATTCATATAGCAACATAATTTCCAATGGAGTGTCACACTTGTCTGTTTATTTCTACTTCTGAAGTATCCCTCACGATATATATATATAATAACTGCACTAATCATTATAAAAACATATAAATATTTAATGCCTTAAATACCAGTTTTAATGGAAATGAATTTTGGTATAAAGGAAGATGCTGCATAAAACCAGATATAAAGACGTCTGACTGGTTAAAATAATGGCTTGTTTCCCTCGCAGAAAGTTAAAGGGGGAACCGCAGCAATTACCCAAGATGGGGGAGGGGAAGCACTGGGAGGCAGAGGCGTCTCAGCTAAAAAGATGGCATCTTTTGAAATTAAGCGCATTTCTGTCTATATTCATACTTAGTGGAGAAGCACTATCTAAACGCAAAAGCAAATGGTTCTCCGTTAAAATCACATCTTAATAGAATGATGTTCAAAAGTTGAGAAAGCATCATTTAAAATCACATGGAATCGACTATTTATCTTACACGGGATTTCTGACAATTTAAAACATTGTCACCTTAGTAAATGTAGCCTAAAGCCACTTAAAAAAAAAAATCCTCACAACCATGACAACTGAATTAACTTTATGCATATATAAAATTCAAAACAATACCGATAATGCAGTCTCAAATACACAGCCACGAAACCAAAATTTCCGTGTGATTTAAAAATTAAAGAGATAATGTGACTGTATGCCTTTCTAAATAAACTATCAAAATTATTTAGTTGAATGTTTAATGTATCGTTTGCGCTCTCTAAAACTCGAAGATAACTCGCAACACTAATAAGTAAACTATAAAACGTGGTTTTAAATTGTGTATAAAAACATTTAGAAAATTAACTAAGAGTCAGTACCTTGCCAGATTGGAAACTTTCATTAAAATAGGGAGTTGAAGGCTTGTTGTAAATATTGCACACTTAATTCGTTTGTTATTTTAAAGCAACGGGCTCCTTACAGATTAACTGTGGGATATACACAATGATAAGGAAAAGTCCTCTTGGAATTGGAAACTTGCTTTAGCTGTTGCGATCTGAAATAATAGGTATGTATTGGGTTACAAGATAGAAAAGATAGATGGTTTGTTTTGATAACATTTTGGCTTTGAGACACTCAGTCACTCAAAGAAGATTTCATCCAAAGACATTCCAAAAAGACTACTGAGGTGACTTTTAACTTCGATTCAGAAAAGCAGACCATCTGCGGGTTGACTGCATTTATTGGCGATTTCTTTGCCGGAAGCTATTTATAGAGACTTGGCATTTAACAAACATTTATGTGAGTTTTATGGCAAAAGCAAAGAAGTAAAACTCACAAACTCTTAAGAACTAATCTAGCACTCCTTGGATATCAGAAAGAAAAAGATCACCCCGTCGTTGAGCACTTGAGGGGGAAAGGGGGGAAAAAAACCAAACCACCCCCAAACAGAACAAAGCAAAAAGAAGGTTTTTTCCACCTCAAAGGGCTCCAAGGTTTCTTACTGCTGATGGCAGTGACGTCCTCTAAAGAGCCTTGATGGATTTCAGCTCCGCCCGCCCCAGAGCGAGCGCGCTGTCTCCACTCCACTCCACTTTAGTAAGTGCGCTTAGGTTTACGCCCTGGTCCTGTACAAGGAGACTCAGGGATTCCTAAGAAGATGGGACCCAGAGAGGGATGAAAACCATCCTCAGAGACAATCCTCAGCGGGCAACTAGTGCGCGCAAGATCCTCGCGTTGCCTACGGGGCCAAAACAGCGCTTCCTAAAATGCTCTGGGTTCCCACTTTTTCTCCACCCTCCTCCTCTAACTCCCCCTCTTCCTTCCAACCCCCTCCTGCTGGTCCACAACAGTCACGGCCCCTCGGGTTTGCTGCAAGGTGGCCGCGGCGGGGGCGCGGATGCGGGTGACTCACCGCTGCTGTCCTGACAGGGCGAGGTCCTCTCCAGGCGCACGTGATGCTCGGCGCGCGGCAGCGGCCCGAAGGCCTGCACGCATTTGCCAGCCGATGCTTTGCTGTAAAAGGACTCATTGTCCAGCGTCTCCATAACGTGCTCCAATGCGCCGCCCGCGCCCATGTAAAAGTCACTGTTTTTGCTCGGCGGGCTCTTGAGGGCAAACTTCTCGCTCAGAAACTCCATAATCTTGGAAGGCAGGAGTGGAGTTCCCGGGCTCCGAGGCTGGAGGGCGCAGGGGGAGGAAGCGGGTGGGCGGGAGGAGGGAGGGCCACAGAGGAGGGAAAGGGAAGCGAACGCTGCGGCGCGGGGAGCCGCCCGGCTCCGAGCCCTTAATACGTCCCGGCTGGAGAGGGGGCACCCGAAGTTGCTTTTATATCTTGAAACTCAGTTAGGCTCCTAGGGAAACCTCCCAGTTCTAATGAATATGAAAATAGGCAACCGACTAACTCCACCCCGGGTCCCCCTCCGCCCCCACCCCATCCCTCCACTCCCCACTTACCCGGTCAGGGCGCGCCCAGGCCTAGGTTAGACAGACAGACAGCTCCATTTCAAATGCCAAGAAGGACGAGGCCCCAGCACCCTGAAATCTAGTCGCCGCGACCCGACCGTCGACTGGCATTTCAGAAGAGCTTGGTGAGACCGCAAAGCAGTTAACCCTCTACTCCCCGCTCTCCGCGCCATCAGGCCTCCCGCCCGGCACCCCGGAGTCCCAACCCCGCCCTCATGCCGGCCATTCATTATCAGAGAGATTTAGAGGCGTTTTAAGAACTTGAAAGGAAGTATTGCGCTAAAGATCTTTTATTTCGTCCGTAAATCGTTTACGTTGAAGATCCACATTAATCCGAAGCTCCAGAAGCCGGATACACTGGCATCTATTAAGTCGAACTGGGACTGCCACGGTCTGCGTCTGCAGCGAACCCGGGGGACGCGCTCCGCGCTTCTCCAGGCCCGCGGAAGCCTTTCCTCTCCGAAATGCAGGGCGTGAAGACGTGGTGGCGGAGGGTGAGAGAGGGGAGCCCAGGAAGAGGCACTGAAACGTCTGACACCAGTACCAACCTATTTCTCCACCCTCCTCCCCACCCCTCCCCTTCATGGTTTTATCATTAGATGCAGATTATTTCAAGAAAGCGCATTAGGAAATGTGCCTCCAAAGGGTCTTTCATCTAAGCCAGAGGAGGCGCTTGTCTAGACCAGAGGGAAGTTTACGGGGAAGAGCAAGAAGGCCCTCTGCATGTTTGTTTGTTTTTTTTAAAGTTTCTTCTTAGAGCACCGCGGATGCGGTATTTCAAGGGTGTGCAGGGAACGAGTGGCGCGAGCGCGGGGTTGGGCGCACTCGGGGGTAGTATCCCGGGCACTGGAAGCGCATAGGTCTGTCCATCTTTCTGGAGGGGACCTCAGGGCGGGCAGGGAGCTAGTCGCTCCCTGGGAGAAGGAGCACTGCTGGGTTAAAAGCTCTTCTGTGAGTCTTTGAGTCCGACTTTGGCTTCCAAGGAAGCCTTAGCGTTTGTGGCTGATGCCTTCAGAACCTTGAGCATGAAAAGACCTTTTTGCAGAAGGCTTCCTAAAGTGGCAGGTTTGATGAATTGTACCCACAAGATGGGGGCGAGGTTGCTTCTTGTCAGATAGGCCTCTACTCCTGACTCCTCACAACGCCCATGGCTTCCGCCTACACCAGTCCCACAACTAGGCCATGGCTTTGGGCTCTCAGATCATCCGGGCCTTTGGGAGTGGTGAGAGACCTTGGGATCATCAGTGAGACCAGCCCCAAATCTATTTGGCATCTGATGGGTCCCATGGTTCCCACTCTAGTCTTGGGTAACCCATGCCTCATTGTCAAACCTCTTCGTGGCCCAGCCAGGGCACAGCTCCAGAGCAACAACCTGTAGTGCTTCACCTCCTACCCAAAGAGCCTGGCACTTCCCCAGCTGCTCCTTTGCATTACCCTCAGGCGAGGTCTTCCCTGAAGACCCATGTTGAGCTGAACGCCCCTGGCTGACATGCCCACCTTGATGGTTTTCCTGAAGAGGGACGCAAAAACCTTGCACGTGGCATCAAGCTTGGCGTGACACTCGTGTTTTGGCGAGTGGAGACAATTTCCGGATGAAATCGTTTAGTCCTATCTCCTGAACAGTGCTGCTAGCACCTAGAAGGAGTTGTTAAATTTAAAGGGGGGAGTCTCTAAAGGAAAGCGCTTGGCAACTGTGCACCCTGAGAAAGCCAGGCAGAAGTGTGCTGCAGGAGCACCCAAACCGGGCTTTGTGGATGTTCTGGGTTGAAGGGACTGCAGCACGGTGCCTGGCGGCGCTCGGACCCTGCCTTAGGCGGAGGAACAATTGTTTGTCTCCCGCACACATTCTAGAATATTCGGGACTGGCCCAGTCTGGATCTTTGAGTGGTTCCGTGATTTTTCAACTGTCCTTACCATTAGATATTCTAACAAGAAAATGGTTATTTAATGTTTCTAAGCTTCACAGCTGGAAGATAGCATCTACTACTGATTAGCAATATAAACCCTAGTATGTTGTAGAACTGTCAGTTTTTTTATACATATGCATCTTTAACCAAGCCTTCTGCCACGGAGCTGACTTCTAGGATCCTAGGAGATAGAGTCAAACTGTACCACAGCGTTTTCAAGACTGCAAATCTAGGGAACTGATCTGACACATCTTTCTCCCCACATCGCATCCAGGTGGTCTCCAACAATGGATATTTTGCTTAGCAATAGCGCTTTTAAGCACTGCGCCACTAGAGCTCTCTAAATTAATATTCATTAAATGGGAAGGTTGTAAGAAGGGGGACGAAATTAAATTGAGGTCATTTTACCCTACCTGAGATCCACCTGGGCTATTTCTGTCTGTCTGTAGGCTTGGGCGTAACCTTCTTGGAAATTGACCACAGCACTTTGATAAATGATCTAGGCTAATCCCCTGCTAGTCCAAGTGGGCTTTGAAAACTAGCTCTGTATTCCCACCCCCATTCCAACTCTTCCTAATTCCTTACAGTCGACTTGGCTTGAACCCCAAGGACTAGTATTCTGTGGGGTTACAAGCCAGTAAGAAACAGCCATTGGAATGGAGTTGATCTCTCTAGTTGGTTTGGTATTTTGTTTTGTTTTGTTTTGTTTTGTTTTGTTCCCTTCCCCACTTATTTCAATCAAATCAGCTTTCCCAGTGGGTACCCACACTTTAAGGGGTGAGAAAGTAAGATGAGAATGGGCAAGGGACAAAGGTGGAGGGACATCAATTTCTTTCAAAACCTGACAAAATTTAGGACATTCTTGGATGCCAGATTTGTTTTTATCAGTTTGTTGTTGTTGTTGTTTTCATATCTCTGTGTGCTGCACTGGGGCTTGCTCACCACCTGTGGGTGGGAAGGAGGCAAGAACCTATGAAGTGCCCAAGGAAAAGAGTGGAACCAAGGAGGCAAGTGTTTGACCTATTTCAGGTTTGAGACACAAATCTCTTGGAAAGTAAACAAATACTAACTTTTGCTCTAGTAATGAAGATGTTTTGGAGTAAATTATAGAATACTTTTATGACATTACCAGATGCTACAAATGCAAAGCATATTTTGCAGAGATTAACCTGATGCTCCAACTTGACATTACACCTAAGTTTCCTACACCTAGTTTGTTAGTTTTTTTGTTTTTATTAAATATCAGCTATCCCAAACTCTGGTTTATTGTGCTTTTAAACATGTAATTTAATTCCATTTAGAAAGTAATATCCTAAAACTGTCAGAAAAAGCCCACTGAAAGGACCATTTGGAGTCCTCCAATCCCAGGTAGTAAAGTTTGGATAATGGATTGTGAGAAATTGGATGTCCTAAGGCAGTTTGACATACTTTGCTTAATAGGAGAAAATTCTCACAGACTGTAAGTTGCCTTCAATGCCCTCCTTCAATATATTTTAGGAAAAGGAAAACATTTCTATGTGCATACATCAAAACAGCAGTAGAAGCACTGTGCAGACAGTTATACCACAAGTGGAGATGTCAAGGTAAGATAGCAAAATGTCAATCTTGGCATTTTCTTATTTTAGTGGAATTTAAAGCATATTATTCCATAAAGCACACATGCCCACACTGAAGATCTGTGCCAAATGAAGAAAAGCAAAGGTATGGAGAAGTGGGCAGGAGAAAGCTGGAAGTCAAGGGAGACTCATGAAAAAGTACTAGAATAATTGAATGTCATGTATCATGGCAAGAAGCCAAGTGGCTACATGTTTGTGTATGCTCCACTGCTATTTTCCTTTGCTGACTTCATCTTCAGCCTTTCCACAGTTCCATAGACATAACAGATAAAGAAATGTATTTTGCATTAAAATAGATCGAGAATTTTCATCAAACTAAAAATGTCTTCACAGACAAATATTTAGGCATTCCCATAAAATATATGGCCCAATGCCTTCCTTATCTACCGTATAAGACACATTTATAGACCCCTAGACAACTATGTCATCTCTAGAAGCAGCTTCCTTTTGGGAAAAAAAAAATTACCTGCATGCTAATCAACCCTGTTAGTCTTACAAAGCTGTTTGGTTCTGATGCAAAGGCCAAACTAACTAGATTGGATTTATTCAGGATTATATTTATCTATGACTTATTTGTGTTAAAGAGTTTGGTAGTTCAGAAACTCACATGATTTTTTTTTTTCACCCAAAAACTATCCAGGCTTAATTTTAACTTCAGCTTATGTCAGTAATAGCTTTTTAAACAGTAATCCCTTTCTTTAGTCTTATTAATTTGCTTTCTCTCCTGAATGATCCAATTTTGTTATATAAATCCAAGATGTTTCCCCCTCCTATATGCATATATTTCGTCTCCTTTAGTGTGTGTGGGTTTTCTATTTACTAGGAAAATTGGTTCTATTTACTACAAAATATTTTATTGGGGTTATTAAAAAAATCATATTTCCACCATGATAATTTCTTTCTCTCAATGGCTTTCATAATTATACCATAAAGTTATGAATATGATGAAAGTTCAGTTAGTTTTCTCCTATAACATATACCTTTAAATAAAACCCAATTAGACTTTTTTCTTCATAAACCCAGAGTTAATTAATATTTTTAGTTATAATATACTGTTTATAAACATATTGTTTCCACTGTTTGAGATCTGAATTATTTAGAGTTTATATCAGAAATATTTTAAATATAACTTAATTTTCCTAGTAAGCTACCAGCTACATCTTTAATTCAGACTGCTTATTTTCAAGAAACCATTTTTTAATACACTTCCACATATTGAGCTCTTTCATGTTTTAAAGAAGAATTTTTAAAAGAAAATCTCAGTAGACTGAGGCAAAGCAATGAGCATGTTCCTCCTTTATATTGGAATGGAAAATTCTGAATTTAAAGTTTATGGTCATCAAGCAATGATGACCAGGGTATCCTCATTAAATAGTCAAATGGGCGAGGTAGTTTCCCCTCCCCTAAGGACTCCACCTATTAGAGCTCTGCTCCCCTAAACACCCTTTACCTGGGGGACTAGGACAGGATTCAGATCCAGGAGCAAATACTTGGAAGGAACTCTTTTGTAAACAGCTGAAATCTGCTTTCCTGCTAACTTAACCACTTTGCAGCGGTGACTTTTAACATTCAAGAGAGAAGGAAAATGCAAACCTGTTTATCACATCAAAGTGTAATTCAGGGGGATGGAAGGATTACAAATCCTTTATCTCAAAAATCTACATGAACTTTATAAAGAGAAGATTAATATTCATATTCACTCCTTGGTTCTCCTTTCTCCCTTACACACGCTCCCAGGAACACAGATTCCTGATGTGAATTCTGGTAAGTAAACTTGAATTTGCGAAGTGTCCTAAGTAGAGTTCAGGAACAAAAAGCTCTCTGTAGCTCTCAGAAGGCAAATCAAACTGGTGGGTCGCCCCTTGGCGAGGTGCAGGGCCAGCCTATGAGGCCAGACTTGCGCTGCGAGCCCTCGCACTCGCTCCTCGCTGCTGCGCCAATAGCACCGGTTCCCTCTCAGCAGAAAAGTGAAGACTGTGTGCGGAGCAGCGACGCACGTCCAAGCGCCCTCTCATTCCCTTGGACCTTCATCAGGTGCGCGTCTTAGCGCAAGACCACTCTCCCCGCTGGGCTCAGGGGCTCTCCATAGCTCCTGCTGAGCCTCAGAGGGCCTAGTCTCGCTCCTGAAACCACCCCGATTTGACCTGAAAGCAGTGGACAAAGTCCCCTACCAACTGAAAAAGATCAGTGGTTCAGGCGCTCAAGCAGATGATTCTCCATTTTGAGCAAAGAGAAAAAGTTTTCCCTTCGCAGGCCAACCTCAAAGAGCCTCCACGAATACAGAAGAAGTTGGTGGTTAACCAATTTGCTGCTAATATTTCATCGTTGGTATTTTCTCCCCTTTAAAGTCTAACTCTTGGAAAAACAACGTATTTTAAGCTTTCCATCCAAATATTGGTACTGGCAATTAGATCCTATGGTGAGGATAGTGCCCTTTTTGTTTCACAGGTTGGCAATCAAAATTAATCTGTGATATTATCACGCACTGTTTCTTGGAGTAAAGCACAAGACTTAACCCCTTTGGCAGTAGTATGTGCAGGTATGTGTGTGTTTTGATAATAGTAGTAGCAGCAGCAGCACCTATGTCACTCTTCTCTCCAGGTCCACTCTTCTAGGGTCCCTAATGAACACGGTAAATGTCAGGCAACCGTCCTGATTAAAACCCTGTTCTATAAGGACAGCTTAACCAGTAACTGGATTTCTGACGCCTCTATGCCTCTAATGGCGTCAGAGTCAGCCCAAAGGAGTGTTCTAAAGCATGAAATCCTCAGGACTTCAGCAGATTCCATCCTCAGTTCCTTACATCAGATGTCACCTAAATCATAGACAAATTGAACACCTTCTTACCTCTCATTCTTGCTCTAGACGATTAAAAAACCTCCTGCATATACAACGGATGAGTAAAATTCAAGCCTAAGAAATAACTTAATTACTCTACATACCTTCAAGGGTATTTTTAAAGGATTACCAAAAAGGGGCAGGGGAAGGTGGGTGAGGGTTTTGGGTTTTTTTGGGTTTTTTAGAGTGCATATTTAGAGTTGGCTCTTTGGGAAGTTTCTAAGATATATGCAGTATCTAATGCAGTTACTTATAATTCCAATAAAATGCATTGGTTCTTAATATTAATGAAATTCTTTATTTTCTCATTTACATATGCCACTTTGGGGATAAGTTTAAAATAATTCTTTGCTGTAATTAAGAATGTAATCAATAATTTAATTAAATGAAATAGAATGTAAATAACTAGCTTTTAAAGTAAGATTGTCTATTAATCTTGCATTTATAATGCTAATAAAATGTAAAGATTTCTCTTAGAGTATATAGAGAAAGCAATGTATATCTTGAAAAATGAAGGAAAAATTATTACAGTATAATTATTTTTATGAAATAAAATAGAACTAGGATAAATGTCTCATATGAGCTATATAACTTCTTTGGGTAACTTATGAATCCCAATTGACTCAAACGACTTAGTATATAATTGTATCTGTACTACTTCTTGCAAATCTTTGCTTTTGAAGTGGACACTATGGGATACTGTAAATCAAATTTCCTAAAATTCTATAATTATCATCATTAAATGTAAACCTTTATTCTTTTCACTATTACATTTGTAAAATTTTGCGATAGTTTTACACTTAAGACAGTGAGTTATATCTTTAGAAAATGGGGAAAAAATTAGATGCAAATATACCTAGAGAATTTAGAATAATGTAGTTAAAACAAAAAGATATGTTAAAGCCAGAATTTGAGATTGAAAGAATTAAGCAAAAAAGAGGGGAAATAACTTTTATAAGGTATCATTTGAAAAAAGGAAAACAATAACAACAAAAATCTGAGACTATTTTAAGATTGTAGCATGTACCTGATTCAAAAGAAGCTAAAATAAATTTAGGTTATATTACATTAACCAAAATGAGGTAGTCACAAATAGGAAAAAAACAAGTAATATCGATACATTTTACTATAAGGAAACTAAGAAGTGCTCTGGAAACTATATATATAAATGGAAAAAAAAACCAAGTCTGAGCTTTCTATTACACAGGAACTCAGACAAAAGGACTGACCCTGTCATATGAAGGAAAATGGCTAAAGGAATAAGAAAACTGACAGTTGTAGCTAAAAAGCAAATATTTAAGATGACAGAAGTGGACTGATTCCAAAGCTACATAATGCTGGACAGGAGAGATATTACAAAGTGTCATGCTGGACACTGTCTCTTTGAAACCAAACCATTTAAATTATGTTATTACTAGAGCTTAAAAAAGTCTTCCTATTTCTGAACTTTCCTTCACAAGAAATCTACAGATATTAAAAATTAGAATTTATTTTCTCCAAAGAGAAAAAAAAAATTTACATTCACAAGCTAGAACTGAAGGTTACTTTTAGAAAGCAAATGTGTGGGGTTTTTTTTCAAATTTGTCACTACCATTCTGACCTGCTCATACTTAACCATATAAATAAATTTGATATTATTATCTATTGACAACAACTTTGACTAGATGGTTTTATATAAATTTTATCAATGTATGTATGCAGTGGGCATCAATTTAATTGATAACTTTAAAAATGTAATAAAGATTATGGGTCTAGATTTTCTAGGCTTAGTTCCAGTCCTGCCCCCTGCTGTGTAATGGTAGGAAAATTATTGAACCTTTCCAGGATTCAGTGCCAACAACTGTAAATTAGGTTTTAGGAACAGTACTTACATCACAGAATCAAAGCAGGTATAAAATGAAGTAGCATATCTTAAAACATTTGAGAAAATGTATAGTCATAAAAAGGACTATGTTTGAATTTTGTTCTTAAGTATGCTTGCACCAAATGTTAGTTTGTAAATGTAGGTATTATCTATAACAAAGAAAAAAAGTCTAAATGTTTTCTGAACTGGGAGTAGATTGTCTACTCCCAGTTTTGTCATTCTCTTACACAACTGTTTGTTTAATGTAAAAACATTTACCTCTTTAGGAGCCACCTTCTCCTTTCAAAATAGTTTTATTGTTATTGTTATGAGGTGCTGTCAAGTTGTTTCTGACTCATAGCAAACCTATGTACAAAAAAAAAATGAGACATTGCCAGCCCTACACCACACTCATAATCATTGCCATGTTTGAGCATTTATTGTAGTAACCAGTGTGTCCATTCACCTTGTTGGGACTCTGCTTTTCTTTCTGACCCTTTCCTTTACCAAGCATAATGCTCTTCTCCAAGTAATGGTCTCTCTTGATGCTATGTCTAAAATACATGAGACGAAGTCTCACCATCCTTGCCTCTACGGAACACTGAATGAAAGTCTGTGGGATACTCAATATTTCTCACAAGCACAATAATTGACAACACACATACATGAATTCCTCTTTGGTATTCCTTTCTCATTTTAACCCCATGTATTTAAAAATATTATACTGAGAAATCAATTAAAATAAATTACCAGTTAAATATTTTCTTTACTTAGAAGCCTTCTAATTCTTTGGTTCTAACATTCGCCAGGAAAATATTAGAAACCCTACTTATTTTCTAGCCATGACTAGATTTAGAAGATTTCCTAGTCCCACTGAATTCCAGAGGGAAGAAGTTTACACAGGAAATTGTTGTATTTATCAATAGTTTACTGAGACACCTAGCAACAACAACAACCAGTCAATCAATAGTCTTGTGAGGAAAGTCTTCACAAGCAATTATGCTAGTTGTCTATGAAAATAGCTTCATTCAGATTTGTGAACTATCAGTGTACGTAAAAAACCCTGAAAAAACAAAGGAAGGCTAATACCACGGTAAGCCAATCAAATTTTGTCTTTCACTACATAAATAAACAAATCAGGGTGCTGTAACATTTGGCTCAAGCATGAAAGAGATTGTGAGGATTGCACAGGATCAGAAAAAGCTTCAATCTGTTGTTTTTAGGGTCCTAATGAGTTGTGGTCTACTGGAGGGTGTCTAACAAGTATACTTACATAATAATAGGGACTTTGCTTTAAGGAACTGTACTGTTATCTTGAAAAGTCCTTGAGCGATGCAAATGTTTAATTATTCAACATTTTTTAAAATTATTCCTTCCTTCTTTTCATTCAAAACTAACCCTTCCATAGGAACATTTTTATTTATTTCCTCTCTTTTTGTTGGTAGGTGCCACCTAATCCACGAGGATTCACAGCAATTCCAGGAACCAAACATTTGAACATTGCCCTATCCTATGCCATCCTCATGATCTCTGATATGCTCAAGCCCATTGGTAGTCACTGTGTCAGTCTGTCCTACTGAGGGTCTTCCTCTCTTTGATCCTCCACACTCCCCAGCATGTTGTCTTTTCCCAAACACTGGCCTTTCCAGACAACATGCCCAAAGTATGTGATGGCACCTGTTCTCATATCTTAGAGGCATCATTCTTGCCTTTCTGAAGGAGTATCCTCTTTGCACTTCCTCTAAGCACAATTTGTTATTTGGGGAGTTGATGGGATATTCAGTAGTCTTCTCCAACACTACAATTCAAAGCCATCAGTTCTCCCATCACCCTTATTCATTGTCCAAATTTTAATTGCATAGGAAATAAATAAGAAAGGTTGGATCAGGCATACCTTGGTTTTTAACTGACATCTGTGTTCTTAAACATTTTGAAGCAGTCTTTGAAAGCAGATTTTCCCAAAGGAACACATCTTTTGATTTATTTTAATTGCTACTACCAAGGGCATTAATTGTGGAAGTAATTAAATTTACATCATTGACAACTTTGAGCTTTTTTCTGTCTCTTAAAACGTTGCCCATTGGTCCAGGGTTTAGGATTTTGTTTTCTTGATGTAGAGATATAATCTATATTAAAGGCAGAATTGATCTTTAGTAAGTGCTTCAAGTCTACTTTCTGCAAGCAAAGTTATATAATGCGTATAATGCTGGTTGTTGATGAATCTTCCTTCAATTCTGATGCCATAGTCTTCTTTATATAGTCCAACTTCTCCAATTATTTGCTTAGCATACAGATTGACCAGGTACGTAGAAAGGATCCAACTCTGATTCACACCTTTCCTGATTCTAAAACTGTGCAATGTTTCCTTGTTCTGTTTGGACTACCGCTTCTTGGTCTAAGTTTCACTTGAGCATGGTTACAAGTTTTGGGAGTCCCATTTTTCTAAATGTGACCCATAGTTTGTTACTACACACACAGTACACAGTAGAATGCCTTTGCGCAATCAATAAAACACAGGCAAACAGGATTCTGATATCCATGTGACATCTACAATGATATCTCTGTGCCATAGTCTCTTATGACTCCAACCTGTATGTCTGTCAGTTCCCTACCAATGACCTTTTCTAGCCACCTTTTAACGATTTCAGAAATATTTTAATGGTATGTGATATTAATGGTATTGTTTTCACATAATAATTTTCACATTCTTTTTGAACACCTTTTTTGGAAATGGGAAAAAATATGGGTAGCTCTCTTCCAATTTTTTGGCAGAGACTAATGATCGTATCTGAGGTTGCATCTTCTTGTTAAAACATGTTGAGCTGGCATTCTATTAATTCCTTGTGCCTTATTTTTTTGGACAATGCCATCAGTGAAGCATTGAATTCTTCCTTTATTACTATTCGTTCTTAATCATATGCTACGTCTTGAAATGGTTTAGTGTTGATCAATTCTTTATGACACAATGACTCTATTACTTTAGGATACTGAAAGTTTCTTGAAGTGTTATGTTTAGGAAAGGTTAAAAGTAAATTTTAAGATACTAAGTATGTTTTTGAAGATAATGAAATAAATGAAGCATTGTACCCAACAAGAAAGATAGCCCTAAATTTTACATATTAAACAATCTGAGAAAAAAATTGCCATTTTCTTGAGAAATAATTAGCCACCTTTCCCGTTTACAGGAGGTTTAGAAGCAGTGACCAAGAAACATTTTAGCAAATTAGTAATTTTAAATATTGCTGCTAATTGTTGCTATGTACCATCAAGTAAGAACTAGTTCAGAGCTGCTACTTCAACAGGTTTTTCAAAGGCTATTAATTACACAAGAGGAGATTTCTTATCTCCTGTTTGATTTAAACCTCATGCCTTTGACAGCACAACTCTTTATCACTAAGTCATCAGAGATGTCTTTTGAAGGATAGTAGCTAGACAATGTTTATGGGCCTAGCTTAGGCTCCTGTGAAGTGGCTGGGTTCTGGGAGATGGTTTCTCGTGTCTTGGTGATGAGAATTGGGTATGGAATGTTTAGTTGTTTTTGGTTTTTTCATCCACAATTAGTTGATTAGACTTGCCAGGTTTAGCTAACAATGAGCTGTGAGCTGGAAGTCTCTTGGTTTCCAGTCACCCAGCACCTGGTGTGTATGCCTATATTTTAAAAAGTGGTATGGCTCGAGGGCCTAGTGTTAGTTGATTTTGGAATGGACATTCTTTTAAGAGGTACAGCAGTGGTCTGTCCATTTGCTATAGTGAGGTAACTTGGGGTTGCTGTGATGCCGAATGCTCTGACATAGGTGTGTCAAACACCATAATGGATACCCATCCTGGATAGTGTTTAGTGGAGCTCCCAGATTGATTCAGGTTTGGAAGCAGAAGTAGCATCCACTTCCTAAACCATATGCCTCTGGGAACTCTATTAACACAGAGAAACTATGATGTTTCTAGAGCAGGGTTCAGGTTTTTTTCATTGGGTTGCTATGAGTCATACTTGACTCAAAGACAGTTAATAATAATAATAACAACAACAAAAACAACAACAGTTTAAACTATATAACACTGTTGATAGATCATACCCAAGCAAGAATGAGAAACAAATGACAGTATTGCTGTTAAAATGGACTCCACAGAAGTGGGTCTTTCTTCGTTTTGTTTTTTTTTTGTTTGTTTGTTTTTGTTTTTTTAGGAAACATCATTTCTGGAACTCTTATGCTAACAGTAGATTTTCTAAAAAATCTATCTTTCACTTGATCCTATTTATTGTCTTGGATTGAATTATTTCCCACAAAATGGGTCAAGCTAACTGGGTCATGATTCTCAGTGACTTGGTAATCATTTAAAGATATAATTTAGCAGTTACGTAAAGATATAATCATCCTCCATGATATGATCATGTTGTAAGATGATTAACCTGGGGTATAAACCTCTAACTTAAGTCAAATCCCTGATCCCATATCAGGGGAGTATTCCTGGATTGTGGTCTGTTGTTGTTGTTAAGTGCCAATCGAGTCATTGGCGACTCATAGGGACCCTATGAACAAAAGTCCTCAATACCTGTGTAACTTTCATCCTTTATCCAGGTTCATAGGGTTTCTGGAGGCAAACTATTTACAGAAGTGTATGCCTCTCCTGCTTCCAAGCTTGTTTTAACCAGGGAACGCCACCAAACACTGTCCACAATGGGTAACCATTATTGCATTTGACACATCAGTGTCACAGTGTTCAGCTTCACAGCGAGGATTGTGGGCTACAAAAGTTTTTGGTTTTGGGGGTTTTTTATTAATCTTAAAAGCTATTAAAGAACAAAGAAATGAGCAGATAAAGAGGAACTCGATGAGTAAGTAGATAGATCCAGAAATGTGGCACATTCTTTAGACCTAAGGTTCTTGTTCTGAGAAACTCCTAGACTAGGGGAGATAGATACCATGACACACATAGATCTCCAAGAAATATCACACATAGATGTTAAAAAGAGATAAATATCTTCTTCTAGGACCAACAAACACAGAGGATCTTTCCCCTGAATCATAGCCCTGAGTTTCAACTTCTAATATCCTAAGCTAGAAAAATAAATTGTTAAAGATATGCACACGTGATATATATTTTGTAGCATGCAGTAGAAGATAACTAAGACAATTTGGTACCAGAAGAGTGAAGTGCTGCTCTGAAAAACAAAACAAAATAAACCAACAACTGCAAAAACCCTCCACTGCATCAACTTGGAGTTGACTCATAATTGCAGCATTATACATACCCTGTTCCTGTTTGCTAATTGCAGTAGCCAAATTGTCTTTTAATCAATAGTTCCCAGGTTCATCCTCCCTTGCCCTGATCCTTTACAGTGTTTATTAATTGTAGTTGTGGTTGTTATTAAGTGCCGTCGAGTCACGGACGACTCATAGCGACCCTATGAACAGAAGACGTGAACATTTGCATAACTTTCATCATTTCTAAAAGTCCATAGGGTTTCTGGAGGCAAGCTATTTCGGAAGTGGACACCACTCCTCCACTCCTGCTGCCAAGCTTGTTCAATCGGGGAGCTCCACGAAACATTGTCCACCATGGGTAACCATTCTCACATTTGACTCATCAGTGTCACATTGTTCAGCATCACAGCAACCACAAGTTACCTCTGTACAGCAAATGAACAGACCAGTGCTATACCACTTAGAAGAATGTTTGACCAAAAACAAATAAAACCAGGCCAGAGGGCCCAAACAAATTTAAGAACGAAGGCAAGGTTCAAACACCATAAGCTCCATAATTCTGCATTCCTCCATAATCAAGCATTCCCATTGGCTCTTACCACCAAAAACCGCCCATCTGGGTGTACCATTTCTTTGAGCAGGAAAGAAACTTGAACAGTTCAAGAAACCCAAGGGGCTTAGGGATAGAGAAGCCTAGGAACTAGGAAACACACAGTAAAGAGACAAAGGACATGAGAAGTAGAGTTGCCTCAGTCTTAAAGGGTAAGACTATAAACCAGTAAGTCCTCAAAAATGAAACTAAAACCTGTTGAATTTCAAAGAGTGGGGTTATGATTCTACTTTCAAAGACTCAGATTCTCTCCAACTTAATTCTAAAGTGTAGGGCTCTAGTTCATGAGTTCCAGGGTAGATGAAACCAGAGCAAGTGACCAAAGCTGAAGAAGCAGGGTGCTTTGCTCAAGGGACAAATGAGTTAAGCTGAGAAGATAGGATTGCCATTGAATTGGAGTAGGAGAATGAGACTACCCAAAACCAAAAGAGCCTAACACTATGCTAGTGGTCATATGGAAATAGAGCAGAAGCCCAGAACTGAATGCCCTCCACCCAGAATTCAGACAGTGCGGCCAGTTCCAAGAGTATGGTGAGAGAATAGAGCATTCTTTTTTAGATTTGAGAACGAATGTAAAATTTTCTCTTTGGTCTTTGCTTGTTTGGTGCCAGTTATCCCTTCCTTCCCTCCAGTTTCTCTCATTAGTAGAGGAATTGTCTACCTTTTGCCTGGCTCACCACTGCACTTTGAGTAACTTGTATTTTATATTCAAAGATGAAGAATTTTTCCACAGGATGCAATTTGGATTTGGAGTAAAGCCTCTGGGGATGCTGTACAAGAGTGAAAGATTTATTTTCATGTGGCAAGGACATGAATTTGAGAGGCCAAAGGGTGGAAGGTTATGGAATTAATTGTATAGCCCTCAAAAATGTCAACCTGGATGGGATCTAATTCTCAGTGGTTTGGTAATTATTTAATGATGTAATCTGGAAATTATGCAGTGTGATGTTAGGATTTTCAAGAATAATCAAGGGAGAATGTGTAAGTAAAATGACTCTTTGAGGTTCCATCCACCATCACTCGCTCCCCCGAGGACACGGTTTCCAGCTGCTTCAATTGCAGACATGTGGTTTCCCATATCAGGGTCTTTAACATCATTGCTGGCTGCAAGGGCAACACAAGAGAGAGAGTAAACCACACTGTGGAGTGATTGTGGCAAGCCACAGCCAGATGAAGTCAGGGCCAGAGCACTTGAGACAGGAACCTCAACATCAGGAAAGAAGAAGAAGAAACGAAAGCCGTGTGTGTCCTTTTGAGGCCAGGTGTTCTAGTGCCCAATCTATCTTGCTGTTGACTAAGAAGCTGCCAGGATTGGTTGAGAGACCATATCTTGCCAATGACTGAGAAGCTGTCTTAGCTAAGGGATTGTGCCTTGCTATTAACCTGGTTGAGGATTGCTATTTGCTGAACCTGAATTTACACTGTGTGATATCCATTGCCTCACCACTTCCTCCCATCCCTCTGTAAGGTGTTTCCCTAAAAATCTCCAGAACTGAAAGTAAAAAAGAGGTCTTACAAAGGCTGTGTGCTCATTTGCAATGAATTTCAGAGTAATCAGAAGTAGATGCAGCAGAGTGGGGGACATGACTGACCTTATAGGAATCAGTATTTCACTCTAGATGCTTTTGGTGGGGGCAGGTTCCTTTTGTGGAATTAAGAGCGACTGGACTTGGATATTGCCATCCTGTCTGATGTGACCAATGAAACAGTTGTAAGGTGTACAGGATGGGATGCAACAGTCTAACTGGGGTTAATATCAAGGGAATAGATCTTGTTAATTGAATTGGAACATACCATGTTCTCAAGAAGTTTTATATAAGGGTTGTGCAACATGGCTCTAATTAGTATGATGGTTTTTCTGCAGCACTTGGGTAATATTCATGCAGCTGTGATTAGTTTTCAAGTGTTGTCTGAATTAAGACTGAATTTGTGCATGATACAGTGTTGCTGAGTTGACTACAACAAACCCACACCCTTTTAATTCTGAATCATCTTTGCAATTTCTGCTGTACTATGCAGTGCAATCACTGGGTCAAACCATCTAATTGACGGCCTTCCTCCTCTCCTTAACTGTTCGTTTTTCAAAGCATGATTTCCATGCCCAAGGACTAGGCTTTCCTGATAGCATGCCTAAAAATATGTGATTGAGTTTCTTGTGTTTGAGTAGCACTCTGGCCCCTTTCTTCCAAAATAGATGTTTGTTCTTTGGTATGCATGATATATTCGATATCTTTGCCAATACTAAAATTTAAAGGTATCAATTCTTCATTGCTCTTCCTTCATTATGCAACTTTCTTATGCATACAAAACTATTGAAAATACCATGATTTTGTGTCCTCTTAGTCTTTAAAATGACATTCATGCTCTTTAGTACTTTAAAGAAGTCCTTAGCAGAAGACTTTGTCAATGCAGTATGTTGCTTGATTCCCCCCACCCCCGCCCCGCTGCATGCAATGGGAATTGACTGCAGAGTCAAATAAAATTAAAATGTAGACACCTTAAAAAATTTTCCCTCTTTGCCATGATATTGCTGAAAGGGCAGTTAGGAAGATTTTTATTTTCTGTATGTTTAAGTGTAATTCATATTGAAGATGACAATCTTCAGCAAGTGCTTCGAGTCCTCTTAAATATTGATAAGCATTGTTGTTTCATGTACGTATAACAAGTTGATGACTTTTCCTCCAATCTTGATGCCACATTCTTCTCCATATAGTCCAAATTTTCAGATTATTTTCTCACCATACAGATGGAATAGGTACTGTGAAATTATACAAACTTGATATATAAATTTCCTCAACTTTGGTGTGTTTTTAATTTTTCCTTTCAGGCATTTATTTTTGTTCATAGTTTGTTTTCATTGAAAATCAAAGAAATTAATAAGCTAAGAAATTAGGCTTTATGTGGAGGAATATGGCATCACGATAACAGGAAAATTTATCCACAACTTGCATTGCAGATGACACAAGCTTGTGAAGCGCTTGCTGCAGAAGATCAAGGACTGTAATCTTCGTCAATATGGATTGAAACTCAATATCAAGAAGACAAAGATTCTCATCACTGGGCCAATTGGCAGCACCGTACTAGACAGAGACAAGATTTAGGTTGCTAACAATTATAATTAACTCAATTCCCCAAACAAAACTCTTGGCACCACAGTCAGGATATCAAAAGATGAAGTGCATTGGGAAAATCTGTTGTCATGGACCTCTCCAGAGTACTGAAAAGCACCAATGCCATTCTAGAGACTAAAGTGTGTCTGTCTGATCCAGGCCATGCATCAGAGAGCTAGACAATGACTAAGAATGACAGAAGAATAATTGATGTCTTTGAGTTGTCGTGGTGGATGAATCTTGAACATATCATGGCCTATCCAGAAAACAAGTAGGTCTATCTAGAAGAGGGTGAAACCAATTTTCTCCTTGGAGCCTAGGATTTTGAAGCTCTGTCTGAAATACTTTGGGCATGTGGACAGGAGGGACCAGTGCATGGAGAATGACATCATGCTTGGAAGGTGGATGGAGGACCAGCACAGGAGAAGAAGATCTAAAATGAAATGTATTGATACAGTAACTTGAGCACTGGGGTTAGGTATGTTGGAGCCAATGAGACTGGCTCAGGAGCAGACTTCAGAGTTGTCGTACACAGAGTTGCTATGAGTCACAGAAGACTCGACAGCACATATCATCATCAAGAAGTTATTATGAATCAAAGCATAAATACACAAACACAATATATAATCCAAAGAGACGCAGCATTCAGATATGAAGCAAAAGGAAGTGTTCATTCACACACACAGTAGCTTGAGATTTATTGGATCTCATTGTTTCTGTATGCAGGTTTCTAACCATGGGGGCCAAATTACTTTGGTTATAAAAACTATTATCTTCATATTATTGTTGTTGTTGTTAGGTGCCATGGAGTTGAGTACAAGTGACCTTATGAACCAAAGATCTGAAATCAGTCCTGTCCTGCACCATCCTCACACTTCCTGACACACAACAGTCCATTGTAGCAGTCACCTTGTCAACACCCCTCCACCATTTCCAACACCATGTCTCTCTCCTAGGAATAGCATCTCCTATCAGTATGTCCAAAGTATGTTAGGTGAAGTCTCATAATTTTTGCCTCCAAAGAGCACTCTGGCTGCACCCTCTCTATATCTATTCCTTTTCTTGACTGTCCATGGGATGTTCAGTGCTTTTCTCCGATACCACAATTCAAAGGCATCAATTATTTTTCTGGCATCCTTATTCATTGTCCAGGTCTTGGATGCAAAGGTAGTAATTGGAAAGACCATGGCCTGAATCAGATGTGCCTTAGCCCTCAAACTGACATCACTACTCCTCATTAATTTAGAAAGGTCCCTAACTTCAGATTTTTTT
>NW_006399771.1:5793440-5817793 GCF_000299155.1 Elephantulus edwardii
GTTTCAGTGCACTAACTGCAGATTTTCCCAGTGCAATGTACCTTCTTGTTTCCTGACTGCTCATACCAAGGGTGTTAATTGTGGATCCAAGCAAGATGAAGCTGTTGACAGTCTCAGTCTCCTCTCCATCCATCATGATGCGGTCTATTGGACCAGTGGTAAGACTCTTTGTTTCCTTGATATTGAGACACAATCCATAATGAAGGCTTAATTCCTTGATCTTCTTCAAAAAGTGCTTCAAATCATCCTCACTTTCAGTAAGCAAGGTTGTGACATCTGAATAATGCAGGATATTGATGAGTCTCCTTCCAATCCTGATGCCACACTTCTCTTCATAAGGTACAGCATCTTGGATAATTTGCCCAGCATATAGATTGAATAGGCATGGCAACAGAATACAGCCCTGATGCACTTCCTTCCCAATTCCAAACCATGCAACGCTCCCCTGCTTCATTCACACAAAAGCCTCCTGTTCCAAGTATAGATTCCTCCTGAGCACAATCAAGTGCTCTGGTATTTCCATTCTATTCAATGCCAGCCACAACTTGTCATCATCCACACAGTCAAATGCCTTCGCATAGTCAATAAAGCACAAATAGATATTCTTCTGGTATTCCTTACTTGCAGCCAGGATCCATCTGACATCAGCCATGATGTCCATGGTGCCAAGGCCTCGTCTAAATCCTGCTTGAACGTCTATGTAGAAATGGCTGCATTTTTAAATGATCTTCAACAGTATTTTGTTTGCATGTAATAATCTATAATATTTTTTTATGATTTCCACACTCAGTTGGATCATCCTTCTTGGGAATAGGAATAAATATGGATCTCTTCCAATCCATTGGCCAGACAGCTGTTTTCCAAATTCCTGGCATAGATTGGTGAGTGCATTCAAAGCTTCAGCTGTTAATTGAAACAAGTCAATTGGTAACCCATTGGTTCCTGGGGCTTTATTTTTCCCAATGCCTTCAAGACAGTTTCCACTTCCTTTTTCATTACCATTGGCTCCTCCACATGGTGCTTCCTAAAATTTTTCAGTGCTAATCATCAGTGTGTGACCATGAATACAAAGACTTCATGAAGTGTCTCTTTTTAAAAAGGTTCTGTACACCAAGACAGTTATAAAAAATTTACTTCCCAGAATTAAGGCCACCTTAGAACCAGGTTTTAACAATTTAAAAATAGTGACTAGTAACAGAAAGCTTTTCAATGTGACTATTTTGATTCATAAAGTTTTTTTTTAAGTATTTACAAAAAGAGTATAAATATTCATGAATTTAATGAAGCCGGGCTTCCATTCTTCACTTTCCATATTCTTGATTTACATTACTTTTGGCTCCTTCACATGTTTGCCTTTATTTATAAAGTTTTGTTTGACCTTCAGACAGATGAATTTTTAAATTGTAACAAGTATCTAATATGTGCAGAAATGGAAAGTAGCATTTTAAAATTCATTTAGGTCAATGCATTTCCTACTCTTTGGAATCAGTTTAGCTTAATGAATCTGTTGCTTTTGTCGACTGGAATGATTTGAAATGCCTACCTACCATATGACTTTATAAATGTATAGGCAACATTTATTCATTATGTTAGAATTTGAGGTACATTCCAATCCACCATTTCTGTGTCCCTGACACATGTCAACTACATAAAAAGTCAAATACAATGTAAAACCCAAAGCCTCAAAGAACAGTTCAGTTCCCAGGAAAACAGTGATAGCATAACAAGGGAAAAGTTTCTTTAGAACCTAACAGCATCAAATTAGTACTGCTAAAATAATACATGGAGGATTTACAAAAACATCTGGAGATTCCTTCTAGTATGCATTATCTAATCTGGTGGCCTAGTGGCAAGAGGCTGAACTGCAATTCAGAAGGTACAGAGATTGAATACATCAGCTGCTCTGTGGAAGAAGGATGGACAATCTCCTCTCTTGCAATTAACTGCCTCTGAAAACATGTCAGAGGTCAACTATGAATTGGTTCCAACTCCACAATGAACAAGACTAATTTTATTGCTTTTTGAGTTAATGAACAAAATTAAATTTGAATCAACATTCCACATCCCATCCTTTCTTTCTAGACAAAACCATTTTTTACATAGTTTTAAGTGTTCATATTTCCTAAGCTACATTTAAGGAAATCTTCTCTAGACTTACGGATATTGGTGTTCTTCATCTCTTCCAGGAAACTCCAACTCACATGATATTGTCATTCATCATCTAGCCAAGCTCTTCACGTGCTCTTCAGTGAAATCAGAAATTTTCAACGTTATTGAGTCAATAAAATAAAGTGTGGAGTCAGCAGATTCAATGGAGGTCTGGTTTTTCCTCACCACACTGGATTTCTAGGGGCCACTTGGATTGAGTTGAGAATATGCACAAGTAGAGGCTTTTCTTGGCCTTGGTCTCTTAATAGTAAAAATGCAGAAGAGATAGATGGGAGAGGAAGACCACAAGGAGACTGGCTGTCTACTACAGGGGACCTCCATTTCCCTCGGTGGTCGTATTGGGTGTTGGAGTGGCAACTGGGGTATACTGAGAAGTATTGCTTGATTGTGGCATGATAGTTCTATTATTTGAATAAATCTGCACAGAGAGGAGCAGCACTCGGAGCAGCAGCCCCACCCCAAGCCTGGCCATCATTGCTCCACCCAAGTCCCCTCTGTTGGTGATCAGCGAGTTTCTTATGCTGAGAGTGAGGAGAATCATGGCCAGGAGAGAACACAGCAAGGTCCCCCTTTCCTCAATTTTAAAATCATGTACTATTTATTTTTTTCTTTCTGAATTATTCCATTTTGGCTTATTTAAAAATTAGCTTTAATACAGCATTTGCATAGTCAATGAAACACAATTAAACATCTGTTTGGTATCTTCTACTTTCAGCCAAAATCCAGCTCACATCAGCAGCAATCTCCCTCACTGAATATCTTCTTCTGAATCTAGTTTTAATTTCTGAAAGTTCCCTGCGGATATCCTCCTTCATCCATTTTCCTATGATATTAATGTTGCTATGTGCCATTTAGTTGCCTGCAACTCATAGCAACACTCTGTACAACAGTCATAAATACTGCTCTGTCCTGTACCAACCGTATTGTCTGACACACCTACCCCCATTAACCCAGTCACTGAATCTATCCATTTCACTGAAGGTCTTCCTCTCCTGCGCTGTCCTGCCACCCTCCCATGCATGACATCCCTTTCCAACAACTTGTCCCTCCTTGCGACATGTCCAAAGTAGAACAGATGAAGCTTCAGAATCCTTGCCTCCAAGGAGCAGCCTGGTTTAACCCTCTCTAGGACAAACCTGTTTTTACTCTTAGCAGTCCATGGTATATTCAATACTCTTCTCCAACACCACAGCTTAAAGACATCAATTTTCCTTCTATCATCCTTAGTCATTGTCCAGCTCTCTGATGCATAACAAGTGATGGCAAAGACCATGGCCTGTATCGGGTGCACCTTATTCTCCAGAGTGACATCATTGCTCTTCAGTTCTTTGGAGAGGTCTCTAACAGCAGACTTTCCTAATTCAATACATTTTTTAATTTCCTGGCTGCTGGTACCAAGAGTGTTGAGTGTGGAGCCAAGCAAACTAAAGCTGTTTATAATCTCAATCTCTTCACCATCCATTATGATGCTCCAACTGGCCCAGTAGTGATATTAATGAAGTTCTAAAATAACATCTTCATTTTGCTGGATCATTTTCTAAGGGAATAAATGTGGATTTCTTTCTGTCAATTGTTCAAATAGAAAATTGTCTTCAAAATTTATGTCAATTGACCACATAGATGACACAGATGAGTGAGCACATCCAAGGTCACTCATTTTTGCTGAAAATTGGACCATTATTTTGCCAATACTTTCAGAGCAATGGGACTTCTTTCCTTGCCATGGGTTCTTGGTCAAAGGCAACTCCTTGAAATGGTTCAGTATAGATCCATTCTTCTTGGTGTAGTAATTCTATGCGTCCCTTACATCTTTGATGCTTTCTGTGCCATTCATATTTTGTCCATATAGTCTTTTAGCATTGCAACCCAAGGCTTGAATTTGTTTTTGAGTTCTAGTATCTTAAGATTTTATAAACCTGCTCTTTATTTTTTGGTTTTCTAACCCCATGTCTTCGCACATTTATTTGTAATGTGTTATTTTGTCTTTTTGCACCAGCTTTTCAAATTTTCCGTTCAGCATTTTTATTTCCTGCTTCCAACCTTTTGCTTTAGCTTCTCTCTATTCAAGAGGAAGTGTCAGAGTCTCTTATGATATCTATCTGTGGGTGTTCCCCCCTTTCCTGTATTTTTAATGACATTTTGCTTTCTTCATGATCTTGATGACATCTCACACTCCTGGACTCTGATTATTAGTGTTCAAGCCATCAACTATATTCTTGAGATGATCTCTCAATTCAGGAGAAACATGTTGAAAGTACACTACTCATGCTAAGCATATGAGCTAAATATTTGTGAATAATGGGCATAACTCTGATGCACACTTTTCTTGATTTTGCTTCTTGATCTAAGTCCAGCCTTTCCCTGAGAACACTTAAGTGTGCAAGCATTCTTCTCAATCTTAGCCATAATTTGTTATAATACACACAATCAAATGTGTCTGCATAGTCAATAAAACACAAGTAATATCTTTCTGCTTATGTCTCCTTTCAGCCAAGACCCATCTGCTATGATGTTGCTGATTCCATGGCTCTTCTCACTCTAGTTTAATTTCTGGGCATTCTGTGTTCATGTATTCTTTCAACCACTTATAAGTAATCTTCAGAAAAATTTTACTTGCATGTTATATTAATGATATTATTTGATAATTTCTACATTCTCTTGAATCACCTATTTTTGGAATAGGAACAGATCCTTCCCAGTCCGGTGGTCAGGTAACTGTTTTAAAAATTTCTTGGCATAGACTAGTGAGTATGTCCAGGACTGCATCTGTTTGTTGAAATAAGTCAATTTTAGTCCATCAGTTCCAGGGACTTGATTTTTTTTGCCAATGCCATCAGTGCAGATTGAACTTCTTTGTTCATTAATATTGGTTCTTGATTAGATGCTACTTTCTGTATTTACCAATGTTTTTAATATAATGACTCTGTTTGGTTTTTCCCCCAATTTTTTTCACTAGTTTATTTACAAAATTCTAATACAAATTCAAACAAATTCTTTCAATTTCCCTCACCCTCTATCCATCAAATTGTACAACCCAATGATGAATCCTCTCTTCCCCCTGTACATCCACATTCCTCTGCTTCCAGCCTCTCCCACCCCTCCTGGGTCCTTACACTCTTTCTACAATAACGGTTTTATACAATATTTATCCTTGTGAGACTGAGTTAATTTGCTCACTTAAAAAGCTCATAGTGCTTTCCAAACCCTCCCAAGTTAGGTAATAATTTACAAAGTTATTGCTCCTGTGGGCTGCATACTTTTCCATTGTGTGAATGTACCATAATTTCTCAATCCATTCGTTTATGGTTGGACATTTGGACTGTTTCCATGCTCTTGTGATTGTGAGTAATGCTGCTATGAACACTCGTGCACAAATGTCAGTTTGTGTCTCAGTTCTCCTATTCGCAGAGTATATTCCAAGTAGTGGAATAGCTGGGTCATATGCAATTCCTATGTTCAGCTTTTTGAGGAAGCACAAAACTGTCTTCCAGAATGTTTTCACCATTTTACAAACCCACCAACAATGTATAAGAGTTCCTTTCTTGTCACATCCTCTCCAGCATCTATTACTTGTCCTATTAAACTTTGGCACTCTTACTGGAGAGAGATGGTACCTCATTGTGGTTTTGATTTGTATCTCTCTTATTGTTGATAATTTGGAGCATTTCTTCATGTGTCTGTTTGCCATTCGAATATCTTCCTCTGTAAGAATTCCTTTCATGTCTTTTGCCCATTTTGAAATTAGGTTATCGGTCTTTTCATTGTGGAGGCCCAGGAGTATTCTGTAAACTTTTGTGTTGTAAGACTCTTGTCTAAGATGGTATTACCAAATGTTTGTTCCCAGGCTGTAGATTTTCTTTTCATCCTGTTGGAAAAAGTTTTTGATGTACACAGAGATGTAACTGTTAGAAAGTCCCTTTTTATTCCTTCCATTTTCATTCGATGCTTCCTACGTCATTCAAGATTTTGTCCATAGAATCATTCAGTACTGCAACTCAAGCTCAGAATTTGGTTTTCACTTCTTTCACTTTAAGAATTCCAAATATGTTCTTCCTTTGTTGATTCCTAAACATAGTTCTTTGTACAGTTCTTTGTACATTTTATTAAAATACTTTGCTTTGTCTTCTAATGCTGTCCTTTGAAATATTCAGCATTACTTCCCTTCATTTTGGCTCCTTTTGGTTCCAGTGCAATTTTCAGATTATCTTCTGACATCTCTTTTGGTCTTTCCTTTATCTTCTGTCTTTGTAATCACCTCTTGGTTTGTTCTGTTTTGTTTTGTTTTAATAGATTAAATCATGTGGCCTATGGATGCACTGAACATTGTTGTTGTGTACTATTAAATCAGAACTGACTTACAGCTTATCCTCTGACTCATAGTTGACGCTTCAGTGGATTTTCAGAGGCAGTTAATCTCTCGCGAGAAGATTGCCCATTCTTCTTACCTGGAGCAGATGGTGGCCTGGGAACCTTGTGAATTTGGGATTGCAGTGTAGTTTCTTGTCACTAGCCCACCAGTGCTCCCAATCTATTCTTGAGATAGTTTTTAAATTCAGGTGAGATACTCTTTAGGTTTGTGGACTGGTTTTATTCTTCCTCATCTTTAATTTGAATTTGTACATGAGTAATTAATGGTCTGTTTTGACACCCAATAGTGAGCTTCTCTATGGACTTTTTGCATAGATATAGTCAATCTGATTCCTATATAGTCCATCAAGAAAGGCATATTTGCAAAGGCACAATTTAAGTTTTTTAAAAAGATATTTGCAATGGATAAATCATTATACAAAATTCTATTATTTGATTTCCACTCTCATTTCTGTCACCAAGTCCATATTTTCTAGCTATCAGTCCTCCTTTTTCCAACTTTTGCATTGCAGTGACTGATAATTATTAATCTTGGTTGCATATTCAATCAATTTCAGACTGAAACAGCTGGTAAAAGCTATTAATCTGAAGTTTTAGTGGTTGATGTGTACATGTGATAAACATTAACAGGCACTTTGCGTACAGACGGATAGTATCCTATCATTCACAGTATTGTACTTCAGGATTGTTGCTGTTGATTGCTTTAGAGTCAAGCACGACTCAGAGTGAAACGATGAACAAAAGACTTTCTATAACTTATCATTTCTGAAAATTCACAGAATTTTCAAAGGCATGTTGTTTAGGAAGTGGATAACACACCTGCTTCAGGATGCTGTTATTGTTGTTAAGTGCTGTCGAGTAGTAGGCGACTCATAGGGACCCTATGAACAAAAGTCCTTGACAGCTGCATGACTTTCATCCTTTCTCCATGTTTGTAGGGTTTCCCGAGGCAAGCTATTTATGGAAGTGGATGCCACTCCTGCTTCCAAGATTGTTTTAACCGGGGAGCTCCACCAAACACTGTCCAATATGGGTAACCATTATGGCATTTGACATGTCAGTGTAACAGTGTTCAGCTTCACAATGACTGCAAATTGCCTCTGTACGGCAAGTGGACACACCAAAGCTATACGACCTAGAAGAATGTTTCACCAGAAACAATTAAAGACAGACCTTAGGGCCGCATTTTGATAATGAATGTCAAACTATTCTTCTTCAACTTGCCATTCCCAACATAATAAATCATATACTTGTCTGATTCAAAGGGGTCAATACCAGTCTATCTTAGATCATTAACTCTTAGGATGTATCAATGCTCATGCATTCTATTTACTTTCTGAGAAGATCTAATTTTCGTAGATTCTTACCTTGTACTTTTATTGTTCTAATTATTAATGGATGTTTATAGCTATTTATTCTCATTTTTGAGCACCTTCGAGTCTGAGTATCTCTATTTCTTTTACTTTGTCTGACAATATTCCTCTGGTATTCAGACAGATGATACTATAAGTTGCTACATATGAAACCCATTATAAAAATCAATCTATGTCACACTTCAAATCATGGCATCTGAGAAATTTAAAACTTTATTAAAACACTTCAAGGTAGGTTCTAATCCTTTTTCATACTACCTGTAACATAAAGAATTTCAATTTGTCTTTATTTGATGATCTCTGATTAAAACCAAATGTTATTGTTAGGTGCCATTTTCAACAAGTCATCGTAATCCCATGAAAAACTGCACAGTTCTGTGCTATTTGCACAATTTTCTCCTTGCCGAAGAAGCCCATTGTTGCAGTCACTGTATAAATCCATTTTGTTGAGGATCTCTCTTCCACTGGCTCTGGTGTTTTTGCAGTCAAGTATCTTTCCCTAGAACTGACACACCCTGACAACATGCCCAAAGTATGTAGGGTGAAGTCTTTTTATCCTTGCCTCTAAAATGCACCCTGAAAGCAATTGCTCAAAGACAGATTTTTGTGTACTTTTGGCAGTCCCTGGAGACATATAATACTCTTTAACACAATTCTAATGTGTCTGTCAATTCTTCATTGGTCTTAATTACTGTTTACTTCCACAAGTGTATATGGGGCAACTATAAATGCCATGGTTTGGATCAGGCCCTCCATAGTCTTTAAACTGACATCTTTGGCCCTTGAGTTTGAATTAAAACCAAATAGAAACAAATATATAAGGGATGAAGTTGTTGTTGTTGTGTGCTATCAAATAGGGTTCTACCCCAAACCGACCCTCAGGCAGGTTTGGCACTGGAGGAAATTGACTATCTTTCCCTCTCAAGGAATGAAGACTTCAATTCCATGATGCCATTTCAAAGTCCAGAACCACAATGGAGGATTATCTACCTTTTCATATGGAATCAAGTTCCACTCACATATCTATTTCCATTGAGTCTATTGTGATTTGGAGCAATCCTCTAGACCAAAGCAGAACTGCTCCATAAGGTCTCTGACGCTATATCTCTATCGAAGCAAACAGTCTCATCTTCTCTTACTAAATGATTGATGAGTTAAAACTGTCAATATTTTGGTTAATAACCTAGCACTTAATCCCATTTCACAATTTGTGGGCTTTCAAAGTTCTCCAGATTTCTGTTTTCACTGGGTTATTTTTAAAATTTTTAAATATTTAAGATATTTGTACCATATTTAAGGGATCGTTATATCTCTGTTATCTTAGTAAGGATATTCTGTATTAAAATACTTAACCTAAATTATCTTATAAAATAACCCAATGATCAGTACTACCCACTAAAAGTATGTGAGTCAAATAAGTTAAACTTGTCTCAGTTCTAAGATATAAATAAAATTAACAAATGAGTTAATTTAAAAAAAATATTTTATGCAGCCCAATATAGCCAAATATAACTGTATTAATATAACAAGACTATTAAAGAAATCATTAACCGAATTTGAATTCTTTTTTAATATTAAAACTTTGGATTTTTTTTTTTTTTAATTCTAAGAGAGAACACCGTTGGCCTAGTGGAAAGGAAGTTATGCTACCAAGCCGAAGGTGGGTGATTTTCCTCTGTGGCCCTCGGCCAGGTTCAAATTGTCTTCCTGTCAAACATTCTTCTAGGTGGTATAGCACTGGTCTGTGCGTTGCTGTACAGAGGTAACTCGTGGTTGCTCTGATGCTGAAGCCTGTGACAGTGATGTGCCAATTGTGGTAATGGGCACCCATGGTGGACAGTATTGGCTGGAGCTTCCTGACTAAATCAAGCCTGGAAGCAGGAGCGGCATCCACTTCCGAAATGGCTTGCCTCCGGAAACTATGTACGAACAGTGCTCAGGCCGGTCGTCCATAGGGTTGCTATGAGTCGTCTACGACTCGAGGGCATCAAACAACAACAGTTAAAAAATTTGAATACATTGCTTTTCATACCAGATTCTTTCAATTTCCCTCACCCTCTCAACCCATAAAATTATACAACCTATGATTAATCCTCCTCCTCCCTCGCCCTGCACATCCTCATCCCTCTGCTTCCACACTCCCCACCCCCACCTCCAGCCCCTTAGATACTCATAGTCATTCTAACAATAATGGTTTTATAAAATACTTGTCCTTGTGGGACAAGAGTCTCATAATGAAAGTTTACAGAATACTCCTGGGTCTCCATAAGAAAAAGACCGAGAACCCACTTACAAACTGAGCAAAAGACATGGAAAATATTTGAATGACCAAAAGACACACGAAGAAATGCTCAAAATTTCTGGCAATAAGAGAGATGCAACAAAATCACAATAAAATACCATCTCACTCCAGTAACAGTGGTCAATTTTTACAGGACAACAAGTAATAAATGTTGGAGAGGATGTGGTGGGATAGGAACGCTTATGTAACACTGGTGGGAATGTAAAATGATACAAGCATTTTGGAAGGCTGTTTGGTGCTTCCTCAAAAAGCTGAACATAGAAATTCTGTATGACCCAGCTCTTCCACTGCTTGGAATATACTAAAAAAAAAAAAGAAGAGAACCTTTGAATCCTTACCTATATTTTATACTTTTATCTCCACTCAGACTAACTTCATTTGAAATCCTGAATAGTCACAGAGGTTAGTGCTACCTATATATTGTACAGCATAGTTCTAGGACAGAGTTCCTTATATGCTTGGCTATATCCTTCTTGTGAATTTCACAAGTCATCACAGAAAGTAGAATTCTATACAAGTAAAGAACAGTTCCATATAAGCATGATAGATAGCATATTCCAAGCCATACACAGTATGGGCTGTACAATTTTAAAACATAGCAATGATTAAAATAAAAATTAGCATTGAAAACATTCATTCCTAAATCTAGGCTATGAACAATTTACCAACATTTACCATATTTTTAAGGTAAGGCATAGTTAACACTTAACTGCTCGACTAGGAACTTGATGGTTTGAACTCTTAAAGAAAGGCATGGCTATCTATCTCTGAAAGATTATAGACTTGAAAGAGTATACACTTATCCATGTATTCTGTATGCCTGGATTGCAAATGAGGTGAATCTACATGATGACAACTGATTTATTTTTTTTTAATATAAAGCTGGAAAACTGATTTGGTGGGAAATATGAACATAATAAAATATGGCTTTATTGCCTCTATTAAAATATATAGCAAATGAATGATTTTAAGAGAATAGCAAAAAAATTTCCATTTTAAAAGAAATTTATGTGTAAGATAATATGACATACATTGTCAGTAAATTATTATACAAATAAATATTAAATGTTTCATTTTATTAGTCTGAACTTTAGATCAATTTTACTCAATTTTGAGAAAATATAAGTAAACCATAAAGAACTAAAAGGAAATTATTACAAAGCTAAATTCAATAATTAAGTAGTATGTTTAAGAAATAGAAGAACTAAAGTACATTAAGCTGATGATACAAAGATTTATTTACAATTAGGCAAAAATCTCTATGTTAAATTTTCAATTTCAATGTCTTTATCTCTATGTCCTCTGTTTATTCTTCCTAGTTTTCTTCAAAAGAGGAAAAGTCAAACTAATTTTCAGAAATCTTAGTTTTTCCTCTCTTTTGCCTCTGAGGCAAAACAGGGCTTAGATTAGTGTTTCGGCTTTATTTTATCAGTTTGCCTTTTTAAAAGAGAAAGATATCTACCTATAAGTTATGATCAGGAACAAAAATTTAAATCCATATCCACTAATGGTTTGGAATGTTCCCCAAAATACCTAATAATACTTGTTATAATGCTTATATGCCTGAAGACATTGGTGGGCAGATGCGACTATGTGAAGGTAGATATCTCCGTAGGCCAGTGTAGTTAACTTTGGAATCTCCAATCACTTTTGCTGACACTTCCATTGGGGTTTTTGATACAATATTCTCATTATCAAGTCCCTCTGCTATTTCTACTACTAGTGACCCATGGTTACTGAAGAAAGCAGTTGGGGGAAGGGACAGGAAGAGGTGTGGGAACTGACTTGAAGAGACATTGACGAGAACCCAGGAGAAGACAAAATATCCTTTTGCATCAAAAATTTGCACTACAGAGTTCCATGACTGTCAACCCGCAATTTAGAGGCAGCAAAATGGTAACGTGTTTTCATAGTTTCACCTGCCCTAACCTTAAGGATAAATATTAGCTGCAATGTCTTCATAAGGATAGAAAAGAAAACGTAACTCTTGGCTTGACTTATTTTATTCAATTAAAGGATTTAAATTTACATTTTACTTTTCATAAATACAACTAAAATGATGTTACAAAATGAAAAATCTGAGTTTTGGAATGATTTTTTAAATGATAACTTCAGAACTTTGACACTATGAGCAATACTATATAGAAATCCAATTTAACACTGCAATTAGCAAACTAGATTTTATTTAAATATGCATCAATAATCTACAAATACTCGAGCATCAACAGCCACAATCCTTCTCAAAATTATTAATATAAGACAATTACACAGATTACAGAATAAAGGAACTGTAGATTAGAGTTCTTTTTAAGCACTGCAATAGTTTAATCATCAGCATCTCATTTTTCATACTAGCATTTTCACTTCATTGATTTGTGTATATGAACCATAAAACCCCATCAATATTAGTTTTAATGTGGGTTGTTTTGTGTGTTTTTTTTTCCTGCAGGGTTCACAATAAGCCAAGATAAAATATTTTCCATCATTACATTATGATGGTTTGTGGATGTTGTTAGTGAAAGGATGACATCACAGTGTGTTCACAAAGCAACTACACATGGAGCTTATGTTCCAAAGCTTGATTTCTAGGCCACAACATATGAATCTATGTTTTCTTTATTGATTGACAGTCCAAGGCTCATTAACAATTCTATTTCAATGAAGTTAAAAGAGATTTATAGGACTGAAATGGAATAGGGCCCCCAAAAATAAATGGGAGGAAACAAACTAAATACATGCATCTCTAAATCTGTTTAGTTATTTCGATATTCCAGATGAAATATTTCAATTAAAAAATAGGAAAACAAGGGAAAAATAAAGTTCACTGTATCCTATTACAGAAAAACACAACTATGGAAAGTCACTGGAGAACTATGAATTTAGCTTTGTCAAAAAACTCCAGGCTCAGGAGAGTAATAGATCCCAAGGTGCATTAGATGTAAATGCAGCATTTTGTACATTGTAGTTGTAAGTTATCATAGAATAGTAACCACATAAAAGAAAATTTTAGTAAATTCATTCTGTAATTTTAGAAGATCTTGATATTAAAATTGTTAATTTTGAGCTTTAGAGTTTTTAATTGAGAATTTTAAGGCAACTTTAAAAAGTTAAATGTTAAAGCAGTCAGTAATGTGAATTAGAATTAATTAATTAGAATTAGAATTAACAGGTACTTTTTATGGATAAGGGTAATAAAATATGCCTGAAATATTATCGTTTAAATGTCAATATATTAAATCAATAATTATTTAAATGTGTGTTCTATTTTCATTTAAATAGTATGTATATTTTCTTTTAATTGTATGCTCTACTGTAGGACTTTTTTCTTTTGCAAAAGAAAGACTATTTTCATTGTATATCCTGAATAACTTTACATATTAATTTCTCTTCAAAAGTCTATTAATATTCATCAATGCTATACTAAACAGCATCAATAATAAAGTTATATTCTATTATTCTACTATATGTATTTATATGTTCTATATTTTACTATATGTATGATAATAAAACTATTTTGCATGCATAGGTAAAAAAAAAAATTAAATGGAACTGGATATGTAAAATTCTGCTGCAATATTTCTAGAACTAAGAATTTCCTGGAGTTCATCTGTATGAGTACAGGAATCATTGCAAAAGCTCTATTTCACAGATGGGAAATAAGATAACTCCATCAGAAAGCAAAATTGTGAAATATGTATAATGATACAAATTAAGTACAGTACTCTAAAACTTCGTATCCAATTGGTAACATGACCAAATCTCCACAGACTTCTTGAAAACGTTCACCATATGTTTTGAATGCTGAAGCTTGAAGGATTACTTGGAAGTTTTCTCCTTCTTTTTCCCACTTCCCCATCCACCACTCAGTTGTACAGGATGGTCTCGGAATGATATACGTTCCTTCTTAGAAGGTCTTGAATTTGTTATCATTGGTGCAAATATTCCCTGAATTGTGCAACCTAGATGGTGACATTAAATGTACACTTTTACTTAACATCTTCTAAATATAAAATTACATTTTACAGCAAGAAATGTATTTAAGTAAAAGACATGCATTTGGGAACTCTATGATCTTTGAGTTTATAAAAGCATCTTTATTGAGTTTTCTTTTGTTTGCAGAATTCTATAACCAAAGTTTGAAATAAATTGCATTTGTTGTCTGGATTCTGACTCTTAGCAACACCATGTGACCCAGTGACACTTCCCTAACAGAGCTGACAGAAAGTGAGAATAAGACCTTGCCCTTGTGAGCTGCTGCTCATGGAACTTCTTTTTCTTGTGGGTTAGAACTGCCAACCTATCGGTCAGCAGGAAAATGCTTACAAATTGGGCCACTAGGCTCTTTAAATTGTGTATAGATTAAGGAAAAGAATCAAGTTATACATATGAATCTGATTATAGCATCTTTCTTCTAACTACAGATTCAACTCTCCCTATTCCTGCTTTTAGATGTTAAAAGAATGAATATTGTCATAAAGAGTGAAAACTTTTATTGTAGTTTTTTTTCTATTTTCTAAATAATACATTTTTCTAAAAAATTAGTTTTAAAATTGTCTTAGCAAATAAAAGACTTCTTTGGAAAAAGGAATTATAAGGGAAAAGGCAAAACATCTGAGATCTAGAGTCGAAATTTATTCATGGATTATTTAGTTTGTCTCCATAAAACACACCTTTGTCTCTTTCACAGTCACAGACATTCTGAGACATTCAGAGCCGAAGCTGTGAGCTTTAGTTTTATAGATGAGATCAATAATTCTTGCATTGTACAGTGAAGATTGTCTTTCTGATTGTTACAGTAGCTTAAAGAGTGCTTAATAAACACGGGCTTTAACATGGAAAGGTTTGCTAGTGTTTATATTCAACAAACTAGAAATTATCCAGAGTAAAATAATTTAAAAATATTTAACTCTAAAATGAATAATAATCACAAGAATAGGCTTATTGATTTTATCCAACAGCAACTGAAGCAAATGGAATATATGATTAAAACATCATGATCATCTGCTTGGATGAGGATGAAGTGAGAAGACCTGGGTGAACCTGTCACAAAAGCGTTTAAAAAGTAGCAGAGGGGCACCCAGAAAGCATCAGGACTGGCTTGAGGCAAAGGTTTAAATGAGGCCACTTTTCTGCTGTCAAACTTTAGGAAAACAAAAATCGTATTCTTTTTACATTAATAAATTTCTGATAAAACCTTCAGAAACAAAAAAAGAAAGCATTAGACCATTTGAGAGAAATGTAATTTAAAATTTGGTGCAATGCATTCATGAATATTTTCTTTGAAAGTCCATTTCCTATTCAACAGCTTAAGAATAGCCTATAAGACTTTGGTTTTTCATTTCAAGGCCAGATCAGGAAAAGAAATTCAGAGGAATTAACGAACTCCTAAAGAAGAAGTATGTTTTATTTTGGTCTTTAAAAAAAAAATAAAGAAAAAGAAAAATACATTACTGAAAGCTTCTGCATTACTTTTCCCTAGGGAGGAAATTAAGAATGGGTATGCCACACGCTAGGCTAGCAAGCCTAAATACCTACATCTAAGTCTGTAATGGAGTTAGAAACAGGACGCAGTTTGGAAGTTGGGAGAACTGCAGTAGTCTGTGACAGTAATCACAGCAGAGACTGTGACTGAGGTCATTGCATCTGAAAACTGGCTGGAGGGTCAGCTATGGTGGCATAAACCACCACCAGTAGAAACAGGCATCCATCTAGGGAGGGTTTGTACTATATTAAACTACTCCCTGGAGGTAAATCAGTAGTCCTTCATGGCACTGCAATCGCTCTTCTAAACAGCAGGGAAGTTACTGAAGCATAAGGAAGCATGGATTTCCTAGATGATAAACTAGTGGCTAAGGAGAATCAGAAGGCTCCCTACACACTTACCCTCCTTCTACTTATTATGTACTGAAAATATTTGGGCTATTTTTCCACCCAGATAACAGAAATGGGAATCTTCTTTGGTCCATGTTAAAAAAAAAAAAGAAAAGAAATAAAGAAAGAGAGAGAGAGAGAGAGAGAGAGAGAGAGAGAGAGAGAGAGAGAGAGAAAGAAAGAAAGACATTGATGCAACAATTTCATGTCCCAACAACGAGAATTATTTAAAGAATACTTCCTGGCCAGCAAGGATGTATTTATAGTAACATATTAAATAAAAAAGTTTAAGAAGTGAAAAAGAACGGATATATATTCAGATATATATATTTATTTAAGGGAGCTCTGGTGGCTTACAGGTAAGGAATTGCGTTGCTAACACAAAGGCAAGCAGATTGAATCCACTCTCTGCTCCACTGGAGAAAGATGGGCAATCCCCTCCTGTGAGATTTACTGCCCCTGAAGATGTGCTGGAGGGTCACTATGAGTCAGTTCTGACTCTACGGTATACAGTAACATATATTAAAGATAAAAACGGTTCTTGTTAGGAGTAACTCTGTGTATAACAGAATAAAACAATGAAAGATAAAAAATGCTATGCGTAATCTAGTTGGAAGCAGCTCATAACTGACCTCCGCTCCTTTGCAGGTTTTCAGAGGCTGTAAATTGTATGGCAAGAGAATGTCCATCTTTTAGTTGGCATTATAACTGAATTGTGGTTAATGAAAGAATATTTCTCCAAAGAGGCTCACAGAACATTTTGCTTCAAGAGAAAAGGATAAACCAATTTCCTTGTAAACAAGGCACAAAGTAATAATACATAGGAAAAGACTTATCCTTCAAATATAATTCAATAACAATTATTGTTTAATCTTACTTCTACTAAACAATCTTTGTAGATAGATGCATTATTTACAGCGCCAGAATTGACAGACTCTAACAGAATCAAGGGGGAAAATATGAAACAGAACATCAAACTTCTAAAAACAAAACTAAAACCAGACTATTCAACTAGTTGGAACTATAGGAATCCCATGACCTAATGCCTGGAGATATTCTAGATCTTAAGTCTAAACTAGTCCCTGATCACCTTTTAGCCAAACAACAGATTGGCTTACTAAATAAAGAATATCACCCACAAATACAATGTATATTTAATAAAAATGTATATAACACCACAAAGTCACTAATCACCTTAAAACAAAGATGAAAATGAAAAGCGAGAGGGAAATTAGATTAATTGAAATGGAACAAGCAACACAGAACAGAAAGCATTAGAATGTTCACACACTATGAAGAATATAATTAATGTCACTGAATAATTGGTGTAGAAATTTGTGGACAGAAAATAACTGGTCTGTGAACATTCACCAAAAACAATATATTATTTTTTACAAGATGCATACTTCACTGCTAATTCTTTATTAATATAATCTTTTGCTGAAGGTGACAAAAATGCAAAAAAGTGGTATTTTTAATTAAAATTATGAAATATTTACAACTTTTTGTAGCTGTAATTTCAAAATAAACTGCTTTAACATATACTTATCTTTTACATAAAAGCCTTATTCTTAAAAAATGCTGTCAATCTATCAGATTTTTTCTATTTTTTCATTATTTATTACATGATATAATTTTCCCCCCAGAACTATTCTGCTGCCCCTGTTTCTCTGAACTGCTCATAAATTTGCAAATCTTTTTATTTTTCTCTACAGTATAACTCTATATTTAGAAGGTAGTTTGTAGATTCTCATTGATATAATTCCTTCACCATATATAATTATAATTACAGACCCTTCTATATATCAGTATACCTTTATAAAAATTTCAAATTATGTTTTCAGTGAAATGAGAACTAGAAAGAAAATGTCATTAAAATAATATAAACACCAAAAAGAACAGAGTGTTCTTTTAAAAAGCAATCTCTTTGGGGTGTGTTTAAGAGCTGTGCTTTATTGTTTAATGTGTAAATAAATCATTTGAGTAGTAATCAATGCAGCTTATTCTCTCATTGTATTTAGTGAGTCTTTTTTATCATCATATAAATCCTCAAATTATGAGGCATATAGAGAATAATTTGAAGAGTAAAACAACACGTCTGTGAAGGAGATACATATTGCCATTCATTGCAAGGCTATTACTTTGCTGTATGATTACCTGAGAAATAGAAAAAAAGAAAATAAGCAATTTAATGCAGTCAATGTATAATCATTCTGCAATTACTTATCCATGTGAAAAAAAAAAAAGATCCTTGCTTTTAAAAAATGGCATTAGACCTTGATTTACTGATGAGCTCTTGGGACATACATATGTGACTCAAGGATCTTGGACAAGTTTCCTATTTTTTTGCAAAATTAGTCTATTAGATTTTTATTTATTTTAACAAGAGTCTGCTGCATATTTATAGGTGATCATATGTACCAACCACTGAATTTTACCTATAAGTCGAAATTTTATCTACTCTATTTTCCACAGAGACATTTATTTGCCACGTAATCTGTGTTCTGCTAAAGATTTGTTCTGGTTCTTTAAAAAATTTTTAAAAAATTTTTTTGTTAAATATTTGGTTCTTTAACAAATGTCAAGGTCTACATATGCTGTGTTTTGATAAGTAATTTAATATGTAAAGTGCTTTGAATGAATCTCCTGCTTTGTATTAAAAAGCTTTATTAAACAGGTCATAATAGAAATACCATAATACGTCACTGCATTTCATAGGTACACCCAACACTTTGAGTCTGGATTAGAGAAGTTATTTCAAAGTCCTTCCCATATTGTATTACTTAACAACAGATACAGCATAAATAAAGCATAGAGGGGGGGGGAAATCAACATTTTAATGAGAGTGACCAGAACAAATTTTTAGCAGCAAAGCGTTTACATCAATTTAAGTGCTGTGAATGAGTTACACTGGGAATGTTTAGACTGGAGGTAGATATTACAGTGTTCAAACAACAGTTGCTTCTTAAGACCATTACTTATATCTATCTAAACTTGAAGTTTAATCATTTACATTTCAAATAGATCTATTTTAGATAGATGATGCAATATTTACTATTGAAGATAAAAATAAAATCAATAACAAAGTGTTGTTTCTGCCATATTTATATTTCCTCAATATAGCATGGTGATTTTGCTTACTCTTGAAATTACAATTCAAGCTTTTATAATGAATAAAAAAGTCTGTAACTTATAAAAAATTAATAAAATTTACGTGTTTTTTTTAATCTCAGCTGAACAACTATACCTACAGTTATATATCATTAAGGCAATATTTCAGAGATACATATATCAGAAAAATCAGTTGTGCTTAGTAAAATATGTAGCTACAAAAATATCATAACTTTACGATGGTTACTTGTGTTCATAACTTAGATGGTTGTTTTCTCAATCAACAAATAAATATGTAAAATATGCAATTTATTTATGTAAATTTATTTTGTAATCAAAACAACCCCTAGCTAATTTAAAAGTGAATGCAGATTATACAGGGTTACATAGATTTTGCTTTGTATTGTGTCTGTTGATCTTTAAATTTCTTAATGGCTACCACATATATTTGATCTAGAATTGTTGAGATATCTTCATGATAAGCAGTCTTTTCCAGATTTTACTGACTTCCTTTTAAACACATGTTGTGTTTATTTTTTTTTAAGATAGCTTATGTCTCTATCTGTACAGAAATGAATGACAAAAGATGGTGTTAAAAACACTATCTTGTTTCTATAAATTTTGTATTTGTTACCCTTAATAGTGTTCAGCATTTTTTCCCTGAATAAAATTTTCTTGTAGTAATTTAACAACTAGATTGAACTTCCCTCATCATGATGCTTAAAATAACTAAAACACTTCCTTCCATTAATAACTATTTTCTATAACTCTGGCATTATATTTTTCAAGCTTAACACTGAGTAAGCACGTACTTATTGGGTATTTCAACTAAGTTGAGTAGGCAATCAAAAATGTGACCTAAAAAGTAGCTTAGATGGAATTTATCAATCTATATATACTAGGCTACACATTTCCTACCACACACAGTTCATAAAAGAATAACTTTCAAAATATCAGGTCATATAAGCCCCATCATTTATTATTTCTGAAAAAGTGCATTCTCAAACACTCAAATAATATTAAATGCCCTTATATTGACAACTAAGTGTCCACAGAATACCAAAGTACTTTTCACTCTTAATTTACATGTCTGCTTATTGAAAACAGCTCTTATATAGCCCATTTTTAACTTATGATTCTCTTCCCTAGTCCTTATTTTCTTGTGAATAGATTTGCCACAGTAATTAATTAAGCAAAAATATACATTTTAAGTAAGTCTAGGAATTCTTATCACTCAGTAGTTTTTGTTTGGAATTGACACCTTTAAAAACTGAATTCAGTTTTTAAAATCACTTGGAACTTTGAAAGCTTTAACATAAATCTGCCCTTATCTCAATTATTTTTTTTTCAATGTGCCTTTTATATGTCCATTTTATGGTAGGCACTGCTCTATCCCTGCTTTACAATGGAACTTTCCTGTCAATTTTCTTTTGAGAGCCAAAGAGTATTAGTAACTCTCATACTAGAGTTGCTTTTCATTTGACTCTATTCTCATAATTCCATCTTTACAGTCCTCATATGGAACTTGTATAAAACAAATACTTATTTCCACATTCCCAGATAGTGAAGACTTGTGGATAGGTTTCCCAAAAATTTTTCATGGAAACTTTCATTATCCCTTTTCATGCTTATTAGTTCTTAGCAGGGAGACATTTGGCAACAATAAACAAGACTAGCCTGAGGATTTGTTATATTATTGCCCTTCAGTTTTATTCATTTGACAAATGAATTTCACATTTGACCGTATCCATTTATTTGTGCACCACATTAGCTAGTGTAAGAAATTGGTTTGAAAACAACAATTAAAAGAATATAAGAGTAAACATTTATTTAAGAAAGAAAACTATCATGAAAGAGTAAGAACTGAACTATTATATTTGGAAACATAATGTTTAATCTATTATCAATAAAGCATATATGGATCCTGTCTTCAAAAATGTTACATGTTATTTTTCCTCAAAGGGTAAATTTTTCTGACATATGTATAGCCAGTTCTCTCTCACAAGTGCAGATGAAATTTGTCTTTCTCTGGATAAGGTCAACTGCTGTTAGGATTAGCTACTCCCTTCGATCTATATATATTATTCTGTGGTTGCTAATAGCTACAATAGTCAACTGTGCCTAGAATAATTTTTGATTGTTTCATCAAACTGGTAGGACTTTTCCAATGAGTAGTATTGATCTGCTAAAAGACATTACTCGAACAATTATTTATTGTATGTTTATGCTGTGCTATTAAAAAATGTTATTAGATGATTCTATTACCTATATAAAAGTTCTCTGTGTGTAATGCAATCCATTTTACAATTCTGGTTAACTGTAATATTTTAGATTTAGAGTGTTAATTTGTTTACTTAATTGCCAAAGTTCAGGGACAGCATATTATAAAAAAATCTTTGCATTTTCAAAAATTTGTGGATAATAATTAGCAATGGATAAACTGGGAAGGCTAGAAATCCCAATAACAAAATTGTGCTCATGTGAAATCTATACAAAGATCAAGAAGTAGTTGTCTGAATAGAACAAGTAGACAGTGCATGATTTAACATCAGGAGACATATGTGTCAAAGTTGTCACCTTTCTCCACACCTACTCAGTCTGTATGATGAACAAATTATTTAAGCAGCTGGACTATATGAAGAAGAGTGTAGCACTAGGGACAGAGGAAGATACATCAACAACTTGTATTATGCAGGTAATATAGCCTTGCTTGCAAAGAGTGAGGAAAACTTGTGGCACCTACTGTAAAAGATCAAAGACTATAGCCTTCAATAAGGATCACATTTTAATACCAAGGAAACAAAAGCCCTCACAACTGGACCAATAGGCAAATTCATGATAGAGAAAAGATTGAAGTGGTCAATGACTTCACTGTCCTTGGGTCTACAATCAACACCCATAGAAACAGCAGTCAAGAAATCAAAAGATGTGCTATACTGGGGAAATCTGAGATCAAAGGCCTCTTCAAAGTGCTAAAAAGTGGTGATGTTCATTTAAAGACTAAGGTGTGCTGGATGTAAGCCAAGGTATTTTCCATTGTTTCTTGTGCCCTTGAAAGTTGGACAATGAATAAGCAAGATTAAAGCTATGCCATAATTGATTGGTATGACTAAGGAGTCTGGTGATGCAGCTTGTAAAGAGTTGCACATTCAACAACGACAACAACTCAAATTTATGCTACTAATGAAAAACAGAATTATTTAAGAAATAATAGAAAGAACATGAAAGCTTACCGTTATTTTGTTATAAGCCACATATTGCTTAGAAAAAATATTCTATTAGATACAGTTTTATATAGTTTACTGTTATATTACCTTAATGAACACAATTGAAAAGAAACATAAAACAGTCTGATTTTATTATATATAGCAACAGAAATCTGAATCTGGGCAAAATTGTTAATAAATTCTTACTTTTTCCTTGTTTTTACGTTGAGGGAAATAGAGAGTGGAGTAGAAATTGAAATTTTTAAACATGGATCTTTTTAAAAAAGAAAGGCTATTTTTCTTTTTCTTCCAACGAACTTCTGCATAGGCACAGGGAGTAAATATCAAGAATGTATTTTTATAAGATTTTTGCCAGAACATCATCACTTTTATGTATATCAGTTAATTAAAACACAACTACAACGGTCATATATAACAATCTGCTTATTAAAAATGAATAATATTTTGCTTGAATATACATTTATTTTAAGCAACATGTATTTTTAAAAAGCACTATGTGCTTAATGCTCACATTTCCCCATCATGCACATCATCTTCATTTTTCTGTTGAAGTCAAATCACTCATAATTTTATTTGAAGTTATCACAAGGAAAGAAAAGCAGAATGTTATGGGTACGCTATGTCTCAGATCCTTCTTAGGCCCTATATATTCAGTTTCTTTCCATTTTCATAATAGCCTTGGCAGATACATACCACAATTTAAAAAACCTAAGAAATAAAAGTTGAATTAAATTATTTGCAAGTAAATGACAGACATGCAACTTAAATATTACTTTAACAATTGCTTATCTTAAGAAGCAAATACTGTGCATACTATTTAACAGTAATTCTCTAATATCATTGTTGCTGTTGTTGTTAAGTACAGTAGAATTGCAGACGACTCATAGTGACCCTATGAACAAAAGACCTAAACACTATAACTTTCATTGTTTCTCCAAATTCATAGAGTTTCCAGAGGCAAGCTATTTTGGAAGTGGATGCCACTCCTGCTTCCAAGCTTGTTTTAATCAGAGAGCTCCACCAAACACTGCCCACCATGGGTAACCATTATTACATTTGACACATCAGTGTCACAATGTTCAGCATCAAAGCAACCACGATTTACCTCTGTACAGCAAATGAACAGACCAATGCTATACCACTTAGAAGAATGTTTGACCAAAATAATTAAAACCAGGCCCAAGGGCCTGCAGCCCTTGGCCCCAACCATATTTCAGAACCAAGGCAATATTCAAACTCCATGAGCTCCATCATTCCACATTCCTCCATAATGAAGTATTCTCATTGGCTCTCATCACTCAAAAACACCCATGTGGGAGCATTCCACTGCTTCCCCAATCTCCTTCTATTCTGATGCCACATGTTTCTTCATATATTCTAACTTCTTGAATATTTTATTATTCAGTTTCAAGATTCTCAAATGATTCGCTCAAATTAAATATGTATGCAGAAAGAATACAACACTGACACACACCATTCATAATTTTAAATCATGAAGTATTCTTTGGCTCTGTTCAGACAACAGCTTCTTAACTTGGATACTGGCTTCTTATGAGCATAATAAAGTGTTCAAGGACTTCCATTCTTTTCAAAGTTAGCCATAGTTTGTTAAGATTCACACAGTCAAATATCTTTGCATTGTAAATAAGACACCAATAGACATTCTTTGGGTATTCAATGCTTTTAGTCAGTAGCTATCTATTGACTCTTGAAAAAAGAAGTGTAATGGATAATAAAGAACCCAGAGAATGTTTGATGAATCACAAAAAGACAAGAAGCCAAAGCACAAGGAAGAATTCAAGATACTAAAGAGCTGAACAGAAGATTCCAAAAGGCAGCTCGGAATGACAAAGCAAAATATTACAATGAAATGTGCAAGGAGCTAGAGTAGGAAAATCAAAAGGGCCGAACTCATTCAGCATTTTTAAGCTC
>NW_006399771.1:5819628-5820307 GCF_000299155.1 Elephantulus edwardii
TTATATACCACTGAGTCAGAATCAACTCATACATGATTTTGACTCAATGGCACAGAGCAACAAAAACAACCTTATATTAAGTGATTTTCTTTTCTCTATCCACTGTCAGTAAGTCAGTGAATATTTCTGTGTGTCAACATTTTTGTTTGTTTATTTACTGTTTATAGGAGGGGTCTCAAACAATCACTCCTGGTCCTAAGGATAAACAACTAGGACAAATAATTGTTTGTCCTTTGGTGATTCACATAATGTCCTCCACTTTCTCTCATTCATTACAGTATTTCTCTCGACATATATCTGTAATTTTTTGAACCTTGGTGTGCTATCAGAAATTATCCCAAAAATACTTTTTTTTTTAAGTTATTTTGCTCTATTACATGGACACAGAGTTAAACAAAGTAACATTCAATTTTTGTATCTCCTTTGAACTTTACAAAAATAGAAACCAAGCACTAGCATCTTATCTTACATGTTAATTTTGTTTAGATAGTATCTGAGAAAAGTTTTATATCAGAATTACATAATATCCTGTATTTTCTAAAAGTCACCACACACATTTTTTTTTAAAAAGGTGCTAGTTAATGAACAAAGGCCAATTAATATACTCATAGCCTCTGAAAATTTGGTGGAAGATTGGTTATGAGTCAGTTCCAACTCGATGGCACCGTGTAAGTTAATA
>NW_006399771.1:5822612-5823789 GCF_000299155.1 Elephantulus edwardii
GGGGTAATCGGGATGGGTGTGTCAGAGGCAATAAGATTGGCACAGGATAGAGCAGGGTTTAGGGCTGTTGTACATAGGGTCGCTAAGAGTCGCAAATGACTCGACGGCACATAACAACAACAACAACATATGTATATATAGCCAGTTACTTGTTAAGATGTAATTGTCACAGAAGCATTTTTGTTTTGTGTTGTCTTGTTTTGTTTACCTTAACCTATTGCTAGGGAGTTCTGGTGGCTTAGTGGTGAGAACCTGCTCTGCAATTCCAAATTCAGTTAGAATTTGCCAGCTGCTCACAGAGAAGGATCAGCAATCTCCTCCCTTGCAATTAACTACTTCTGAAAGCCTGCCAAAGGGTCAGACATGCATAGTTTTCTGCTTGACAGTACACAACAACAACAAAACCTATGGCTATATCATTGTTTTCCCACACATTGCTATAAAAACATTAAACTTAGTCCCATGGCGTGGAATCTGATTCATAGTGACTTTCCATTAGGTCTTTGGGTTTGTAAATCTTTACATGATGAGATTGCTTATTTTTCTCAATGAGAGGCTGGTAGACTCAAGCCATCAAACCATTCGTTAACAGTACTACATGTTACATAGCATGGTGTCTTATATGTTGCTGTGATGCCAGAAACAATATTGCTGGTATTTCAAATACCCACAGGGCCATGATCTATGGTAGACATGTTTTAGTGGAGCTTCTAGAATAATGTAAGAAGGAGGGCTGTCATAGTTGCCATTGGAAAGACAACAGGACATTGTCAAATGGCTGGAAGATGAGGCTTTCAGATTGGAAGACATCAAACTAGAACTGGGGAAGAATTACTCATCAGAGTAGAATCTATTTTAATAAGGTGAATGGGGGAAAGCTTTCAGTTAATAAAAGATTTTCATTTATATTTTTAATGTGACAGGACTCAAAAATAGGCAAAACAACTACAAATATGTACTAGTAATTGTAGTAATTGGAACGTGGAGTGTACAAAGAATCTAGGAAGTCCAGAGATTGTAAAAAGTGAAATATTTATATACGAGGTATTAGTGAACTTAAATAGACTGGTATTGGATATTTTGAATTAAACAAATGTATGACCGAGCGAAACCCGGCCAGAGAGGGAGGGAGAAGGCATCACTGGGCAAGGTCACCTTGGATAACAGCAAAGGAGGC
>NW_006399771.1:5826742-5829021 GCF_000299155.1 Elephantulus edwardii
AAAAAGTGTGTCAGAGATGATGAAGACAGCAAAGGATAGGACAGAGTTCAGATCTTGTTAATAAGGCCATTATGAGTCATCCTTGATGGTACCTAACACCACCACCACAAGATATATCTTGAAGTATAAAGCTTTCAGCAACAGGATAATGTCCATGTTGAGCTACACAGACAGTGATGGGTCAAAATAAGTGATAGGAAAACATGTTAATAAGGCTATTATTCAAATTTAATCATCACCCACCAAACACAAAGAAAAAGAATTTGAGGATTTATTTCAACTTCCACAGTATGGAATTCCACAGTATGGAATTCCACTGAATGAACGTTGGATGAAGATGCCTTAGTAATAACTTATGATTGAATGTAAAAGTTGGAAACAAAAAAAATTGGGATTTGGAGTGCCCTATCCTGCATCATCCTTATGATCTCTGATTTTCTCAAGTTCAATTGTTACAGACACCATGTCAATCTGTTGTCTTCTCTTTCTTGAAATCGCCACTTTTCCCGGGATGATGATAATTTTAGAAGACTGACTCCCCCTGACAACATGCTTAAAGCATGTGAGGCTAAGTTTCACCATCTTGCATCCAAGGAGCACATTGCTTGCACTTCCTCCAAGAGAGACTTCTTTGCCACCGTAAGCCAGAATCAAATCAAGATTAGTGAGTTGGATGTACTTTAATGAGCCTTTTTTAATTATTATTTTAAGTATTAGGCTCAAGGTCAGGAGCTTGAACACACCAGTTCTTCTGTAGGAGAAAGATATGACAGTCTGCTTCTGTAAAGATTATAGATTTGGAAATCATATGGGACAGTTCTCCTCTGACTGGGTAGCTAGGAGTTAGAATGTACTCTACAGCATAAAACAAGGAACACATAATATTTTAAAGGAGGAGTCCTGGTGATGCAGTGTGTTACATGGTATGAGGCTAACCTAAAACCTGGCTTTTCAAACCCACGAGATCATCTGTGGGAGAAATGAGGTAGTTTCCTCCTTAAAGACATACAGCTTCAGAAAAATGGATGGTGAACAATCATTAATCAGAACTGGTTGCTGTAGTTAAGTGCTTGACTGGTAAGAGAAATTTTATCAGTTCAAATCTACTTAATGTCTTCATGGGGAAAAAGACCTGCTGCAAAGATTATAGCCTGACAACTCTAAGGCACAGTTCTAATCTGTCATATCATCTCAATTGAAAGTGACTTGATGGCAACTAACAAAATGGAATATATTATGCTTTAGGTCTCTGTGTAGGGAAAATATTTCGTGCTCAACTACTGATCTAAAGGTTGGTCTTTTGAACCCTGCTCCCACCCCCACCAGCAGCATGACAGAAGAAAATCCTGAAGGTTAACCTCTGCAGAGATTATAGCCAAGAAAACCCAATGAAGCTGGTCTAGTCCATAGTGCTTAGGGTCTCCGTGAGCTGGAACTGACAGTAATGAGAATACTATACTTTATTATTCATAATTCAGTATTGTTTTTCTTAGCTAATGAAATGGTTTTATTGGCCAGACTTAGCATAAAAAACTTGGAAGAAAGAAAAAAGAACTATGGAACAATGCTATCCTGAAAATGTCCTCAATTTTCACTAAAGCACATTTCTTAAATGCTTAAAATGCTGTGAGTAAAGTAATACTAGTTACTTAATTAGGTCCAAGCTATAAATATCTGTTAAAGATAAGAAAAATTAGTCCAGTTTACTTTTGTATAGATGTTCTACTTGTTTTCCATACGTCAGTTATGAATTTATTGTCTTTTAGCAACAAACATTCTTCAATCTATGATCTGTGAAAAACAGAAGAATTCCTTTAAGTTTTTTTCTCCTTTAACATTAAAATGTTGTTAAAGTTCTCAGAAGAAGGCACTGTGAAGACTGAGTAAACTTTCAGTGGTTTCCAGGCACAGGTTGTGGGTATGGTTGGCTTTGTGGGTGTGAGGACATCTGGAGCAGCTTGCTTTACCCACAGGCTGCAAATGAAATTCCTTGGTGGTTTTGTAGCCTCAGCTGAGGCATAATCTCTACTTAACAAACAAACAAAAAAAATTAACTGATGTCACTTTGATTCTGATTCATAGAAACCTTCCATCAGACTTCTGAGGCTGTAAATTTCCCTGGGAAGCAATTGCTAATTTTTCTTTCCACTTTGGAGCCACTGGTGGATTCAAACCACTGATCCTTCTATTAATAACCTAGTATTTTAAGTAGTACACCATCAGGGATGCTTAATCTTTTTTAAAAAATTATTATTATTATTATTATTATTATTAATTTT
>NW_006399771.1:5829660-5831948 GCF_000299155.1 Elephantulus edwardii
CGCCTTCCACAATGGTTGCACCATCTTACATTCCCACCAACAGTGAATAAGAGTTCCAGTATCTCCACATCCTCGCCAGCATTTGTTGCTTGCTGTTCTGTTATATTTTGCTATTCTTACTGGGGTGAGATGATATCTCATAGTTGTTTTGATTTGCAAGGGATGCTTAATGTTGTTTAGTCTTCTTGAAAATAAAACCAAATAATGATGCATGACATCGCATGCCAATGCCACCCGTTGTACAACATCAGTCACCCAAGCATCTTTGTCTATATTTTCCCATGGTTTCCATTCATTTGCCTTGTAACTCTAGACCAATTTTGGTATTGACAAATTAGGAAATGACTCTGCCATCAGGTTGTTAAATCAGACCTTTTCTAAAGTGGTGTAGAGTCCTTCCTTGGGTACCCTGTCCTTCTTTGGATGCAGTTTCCTTATCTCTTATAGCCACTCCTTTGTTGTTGTTATGTGTCATTGAGTCACTTGCAACCCATAGTGACCCTATATAGAGCAGCTAAGAAGGCTGCCCTGTCCTGAGTCAGTCTCATTGATTGCAACACACCAACCCCCATTGCTCCAGTTACTGTAGCAATTCATCTCATTTAGGGTCTTCTTCTCTTGCACTGTCCCTCCAGCCTTCTCCATGATGTCCTTCTCCAAGGACTGGTCCCTCTTTGCCACTTGCTCAAAGTATGTGAGATGGAGCTTCAAATACTTAGTCTCTTGGTTTCACTTGATTTCACCCTCTCCAAGAAAGACCTATTTGTCTTCTTGGGGGTGCATGGTATTATCAAGATTATCTTCTCCTGCACTACAACTCAAAGAAATCAATTCTTCTGTCATCCTTAGTTATTGTCAAACTCTCTGATGCAGAGCAAGTAATTGTGAAGACCATGGCCTGGATCAGGTGTATTGAAGTCTCCAGACTGATATCATTGCTTTTCAGTACTCTGGAGAGGTCCTTGACAACAGATTTTCCCAATGCAATTAATCTTTTGATTTCATGGCTGCTGATACCAAGATTATTGATCGTGGACACAAGCAAGTTGACGTTGTTAACAATTTTAGTCTCTTCTCCATCTATAATGATGCTGTCAATTGGCCCAGTGTAGAGAATCTTTGATTTTTTTTTTACATTATGCTTTAATCTATATTGAAAGCTGAACCTTTGACCTTCTGCAACAAATGCCTCAGGTCTTCCTCAGTTTCAGCAAGCAAGATCATGTCATCTGCATAACTCAGCTTGTTGATTAGTTTTCTTCCAATCCTGATGCCACATTCCCCTTCATAGAGCCCAGCCTCCTGGATTATCTGTTCAAAATAAAGATTGAAAAGATATGAAGTAGGACACATCCCTGGTGCATACCCTTCCAAATTTTGAATCATGCAGTGTTTCCTTGTTCTGTTCTGATGACTGACTTCTGGTCCAAGCATAGATTTCACACAAACACAATCAAGAGTTCTAGGAGTCCCATTCTTCTCAGAGTCAGCCACAGTTTGTTGTGATCCACACAGTTAAATGCCTTTGCATAGTCAATGAAAGATAGAAATACATTCATAACAACAAATAAAAAACTCACTAACAGCTCTCTATATGCATATATGTATGTAAAGATATATAGACATAAAACTCCTGTTCATGTACATCTTGATTCAAATTGGCTACCACTATTGATATTAGTTGGAATTAAGTTAATTTCAACTCATAGCTCCTCCAGAAGGCAGAACTACTCTGTCGTATTTGCAAGTCTGTGATCTTCCAGAAGCAGTTTGCCAGACCTGTCTTCTGAAGCACCTTCAGGTGCATTCTAATAAGCTTTACATGAATAGTTGAGCTGTTAACTATTTGTGCCATCTAAAGACTTCAGATAACTATCTTCTGATTATGCCCATGTTACCATAACACATTTACTTGTAGATCCTAAGCTGGTAGCAGCCAACTATATTGGTCATGAAGTTCATACCCTATCGTGTGTAATACATAGAGTTTTCAAGTAGCACTCAAGAAATGCTTTTGAATGAACAGATTGTCAAGACGGCCTTAATCAAGACTTTCATCATTAGTGGGAAATTGTATGTCATGGTTATAAAATTCTTTATTGCTTATAACATTATAATTTTGGATAGGTCATGAGCACTTAATAGTAGCTATGAGGGATATTGAGTATCTCTAGAAGATTTAAACATCTATCCTTCTTTGTCAGTATAGTTGGTCTTCAATACAGTGCATTAAAATGACAGATATTTTCATTATTAGGTATTCTACAGATAAAGCTTGCTGAAACTGA